>NC_132780.1:185837460-186146671 GCF_048418805.1 Vulpes vulpes
AGATGGAGACAAGTTGTGAATGTCAATTTTTTTTTGAAAGTCAAATTCTAATTGACATACCAAGCCATGGACTTTGTTTCCCAGCTAGCTTTTATTGTTATAACTTATGAGATAATATCAAAAGTAGCAAGAATGCCATACGAACAATATCATTTTTAAGCTGCGTTAGAGTTAAGCACAATTTTACACTGAAGCAACATATGTAAAAGTGAGTTATAAACTGTAAATGTATGTATTATATATTCAAACTTCTGCAGAGTAGAAGAGCAATATAAATGGATGCTTGATTTTTCCAACTATGAATAAAAAAATCATTATTTTTTGTAAGATAAAGCTAAAACTGACAAGTTTTTGAAAGAAGGAAAATCAATGTACAGTACACTGAACAAGCAAATATATTTATTCTTTTCCAGCAATACTGCTCAGAAAAATGTAATAAAGTTAAAAACTGTTTTTGAAAATAAACAAGGCATAGAAATATAAACAGGAAGTGTGCAAACCCACTGTTAACACCCTTCATTGATTCTCAACTCCTTTCCAATCAACTAAGATGACACTATAAAAGTGTTTGGGGGTGGGGTGGGGAAGAACATATGGAGGAGAAAGAATAGCTCACTCTACTTTTCCCTGGGAAATGAAGCTGAAAAGGGGAATAGAGCCATAGTCTCAGGACTCATGTGGGCAGCAACAGCCAATGTTGAAGTCCAAATTGTCCAAGTACTGTTTGGATTTTTGCCAAGGCATAGAGGCAATTTGTGATAACCAATGAATATCCCAATGGGCAATGAACCAAATGCAAAAGATACAATAACTACTTTATGAGGAGAATGGGATTCAAAGTCAAAATGACTTTTCCCACCTGGCGCAAATAAATAAGTATTAGCCTGGTACACTAAAGTGGTCCAAAGGGGTGATTGTAAAATATACCTTTCGAGAGATATGTTCTTTTTCAGTTCATTCAAAGGGCTACTTTACTTTTTAAAATCCTCACAACATATAAAAATACTGTTTTCCATTTAACAAAAAATCAGAATTAGAAATAGGGTGATTGTTATTTTATTAGCTGTCTAATCCAATTACTTATCAACAATGGCTATGAGGGGAAAAATTCTCCGCAACACACGGAACCTTTATACCAGCACAATCAAGGAATACAGAACAACAGTCATCTTAACTTCTATCCTGAGACTTTCATACTCCTTGGGAAACAACTTGCTCTACACGACATGATTTTATTATAATACAACTTTATTTTCAACTACATCTTTCATATTATAAAATGCTTAACAAAGTTAAATAATACAATTACAGAGCAAGCAATAACAGTGGAAACGAGAAATTAAGAGGTATAGGCAAGGGAGAACATATGTTTTCTACTGAGATTTGAAGTGAGATGGGGAGTCGATGAGGCGGAGAGAAGCAGGATGGCAGGAACTGCAGAGAAGACGGCTCCTGCTCCAGCACAGGAAAGAGGAGGAAGGAAAAGGACTTTCCATAAAATAAACAAAAGGAGGCCATCGGAATGAACTCGAGCCAGGACCACGCTAAGGCTAGGTTCACAGTGCGATGAAAGAACCTAGAAACAAGCTTACAACTCCAAGAGGATTCTCAACTTAAGGTGAAAAGATCTAGAAAAGGAAAAAGGACAGGCAACAAGGCATGGCCAGATACTGAAGGCAAGCCACAACACAGTCCTGTTGCAGAATGACCCACAGAGACAAGTCGCTGAAGTGAAGGGGAAAGACGAGGGCCTAGGCAGCTCCACAGCATCACACCAAACCTAACAGGGTTGCATAATGTGGTAAGAAATCAGTTAAAAAAAAAAAAAAAAAAAAAAAAAGGTCAAACCTGGTAATGTTCTCATTTCTGAATCCAGCTGAAACTGATCAAGAGACACTATTTTGAGGAAAGGACTTTTCTGGACAAGTCTAGGAATCAAGACATCAGTGAATGGAGAAAATATCAAGAAGGGAATTATATTTGAATCCAGTGCAAGAGCTGCCACTCACAACCGGCCTTCTTTCTTGGCCTGCCCCCTCACACACACACACACCACATGCTTTTAGGTCTCCTTCTGCCTGTCTGATAACTTCTCCCTGGGCCTTCTTCCTCTTCATTCTCAAATAGACAGAGGTACCATTAAGAGAAGGCTGTCTTTTGATAAAATGAGATCCAAGAATGTTCCAACTACCTTGGCACCTATCTTCTCCCCTTCCCTTCCACTTCTCCACACTCAGCACCCTTGCTGTAGAATATCTGCCTCACCCCAACCACACGTATGCTTGCACATCTCAGCATCTTCAAGTCTTCCACTGAGGCTGGGCTGCTGTCTGGAATGACTTGTTCTTTCCCACCTGGCACCCTCTTATTCATCCTTTAAGGTCAGGTCCAGACTTTGTCTACCACTCACTTTTTCTCTGCTCTTACACTCTTGTGTGCCATTTCTTACATGGTGAGAGATTTTTTTTCTATCCTAACAGACTATGAATTCCTCAAGTTCAGAGAATGTGACTTAATCATAACTAGACCCTTAGGGCTTAGCACATGCCAATATATGCTCAATAAGCATTTGTTCTGTTTTTTGAAGACTGGCAGAGAAGATGGCCAGAAATGAACACAGAAATGAAACCAGGGACTCTTCAAGATAAGAACACGTCGACCGAAAAATGAAGCAAAAAAAAATTCCATATCTTGATACAGAGCAAAAGAGGGGAAAAGTGGATAATAAAAACCGAAACACAATAGGTAA
Source organism: Vulpes vulpes (assembly GCF_048418805.1). NCBI lineage: Eukaryota > Metazoa > Chordata > Mammalia > Carnivora > Canidae > Vulpes > Vulpes vulpes. The sequence goes on from NC_132780.1 coordinate 185,840,210, forward strand.
GAATCAAATGTATGACCTTCTTTGAAGCCATCCAATAAGGAATAGTATACATATTGAAATTTTACTGTTCAAAGAGAATGTAAAAAAGTAGTAACCTCCGTTAGTACAAAAGCAGCCCCTGAACACATAAAAGAGACTTGACCTTGGCTACAAAGAAACTCTGATTGAAATTAAAGAAAGATTCATGAAAGAGATGATTGGAGAGGTAAAAGGAAACTATTTTCTCAAATACAATGAATTTTTTTAACACTCCAAATCTATGTTAAGACCATAGAATGATTAAGAAGAACAGGAAAAACTATGAGTGGAAAAGAAGTTCTTAGAAAAAGTGATAACCTAGGAACAAGAGGGCAGAAGCCAGACAGGGAAGGCAATAATAAAGGAGCAAGGGTAAAAAGACAAGTTGATATGTTCTGGTATTAGAAGAGCTAGGGAGGAGCAAAGGCTGAGTGGTAGCAAAGCAGCTCTTTTTCTTCACAGTAATTATTTACATTTCAATGTACTATGTTAAAATAATGTACCACTGTCAGTAAGGAGACTATTGGAAGTGGAATATTACGATTTTACATGCATCTCTCCTCCTCTAAGTAATTTCTCCTCCAGTTAAAACACTTATTCTGATCACAGTTTTTATTCAACAAGACTCTGATATAGAATAAACTTCTTAACTGAACTATGCGTATGGACAGGGAAAATACAGCCTCCTAGCCTGCTTCAGAGCTTCTTGAAAATCCAGACAAATAGAGTAAAAAAAGGCAGTTGAACCACTCAGGAAGGAAAAACCTAAAGGCCAAGGAAAAATCCTGAAAACCAAAAAGACCAAGAGTACTTCTTTCTCTTCCAGGAATCAAAGTAGAACTCAAAAACAGAAGTATGGCAGCAGCAGGCATTTCCAAACTTCTGCTGAGTTCATGAACAAATGGTGAGGACCATGTTAAGAGAAGTGCATAAGAAATCAAGTCAAGAATAACCTTGTCAGAAAACAACGGAGAAGGGGAGCCTGGGTGGCTCAGTGGTTGAAGGTTTACCTTTGGCTCAGGTCATGATCCTGAGGTCCTGGGATACAGTCCCATATCGGCTCCCTCAGGGAGCCTGCTTCTCCCTCTGCCTGTGTCTCTGCTTCTCTATCTTGTGTGTCTCATGAATAAATAAATAAAATCTTTAAAAAAAAATTTAGATTTAAAATCAATTTAACCTAGAAATTGATGACGGTTAGTTCTCTCTCCTCTTTCCTAAACTTTCTTTAACAAGCATATCTTAAAAACAACAACAACAACAACAAGCACATCTTAACTTATGAAATATTTCATGAACTTTCTTTAGTAGAGAAATGAATCAAGGAGTCAATGTTTTCTTTTCTTTTAAAAAGCAGAGCTGTAGGGAAAGATGTTTGGTGATTTAACACAGTGGACCTGAAAACCCTCTTCCTGCCCAAAGCACCATCTCACAAAGTGACAAGGAAGGACGTGTTTCTAATAACACAGGTATGATATATAAAGTACTTTAGATAAGCTGCCACCATGCCATATTATCTTTATTTTTATCTTTTATTCTCTTGTTAATGATGGGTAAGAATAAATCATCTGAATGGGAAGAACTGTGAATTTAGAATAACCCTAAAACTTTGGCAGAATCACAATGTATTATTTAATTAGAATCTAAAATATTAGGGATATTTGGCTAAGGGCAATTTAAATGGACTCACTGAAGAGAGGAAAAAAAAAATCTCTCTAGCTACTAAAACCATAAAGTATACTGAATTTACTTTATTCAAAACTAACTATACATTTTTGGACAGTAAAATAGAGCATTTTACCTAATAGAAATATATTGAATTTATACTCAGCCTTCCTAACAAAAATCCAATTAAAAGATCATAGGTACATCACAGCTAACCATTCATACTAAAAGAGCAATTAACTAAAATGTTGTAGTACTGCTAAATTAACTTTAGTGTGCAATTCACATTCCAAAAAAAAAAAAATTAGTATATAGTTTAATGAGTTTTGACAAAGATATATACCAATGCGATCACCTCCAAAACTGAAAATAGAGAATATTTCCATCAGCCCAAAAGGTTCACTGCCGCCCCCTCCCAATCATCCAGCCACTTCTTGCACCAGATAACAAGAAGTTTATATAACTATAAATCAGACTGTACTTTACTCTAGAGTTACATATAAGTGAAATAATATGTATGTGTCCTTTTGTGTCTAGGTTATTTTGCACAGCCTATCTTTATCCCTGTTGTTATGTATATTCATGGTTTGTTCCTTTTTATTGTTGAATCATATTCATGATACAGACATACCCATTCGCCTGTTTATAAACATTTGGGTTGTTTCTTGTGCCAAAATGTTTCTAAAATGTCTGCAACATTTTACATTTCCATCAGCAATATATGAAAATTCTAGTCGTTCCACATCTTCATCAACAGTTAACATCATCAGTCTTGAGCCGTTCCATCGGGTGGGTAGTAAATATCAATTGACTAGTAATGATGTGGAGCATTTTTTCATGTCTTTATTTGCCATTTGTATCTCCTTTAGTGAAATGTATATTTTGCCCATTTTTAAAAATCAGGTTTTTTTGTTTTCTTATTATTGAGTTGTAAGAGTTCTCTGCACATTCTACATACAAGGTTTTTATCAGATAAATGTTTTACAAACATTTTCTCCCAGTCTGTGCCTGGCTTTTCATCTGTTTGATAATACCGTTTTTTTTTTCTTTTTTTAAGATTTTTAAAATTTATTCATGAGAGACACAGAGAGAGAGGCAGAGACACAGGCAGAGGGAGAAGCATTCTCTCCATGTAGGGAGTCCAATGTGGGACTCGATCCCAGGACTCCAGGATTACGCCATGGGCTAAAGGCAGACACTCAACCACTCAGCCACCTAGGCATCCCTATTTGATAATATCTTTTAAAGAAAAACCTTTTCAATTTTTATTAAGTCCAATTTATCATTTTTTCCCTTTATAGCATATTTTTGGGTATCCTAGCAAACATTTTACTTGAGAGCAACGTCAAGCATAATTTCAAAAGGGTAACTCTGGGACAGGTAATATTTAATATCTTAAACCTGGAACGAGTTAATTACAGATTAATGAAATTTTAAGATGATACCAAATTGGATGTTGCAAATACTTCTGGTGGGAATACAAAATGGTATAGCCACTTTTGAAAACTTTGGCAGTTTATTATAAAGCTCAACATACCCTTACCAAGCCATCCAGCATTCTCACTCCTATATTACTTGTCCAAGTGTATTGAAAATCTATTTTCAAACAAAAACCCATATACAAATGTTTATTTATTCATAATCACTCCAACCTGGAAACATCCAAGATGTCCTTCAACAGGTGAAAGGATAAACCATCATACATCTATCCATACAATGAACCACTGATTCAGCAAATAGCACGGATGAATCTTAAAATGATTTTGTAAGTGAAAGAAGCTACAACTAAAGGCTACATATTGTATAACTTCATTTATATGATACTCTAGAAAAGACAAAACTATAGGGAAGGCAAACAGATCAGGGATTGCCAGGAAGTCAAAGGAAAAGATGGGTTAACTCCAATGACTACAAAGGGTCCATACAAAGGAATTCCTAGGGTGATAGGACTATCCTGTATGCTGTTGATTGCAGTCTTTGTTTTGGACCAAACAAAATCAAGCTAGAGATTTAATATCCCCACATTAGCCTATTTATGGTCCTACTTCATTAGTCTGTTCTTGAGCAGCATACTCTGAAAGATATCTATTAGTTGACATGTCCTGCCCATTCATTGTGTCTAGGACAAAGCCTGATCACAGAGACTCTTCCACTCACCTGGCTTTAGGGAACTACCTTTCTAGAAGAGAGAACAGTCACCTTCATGACTTCACAGAGATTCCCAACCAGGAACAAATCAGCCAACATAGATCTGCATTTATAGGTAGGCATAGAATTATCCATCTTAAAGACAAAGAAATAAGTTGGGCAATTAGAGCAAATGGTCTCCAATAAAAGTTAATAAACAATAGAAGAGTAGTTTTAAAATTATAATTGTTATCTTTAGTGTGAATTAATAGAGTATAGAATTCATAAAACAAGTAGAAACTAATTTAAAAACATTTTAAGGTCTTTGAAATTAAAAACATGGTGGCTGCAGTAAATTAAAATTTTAAATGAAAAAATAAGTGACTTAGAACACAGATGCAAGAAACCTAATGCCTATATAAATGCAAGAGACTGAAGCTGATGGAAATTCAAGGAAATGCTAGAAGATAATGTATATTTCAGGAATTCTAAAGAAAAAACCTGACTCAAACTGTTATTCACATAGGAAAAACAACACAATGAAAAATATTTTTGGACATACAAACATACTTCCCAAATTCTTCTTAAAAAATATCTTGAAGAGGGATCCCTGGGTGGCGCAGCAGTTTAGCGCCTGCCTTTGGCCCAGGGCGCGATCCTGGAGACCCGGGATCGAATCCCACATCGGGCTCCCGGTGCATGGAGCCTGCTTCTCCCTCTGCCTATGTCTCTGCCTCTCTCTCTCTCTCTCTCTCTGTGACTATCATAAATAAATAAAAATTTTAAAAAAAAAGAAATATCTTGAAGAAAGTATTCCAGTCAAAAAACAAAGGAATTAAAATAAATTATTTTTTAAAAGGAAAGACGTAATATTCAAGTAACTAGTGACCTTACAGTCAAATTTAAATCTTTACACATATAGTACTGGTGAAGATGAAAAAGATGGGGGTGGGGGGTGTGGGGTTGGGGGGAGGGAACATATGTAAAAAAGAAATCAATCAATAAACCTAAAGAATGTAGGGAAGGCAAGGAGTCACTACTGAATGGAGGTATAAGGGAAATAGTTATAGATGATTTTAGAATTTCTGAAATTGCAAGGAAGAGGAAAAAAAGGAAAATATGAATAGGTTAAATTTTCCTATTAAAAGATAAAGCCTTTTGCACAAGGATCTTTGTAATGAAACTGTTCTATATTTTGGCCAAGGTAGTGGTCACAAGATCTACATAAAATTATCTTAGCAAAGAATTAAATGCAAACACACACAAGCACATGTAAAAGTCATGAAATCTGGATAAGGTCTGTAGATTGTACCAATGTCAATTTCCTGGGTAAAATACTGTACTGTGTAGTTTTATGCAAGATGTTATTACAAGAGAAACTAGGTGAAGGATACATAGGATTTCTCTATATTCTCTCTTATAATGGCATGTGAATCTATAATTCTTTTTTTTTTTTTTTTTTTTTTCCTTCAGAGGATGGAAGGGACAGAGAGGAAGAGAGAGACTATTAAGGAGGCTCCACACTCAGCAGAGAGCCCAACAAGGGCCTTGATCTCATGACCCTAAGGTCAGGACCTGAGCTGAAATCAGGAGTCAGACGCTTAAATGACTGAGCCACCCAGGGACCCCTCGATAATTATCTTTCTAAAAAAAGTTTTAAAATGAAAAAAAAAAAAAAAACCCAAAGACAAACTTTCAATTTAGGAGGAGGGAAGACTAGAATGAGAAATAAAGGTCCAGGTATATGATGTTTGATGTTTACAAGAGGCAAGTAAAATGATGTAGAATGACTAAAATTAAAAATATGGGCAATAAAGATCTGATATACACAAAATGATAGAGATGGCAAGAGTAATATCAGACAGTATAGACTCCAAGGCAAAAATTAAGCATGGCAAAATGGTATATTATATTTTGTAAGAATAAAATCCAAATAATTACACATAGGATGAATTCAACCAAATTCATAGTCACAGTAGGAAACCAACATATTTTGCTTACTGATTTGTCAGTTTTGAGGAAATAAATAATGTAGTATAATAAGTGTGTCAGGGAAAACAACAGGGAAAGGATGGCTTATCAAAATTAATGTTTTAGAAAAATATCCAGACATTTAGTAAAATAATTTAGAATATTACCATAGCAACCGTTTTTAATCTAAATTTATGATACAAAATATGAAATTAAGAGAATATGTACAAAGTATTTTAATAATCCTGAGGTGAAAACTTAAGAGGTATAAAGGAAGAGAATAATAGGACAACATTAATATTATAAAAATTTCTGTAAAGTTCCCAGAAACAGCATTAAAACAATAGACCATGAAAAAGAAATACTATTAAATGGTGTACCAAGTCACTAATAGTCACTAACAACACATAAAGAGCCATTACAACCAATAAGAAAAAGATACACTTCAATAGAAAACTGAGAAGATGAACACATAAGTTAAAAAAGAAATGACTGATAAACATTTACAGATTTTTAACTCTATCAATAGAAATGTAAAATCAAAACAGTAAAAACATAGCATTTTTCATCCATAAAATTTCTAAAAATGTAAGAAATGATTGTATCATGTTGATACAATTCTTGACAGGTCTCTCATGTTTCTGCACATCTTATAAGCAGGGGGCACTGATAGCCTTTGTTCCAGACTATCTTTTCAAGGATGTCTAAATAGCAAACATCCATGGTAGATAAAGAGAGATTTCCCATTAGAGTAATGGGCAAGTCTGTAGCATTATAAATATAATGCCTCTCTGTAGGGAAAAGGTTAAGCAAGTTCACTTGCAGCCCTCTATGAACGATTCAGGTTCTCCAAACTCAGGGTTCCTATCCTGTAATCTACTGTGTGTGCTGGAGTCATCTTGTCCTTATCACATCACCCAGAAGAAATTGGAGTTCAAGCAAGCAGCATAAGAAAATGATGATACTCTGGCTACCGCTGTTGCTGTGCTTTGTCTCTGGCCCAAGAATTTCATGTCTTCTGCCAGTGTCCATGAAACTGTTGGCTTACAAGTAGGGTTAAATCTCAAGATCTGTGACAATTCTTGGCAATGATATGGGAGTGGCAGCATTCTTATAAAGTGTAAAAATTGACTCAAGTCACTCAAATTTTACATTTGAAAAGCAATATGGCACGATCTATCATTATTTAAAATATATATAGCCTTTGACCCAGCAATTACATGTCTAAGCATTTACACCAAGGAAATAAGCAAATGTGCAAATAGATAAATACAAAAATGATCCCTGCAGTTTGTCTGTAATAGAAATAAATTTGAAATGGCTTAAATATCAATAGGGAATCAGTTAAACACGTTTTAGGTTATTCCTACACTGAAATACCAAAAAAGACCTTTAAAAAACAATTTTCTATGTGCTGATACTGAAAGATGCTCATCAATTATTACTAACTGGAAGCTATAGAAAATTACATAGAGTACACCGTCATTTATGAAACAAATGGAGATTTGTACACACGTATTTCTAGTCTCTGAAAGGAGAACAAATGATTAATGATGATCTCTGAGAAATTAGGTGAGATAGGTGGGCACACAACACTAACTTTCTCCTTTGGCTACTTCTGTATTACCTGTTTTTTTTTTTTTTTTTTGAAGAATGTATACATTTTATAATGTAATAAAGTTTCTAAGTATCTGTTAAGTTTTTACACCTAAGACGTACAGTTAGGATAGTAAAATACAAATGGACAAGGGGTTGTCCTGGATGTTACTTCTACCTGCATTTATTCCTCAGAGCTGCTGAAACCACGTACAGAAAGTCCTGAGTCATGGCTGAGGAGAGCCTACACTTCTGAACAACACAACGCAAAGCTAAAAGACCTGCCGATTGTGAACAGCTGCTTTTCTACATACAACTCTAAGGAGCAACTCTATGCGGCACCAGTTCTGAGGTATCAAAAGAAGGAATTTACTTAGCAATGGTTAATGATTCAACGTACCATGAAATAGGTTACCCAAAAGTAAGTAATAATAATTTCAAGAATAGTGAAGAAACTTTAAAGGGGGGCAGGGCACCTGGGTGACTCAGTAGGTTGAGCGAGCAATTCTTGATTTTGGCTCAGATCTCAGGGTTTTGGGAATCCAGCCCTGGTTTTAGGCTCTGCCCTCAGTGTAGAGTCTGCTTGAATTTTCTCTCTCTCTCTCCCTCTGCCCCTTATTTATTTATTTAGAGCGCTGCTCCCACAATAAATAAATAGATAGATAGATAGATAAATTCTTTTAAAATAAAGGGGGCATATAAAAAAGGAAATCAATTTAACCCCACGAAGTGTCGTCATTCCAAAAATATTTAGTGGTCAACAATATGCCAGAGCGCTGCTCCCACAATAAATAAATAAATAAATAAATAAATAAATAAATAAATAAATAAATAAATAAATTCTTTTAAAATAAAGGGGGTATATAAAAAAAAGGAAATCAATTTAACCCCACTAAGTGTCATCATTCCAAAAATATTTAGTGGTCAACAATAGGCCAGACACTGCTTGAATCACTAGACATTAAACACACTGTAAAGCTAGAGTAAGAAAAGCAGCATGGGATCAGTACAGGAAGCCAGAGATCACGATACAAGAGTTCAGAAAACATCCTTAGAACACACAAGAATGAGGAAGGACCTTGGATAAATAAAGTATTTGATATCAGCTGGGAAAAACAGAATCCTACAAATGATGATGGGGTCCATGGCTCACAATTTTGGGTGGGGAAGCGCCTTACTTCCTTTTTCACGCTAAATTATACGTGAGGCAAGTTAAAGAGTTTTAGATGATGACTAAGTTCATTAAAAGTACTAGAACAGGGGATCCCTGGGTGGCTCAGAGGTTTAGCGCCGCCTTTGGCCCAGGGCGTGACCCCGGAGACCCGGGATCGAGTCCCACGTTGGGCTCCCGGCATGGAGCCTGCCTCTCCCTCTGCCTGTGTCTCTGCCTCTCTGTGTGTGTCTATGATGAATAAATAAAATCTTTAAAAAAATAAAAATTTAAAAGTACTAGAAGAAAACACGTGGATACATATATATTTGCAGTTCTCCAAGGCTACAGCTCCATGAAGTTAAACCAGCATGTTGATCCCAGGGAATTTAAGAGCACGAGGCAGAGACTAAGACGGCAGAGAACAAGGGGACAGTTTTTGCTGACTATATTTGAAAGTAAACGACAGCAGTTAGCAATATTTTAAGATGCCACGGTGAGAGGAGCACTATCATTGCATTACTCGATCCCGGCGTTACAGAGAAGAAAGTTAACCATTTCACATGATTTCTGATTTTTCAACTCCGTAAAACCGGGAGAGAAGCGCCGGAAGTTGAAGGGCTCAGAAAAGCCAACATCGGAGCTTAAAAAGTTGGTACTCAAAAAAAAAAAAAAAAAAAAAAAAAGAGGTATGAAAAGAAGAATCCAACCCGATGGGCAATCCGAGAGTGCCCACCAGGGTGATGACGCACATCGTGTCTTGCCCCCAGGACCGTAAAAGAGCTGAGGAGCTGCAGGATCGGGGGTGCATTAGGAAAATCTCCCTCTACAGAGGCATTCAGTGAGCTCTTTAAGGGATACAGCGTGCCTGAACCCGAGGAACTGCACGCCAGGAAGCAGGAAGCAGGAAAGGCAGCTGCTGTCCTCCAAGCGGGACAATCAGCATCACCGCACCTGGTGTCAGATCCTCCAGGGCCAGGTGCCAAGCACGGCGTCCCGTCAACGCCGCTACCTGACCACAGGCTTAGTAATCACCTTGACCTTCTATTTATTCGCAAATCCCGATTAGTGACTGCGACCCAAGGCTACGTGCCAACAAGCCCTTGGAACCATCAAGGCGACCCCAAACCTGTCCCACTGCCAACCTGAGGATGGGGAGGCCAAGGGGGCGGTCACCGCCAACACTACGCCCTAGGGACACCCCTGCACTTGGAAACGGGGTTGCCGCCCGTTATCTGTGGCGGTCCTAAAGCCTCGGGCCTGGTTAGTGCAAAGCATCGATGCTACGGGGAAATCAAGGCAACACGCACGGGGGCAACAGGCACACGGGCGGGCAGGCGGCCGCCGCGGGCTGCACGCACGGCTCGGCCCGGGGCGCCGCGGGGTAGACAGGCCCCGGCGGGGGGGCTGCGGGGCCGCCGCCGCACGCCGTGCGGACACGCTGGGGCAGAGAAGCAGCACACACGGCGCGTAAGGCGCTCACAGGCGCCCAGCAAGCTCGGCAGGCGCGGCGCGGGCCTGGGGGGGGTGGGGGGGGCGGCCGGCGGGGACCTCGGCCCGCGCCCAGGCTCCCCGAAGCGCGGCGCTCCGCCCTGGCCCGGCCCCGCCCCAGCGCTCAGGGAGGAAGACGGAGACCCGCCGGGGGAAAAGAGGTAAAGGAAGGGCCGTACCCTGCCGGGTCCGGGAGAGGTGCACGCCGTGGGCCTCACCAGCGACCCAGGCGGCACCGGGAGGCGCGGGCGCGGGGGCGGCTCCCAGAGTCCCGCGCTGCGGCGCGACGGCTCAGACGCCGGCCCAGCGCGACCCGGAAGGAAGACGCGGAGACCGCGGGGAGGGGCGGGGCCGAGCGGGGAGGCGGGGCCGAGCGGGGGAGGCGGGGCCAGAGGGCGGGGCCGAGCGGGAGGCGGGGCCGGGCGGGGGCGGGGCCGAGTGGGGAGGCGGGGCCAGAGGGCGGGGGCGGGCGGGGGCGGGGCCAGGGGAGGCGGGGCGCCGCCGCAGCTGGAGCTCCGCGCGGCGTCCTCCAGGACCGCCCCCTCCCAGGCCGCGGGGAGGAGCTTCCTACTGACTCCCCAGCCCCAGCCGCGCCCCATAAATCGCTCACTCACTACCCAGCAGGCAGTGGTTGAAATCCACTGCGGGAGTGGCGCGTTCCTTGCACCAGGCTGCCGACTGTAGTGTGGTCCTGCCAAGGCTTTTGCAGTCCAGAGCTGGCGAGCCGGGTGATGCCTAAGCTCCTCAGAGCAAAAGTGGAAAACAAAATTATAGGTGCTCTGGAGGGCCTGATTCACCAAGTTTGCAAACCTCTTCTGCCCCAGATACGAATCCATCCTGCAAGCTCATTTCCCTCACATTTGGAAACAGTTGTCCATAACCTCTCATGAACAAGATGGTCTCACGTCTCCCCTACTCAGTTACTGTTGTTTCTTTTCAGTAGGTATTGTATCTAATTCAGTGTTAGATACAGTTAGATATTGTATCTAATTCAGTCGATATTGTATGTAACATCAACTTTTTAAAGTTTGCATTATACTGATCTTGTTACAAGATTTCTATTAAGACATAAAAACATTGAAAAATGAAGAGACGTTAACACATCACTTGCTATTTATTTGTCCCTAAAGGGGCAAAATAATATACTTATTTATAAAGCACACATATGAACTGAGCTGATACATGATGTGCAATAAAAATTGTACACAAAACTGGACATTTTTAAAAAGAACTGAAGCTTAATCTCCAATCTCCCTTGAGTGTGGGTGGCTTAGTGACTTGCTTCCAAAGAATATGGAAGGGAGGAAAAAGTAGCTTTATTGTGGAGAAACCTGGTAAACACTACCTTGGTCAGATAAAAGTTAACACCATCAATGATAAACCAAGTTGATAGTATGCACTCTGATATGGTGTTATGAGAAAGGCACTTCGTCTCCATAATATTCTTCCTCAAAACCCATAAACCTAGTCTGGCCTTAAAACAACGTCAGAAAACCCAGAAAAACCTACAAAATACCTGAATAAACTGTCAGGTTAATGGAAAAAATATAACAAAACAAACAGAAAAACTGAGAAATTGTCACAGACCAGATGGGGATTTGCATGATAGGACCACTAAATGTTACATGGTATTTTGAATGGGATCCTAGAACATGAAAAGGATGGTAGTAGCAAAACTAGTGAAATAGGAATTCAGTTCATAGTAATGTACCAATGTTGCTTTCTTCATTGTAGCAAATGTACTATTACAATATATGATGTTAATAAGTAAAGGGAAAATGGATGAGTGGTAGAACCTTCTGTACCACCATTGCAACTTATCTGCAAATCTCAAGTCCCTTCTAAAATCACAAGTGGACTACAAATAAATTAACTTATTAATGAGTAAACAAAACCTGCTCTTCTATGATTGCCAATGAGACTTAATTGAGTTGATGTCTTTAGGCACTCAGACCCAGTCTAACTAAAACAGTTTCTTACTTCTAATTTTTAAAAATATATTATTTCTAATTTTTTAATAAAAATATAATTTTTATAAAATATACTCAGAAAAGAACACAAAATATGAATGTCAAGTTTGATGAAACATGAACATGCCCATGTATTCATCACTAACATCCAAAAATAGATCATGGGGCACCTGGGTGGCTCAGTTGGTTGGGCATCTGCCTTTAACTCAGGTTATGATCCCAGGGTCTTGGGATGGAGCCCCACAGTGGGCTATCTGCTCAGCAGGGAGCCTGCTTCTCCCTCTCCCTCTGCCTACTTGTGTGCTCTCTCTTGCTCTCAACCAAATAAAATCTTAAAAAAAAAAAAAAGATCATTACTAGCACTCAGAAACCCCAACTTATGGGGAATCCCTGGGTGGCTCAGCAGTTTAGCACCTGCCTTTGGCCCGGGGCGCGATCCTGGAGACCCAGGGTCGAATCCCACGTCAGGCTCCCTGCATGGAGCCTGCTTCTCCCTCTGCCTGTGTCTCTACCTCTCTCTCTCTCTCTATCATGAATAAATAAATAAAATCTTAAAAAAAAAGAAACCCCAACTTATTTTCTTAAATCTCTATCCTTCACTCCTCCCCAAAGGTAAACATTTTCCTGACTTATAATACTAGACTGATTCTTGCCTTTATGTAGTTGCATTCATACATTATATACTCTGTGGGGCCTGGCCTCTTTCTCTCCACATTAGGTCTATGAGAGCTACTCATGTTGCTGTGTGTAGTAGTGGTTTCTTGAGTTTTTATTGTATAAATATACCATAACTTACTCCTGGTGAACATTGAGCTATTTTTGGTTTTGATTATTGCAAGCAATGCTGTTATGAACATTCTTATTCATATCTTCTGTTGCATATCTTTTGCATGCCCCCCATACATTTTAATCTCCTTGATGTATAGGAGATATAGTAGTTGGTGCTATTATTTGTTTAGTGTTTTGGTTTGGTTTGGTTTGGTTTTTTTAAGGCACTTAAGGTGCTGCTTGGAAAGTATAAAAGTTTATATTTTAGGAAAGTGAAAGACTAGGGCAAAATTCCATTTCTGTGACCAGAGTTTCGGTCATCATTGCTCAATTTACCCTCCCTCCAACCTTCTCGTCTCAAGTGCCATAACATTGCCTTGCTTCATTTGCTGAGCAGAAGAGCCAAGTAGGGCCAAGGAAAGGGGCGATACTTATCAGTTAGTGATGGCGCTGATTTAATGGGTGAACTAGTTATTAAATGGAATGTTGTTTGGAGCTGAATAGCATCCCACGCCATAACAGCACTATTACAAATAAAGAAAGTCCCAACAAAGCTTAATTGTGCATAAAGAACCAGCTCAGCAAGCTGGTTATGATCCATTCTATGTTTGCTTCAAAAGTTACAATGTTCTACTCAGATGGGGAGGCGGGCAAAGAAGCAGCAGGTTCAAAACTCTTCTTTGTCTCTTAACTCTTAAAACACTCACCATCATAGCCTCTCCCGTTTTCAAGTGATTTGTCTTTATCTTAAAAGGAAGTATGTACCAGTTATAAACTTTCAGGGTGAGGAGTATGCATGGCAATAAAACACTGAATCAGAGGGGGCAGAGATAGCATCTATTCCGCACACTGCAGAGAGAATCAAAAATGTTTTTCCATCATTGGTACCAAGTAAGGTCTCCTTTCAAGTCAAGATCTCTCAGAAAATGCAACTCTATACATTTTCTGCCTAACTCAGCCAAAAAAAAAAAAAAATTACCTCTTTGTGAAATCTGAAGTTAACTAGTTTGTTGAAGAGCGGCTTTTGGTGAGTAACATTAGCCAAGATTTTTATTAAGCCATGGACCAAACAGCATGAATAAGAGCCATTAAGAGTGATCTAAGCAAGTATGCCCAAAAGTCATGTAGTCCAAACCCCTGTATTGCTGATGAGAAAGCTAAGACTCAGAGAGATTGACTTCTCCAAATCATTCTATCAGACTGTCAATGACACCTGGTTCTCTGACTTTACATGCGGACGGTTCTTTTTTAACAATACAGCATTACTTTATGATTTAACAGAACCTTAACTAGTCCTATTACCATAACCTTGAAGTACTCTGAATACAGTAGAAGAAAATTGAACTTGGGAGTAGGAAGACCCGTGTATCCAGCTCTGCTATGTAAGTAACTCTGTGATCTCGGATAAGTTACAACTTCTCTGAGCTTGTTCTCAATTCAATGAAATGTGCCTAACTCACAGGCACTGGAGAGATTCAAAAGAGATCATATATATGAAGGCACTTTGTGAGCTATAAAGTAGTATGCAGATGCATGAATATTATTAATATTTATTAAAACATGTTGAAGATAAGAAATTGAATCTTTCCAGCACAAAATGTGAACTTTCACGTCCATTCTAGTCTAATCCTTTCGATTGTTACCAGAGGAGAGAAAAGCCTAGAAAGACTGGATAATTTATCCAAAGACTTAAGGCAAGTTGCTGGCAAACCAAGACTTGAATTAGGTCTCCCAATGTGCAGTTTCAATGAACTTCTAATGTGTTTGATAAGTGAACACTAAGTACCTATCAGTAAGATGGCTTAAAACAACCTGATAAAATTTAAGACTGAATTTACACAGGCCTAGAAGTGATATCTTGAAATACTTTTCAAAAGTATTTTTTAAATATATTTTAAAAATAAATGCTTGTCTAACTCATACTGTCTGTGCTGTTTTGCCTTGTAATGTTCCTTTTCCTGTATCTTGGGTCATTTATTTAAAAACTTAGCATTAATAAAACATTGTTGGTGGTTGGGGTACCTGGGTGACCCAGAGTTGGGCTTCTGACTCGGTGGGGAGTCTGCTTCTTCCCCTCCCTCTGCCCCTCCCCACGTTTGTGCACTCTCTCTCTCAAATAAATAAATAAAACTTTTAAAAAAGTATTGGTGGTTGAGACTAACGTAGGAGAAAGACCACCTGGAGACAGTGGACAAATCCAATCTCTTCCTGAGGTAACTTCCTGCCTATTGTTCTATGAGGATGGAAAACACAGCCACGAAAATGATGCTTGTGAGCAGGGGCTCTGGTAAGGCCAATTGAGGCTACAATCTCTCTTCTTCCTACTTTTTCTTTTTTTAAGTAAAGGTGCTTTTGAAAGAGTTCCTGTGTATTTATATTAGGCAGAACCCTGTGGTCTAGTCACAGAGTGACATGGCGATCAATAGAAAAAAAGCAAAGATTTTCTGTCCATACAGGTAAAACAAATATCTGAGAGTTTCAATGTTAATGTTCCATATAATTCAGTCTTCAATCCCTCAGAATTATTTTGTCCTCAATGGATGATTTGAGGGGACTGGATTATCCAGATAAACACGTATCATTCACCTATTTATTCATGCCCCTGCACAACTGTGCATGTCCCTTCCTCACCGTAATATAAGCTGTATATTTAAAACAAAAAATGGAAAATGCTATTTTCTGGGTAACCCAAATCCTTTGGAATACAAAGAAGTATATCCTATTTTTGTTATTAAGCCATAAATATGTTCCCGTCTAGTTAATAGGAGTAATAAAATGTATATAGTAAATACAAATGACTCAAGAATAATTTATTAAGCATAATTTAAAATGAAATCCTGACAATTGCTGAACTTTTATTATAAAGCTTCCACAAAACCCAGTACTCTTTGCTGAGGCACTTCTTTCACCCAACAATCCTGCATCTCTCATGGACAGTGTATAAAAGAACAAAAGTCATCTGGCAAAAAGCTCCCTAAAAGTACATCTTTAAGCATCATTCTTGGAGGGGGCATCTGGGTGACCCAGTTGGTTAAGCAGCTGCCTTTGGCTCAGGTCATGATCTCATGGGTCCTGGGATTGAGCCCCTCATCATCCTTGTCCTGTGGCCCCCCTGCTCAGTGGGGAGTCTGCTTCTGCCCCTGCCTCTCTCCACCCCAATACCCCCTTATATTCTCTCCCACTCGCTCTCTTAAATAAATAAATAAATAAATAAATAAATAAATAAATAAATAAAATATTTAAATAAATAACATTCTTTGAGATACTCCATTTGGGATTTCTTGGTTAGATCCCTCAGTGCCTTACTGAGAAAAATCCCTATATTTCAAAGTTATTTAAAAAGAAACACAGAAAACAAATTTACTAATAAGGCTTGCCTTCCCCCCCCCCACCCCCCATTATAAATTGGTAGAAGGTTTCCAGAATTTCCAGGAGAAATTGACTTTTCCTTAATAGGTTTCTCAGAATGTTACTTCAGATAAAGCTCCCTAATATATACTATTCTCTAGCTATTTTTTTTCTTGCTTATCATTTCAGCCTCTAATGGTGAGAGATTTGATTGCTTTTGAGTAGGGGTCTTTTCCTCTAAATCAAATGAGTCATAAAGCAAGTCACTGAGAGAAGAGGGTGAGAAGCCAGGATGGCCTGCTGGCAGTGTTCCCCCTTCCGCTCGCCTCCTGGCCTCCTGCCCCCTGAGAATGCTTGCGGCTGCCAGCACAACACAAACAACTTGGAGATGGGCCAGATGAGATTTAACGATGGTCAGTTGGGATCTATCTGTTATGGAACTGGGCACTTTATTTACTATTTACTAAGTAGATTGCTATTCATATAGTGTTGGGCTATTTTATAGGGTAAGATATCTTGAGCTAATTTCATATTTGCATGTCCTCTTTCCCTAATAATGAATATTTTTCCATAGCCTGTAGTGCAGCTGGTAAACAAGCTTAATGCAATTGCTCAAAAGTACCTCTTCAGAGAACCAACACAAGTATTTGAAATTTAGAAGAGTGGGTCTTTGAGCTACTTCCTTTGAAGGTCATATTTTGAGGATGGGAGGAGGCACCTTAATATTTCTATGAGCAATATTAGTTTTCATTCTTCAAATAATTTATGTTCATTTAGACTGAGAGTTGGAATTCACATATGAATTGTACTTGATGTTTTTTTCTATTCCAATTTTGTCTGTGCCTCCAATTACAAACAGAAATCTAAGCAAGCATTCTTTTCCATGGAATACTTGACAAATACAATTTAGGTAAAAATGGTCCTATATGTCAATACTTCTAAAACTTTAATGTGCAATGGAATATTATTCAGCTATGAGAAAGGAAGATATTCTTTGATTTGTAACAACGTGAAAGGATCTTGAGCACATTATGCTGAGTGAGATAAGTCAGACAGAGAAAGAAAGACAAGGACTATCATCCCATTTACATGTGGAATTTTAAAAAGTTAAACCTGTAAAAAAAAAAAAAAAGCAAAATATTGGTTACCAGGGAATGGAATGGGAAGGATTAAAATGCTGACGTTTAAGAGAACAAACTTTTAACAGGTAGTAAATAAACCATAGAGATCTAATGCACAGTATCATGAATACAGATAATAGTGTTATACCATAATTATGTAATGCCATAAATATTGCTACACTGGCAATCCTGTTACAATATATAAATGTGTCAACACGTTGTATACCTTAAATTCACACAATGTTACATATCCAATTCATCCATTAAAAAAAAAAAACCCTTAAATGTGCATATGAATCTCCTGAGAATCATGATTCTCATTGGATGGAGCCTGAGTTCTAAACTTATAACAAGCTCCCAGATGATCCAGATGCTACTGAAACATGCCATACACTTTCAGTAGAAAGCTCTAGGCCATTTCACCTGCAGAGGATTATATCTGAACTGTGAAGACTTACCATGAATAGGTACTAAGATTACAAAGCAATACCTCAACTTCAACTGGAGACTCAAATAAAGTAAATGGATAGAATCTTGTTAAACATTTGTTTTGACTCCTTTAGATGGTTTTAGATTTCCTTGGGAATAGGGACAGGTGATCCATATTCTCTTTCTGTTTTACTGAAAAGTAAGGTTCAAGAGAAAAATCTATGAAGTGTTGCCATAAGCGGGCATCCCTTTAGGCTCAGAAGACTGTGGTGAGCCCATCTTACAGGGTAATTGAGAAATCCAACAGCCAATAATAGAACAGTTTGGGGGTAAAATTCTGACATATGCCAACACTGCATGAGCTTGACCAATTTAACTTTTTATACGTCAAAGTTGTCCACCAGTAATGTCATGTCTCCAGCTGCTGTTCTGCTCCACCGTGCCTTTGTTTTCACCCAGCTCAAGTACAGCAGGGAAATGAGGGCATAAGAAAAACATCAGATTTGTTATTCACAGCAACAGCTCCAAGCCCAGACAGCTTCAAAGTAAATCTGAGCAAGGTCTTGCTGTGACTTTGTGACCAAAGACTTAATGTTCTCATACCATTAGTGGGCTCTGGCACTTTATCAAACCTGTGATATTGACTAACTACCAGTAATTGCTGATTTATGGGCAAAGTTTTCTCAGCCTTGTTTTCTTCAGGATTTTAATATACCTTCATCTTCTGGAGACGTGTTGAATCAGTCAGTTCACGTTCTCCGTGAGCTTTGCTGTTGACATATCTAAATAGAGGACATCTTGCCCTTTTACCTGTTGCTGCTGAGATGACTTTGTAGTACTTCACTTGCCTTAAGTTATCACTTAAGAAAAAAGCGCACTTCTGGGCATTCAGGGAGGGTAATTAACAGAATATAGCATATGGGAAATAAATTTTGTTCTATCATTTTTTAAAGCTCTTTACTTAAGCAGGATAAGATGATGATATAACTAGAAGGATTTCTAAAGAGCATCTAGTCCAGGATAACATAGATTTCACTTCTAGTGTCATAGGACAGAGGAACGAAAGCAGATATGCCTTTTATTTTCTGATAGAGAACTAGTAACAACCCTAACTTCTAGTCCGTGATTCCCTTCTCTTGTTTTTTTTTTCTTTTCTTTTCTTTCTTTCTTCTTTATCTGACACTCTCTACCTAGATACAAGTACCAACCAGACCTCAAAATTAGATCTGAGGAAGGATTAGGGTCATATCAAGAGCCTAAGACAACTCTATCAATTTCACCTTCCCTTCAAACTTCTTCTACTACTTATTCCATTATTAACCAAGCACCTGGGGCTCCTCAGAACCACTTCCACAGCAGCCTTTGTCCTCTAGCATTTCCAAAGGTGTCCATATTACTATGGGTGCTTTGTGCCCGAATGATTATGTTACAGCAACCTTTGAACCATACTATAAAATATTTATGACCAAGCCACAGCTCACAATAGTTGGACACATAGATAAATCTCTGGTTTCCAGTTAATTCCTTTTCCAGAATCAAAAACTCCTGTCAGGTGCCTCCTTCATCTCTTTTCACACTTCCTCATTCATCACAAACAGCACTGGGAGGGAAGCAGAGGTTGGTGAGACCAAATGAGACCTTATAATATCTTGGAAGCATCCAAGGATAGAAATATATTTTGTCCTGTTTATTTCTAGATTCAGGAGAGTGCTAATTGCAGCCAAGACGTCTAGAGCTGATTTAGATTTCTCTCTGGCAATGTGACCTTGGCTGAGTTACTTCACCTTTTTGATATTTTGTCAAGTGTGGATAATAGCATCTCCTCTTAAATGTGGTTAATCAAAGAAGATATGCAAAAGAACTTTGCTCTCTCCACAGGAAAGGTTCTAGTCTATATAAATATAAGGAATTATTAAGATACTGATATTTTCAGGCTGAGTTGAGTTTGATTGAATTTTATACCATTAAATGTGCATGTTCAGTGATTTCTTTATTGGTAGGCTGATTCTTAGTATGTTAATGAAGACCTATGTATAGTTTTCTTGATTAACTCATGGCTCAGGACTTGTTACTTCAAACACCAAACAAGATTCAGTTTTTTGAGGCATTGACTCCAATATCTCAATTATTCATCTTAGGAATTAGTGTAAAATTAGCACAGATCCCTGTTCATATGGAAATAGATGGGTATGTTAATTGGAATGCTGTAGCTGGAAAAAATCTTGCATAATGAAAGGATTGATATTAATATCTTTGAATGGAAAATGTATATCATATTGTTAGTAGGAAATAATTCATTCACATGTGCTCATTCTAAACAATTATTTTATGTAGTTCATCTCACTTCCAAAATACAAGCTATTCAATGTATCTAGGAAATATTTTGAAATGGAATTATGCTAGCATATTTTTAACTTAAAGCAAAAACTATGTTGAAACACTGAAATGTCTTCCTCGCTCCTTCTTACTATGTTTTCTATCACTTCCTGTGTTCAAATTTTCACATCATCACTGTCAGTCTTATTAATTCCTGATCAGAACTGGATAATTAGAGTACACTTCACTAACTATACGGATAAAACACTACTAGATGTGTGTGATAGCTTGCCATCACTAAAATCCCTTAGTTATTTCAGGTAGGTCTCTCAGAACCTTTTTTGATTTTATATGCAAAAGTAAACCCAAATAGTGGGAACAATAATTTATAGAAATTCTGAGTGAGATATCAGTTTATATCACATGTACATATATATGTATGTATATGTATTCCTATATATAAGTATACACACACACACACACACAGCCTGGACTCAAGTTGAGGCCTTTAATCAGTTTTACATTTCTGAAGCTTTTCATATTATATAATTATATTTTGCCATTCCTTTTCATTTAGAAATTAATTCAATAATATCATATTGTGACATTATAATATCACAATCTATAATGTGAAAAGCACTCTGCTAAATGTTGTGGAGGAAATAAAAACCAGCAAGGATCTCACTATCTAGATGTACAAATATCCATGTGTACAAATATCTTAATCACAAGAGGACAGCTTAGAAGCAGTATAAACAAAATTCTGTGTGAGCATAAAGTTGAACAAAACTGTCACTAAGCATGGCTGCTTAAAGGAGTTGGCATGTTAACTGGGCTAAAAAAAAAAAAAACAAACACAATTCTGGGGATTTCCAGGCAAAGAGAACAACATGAAAAAAAAGCTTGCAGGGGGAAAAAAAAGCAAGAAGTGTTTTGGGGTTGGTGATGAGAGAGAGTTGCAAAGACTATCCAGGTATCTCCTACTTCTTTTCTACACAGAGCACTTTGTGATAATCTTACCTCCTTTTCATCAATGCTGTGAAGAATTGGTTTTGAATACAGATTGATATGTGAAGAAATTCTATAGCAGAAAGTGATTTTCCAGGGAGAACATACACAATAATTTCACTGCTCTGAATTGCCAAAGACAACTGAGGATGGCATTACCTAACGTAAACATTCATGGGGGCCTAGGGAGTACCCAAAAGGAAAAAAGAATCATCTGATAATATGATGTTGGCAACCATGTGACCAACCCAGTGCACAGAGAAGATGACCGGCAAAGCCTAAGAGGCCACTGGATGAGAATCTGCCAACTGAGACACAAGTCCAGGCACCAAGTATCAATTCATACTCCAGTTGAAGCCCTGTGGTCAAGGGACTGGGAGTTTGGGATGGCATGGAGCAAATATTGCTGAAACCAAGGTGTTTCTTCAACCATTTCTAACTCAAGATTCTGGGAAGAAAACCCTCAAACATACTATTTATTGACTTATTTGCTCAAAGGGCCTAGTCCACTTACTCTGACTGTATAACAAGTTACTCTAAAACTTCATGGAGAAAAATAGCTATTATGTTCGCAGATTCTGTGGGTCAAGTTTTTGACATTAGCTTGCCTCTGCTCTATACTATCTGGGCCTCAGCTGGAAGACTTGAAAGCAGAGGACTAACTGGATCAGCTGAAGGCTCATTCTCTCAAATAGCTTGCATTTACGCAGGCCGTTGGCCGGACAGTTCCTCTCCACCTGTGGTGTCTGTAAAAAAGCTCGTTTGGCTTCATCACAATATGGTGGCAGAGTTTAAAGGGCAAGCATCCTAAGGGACAGAGCCACATATGGCCACATGTCCTTAATGCGCCCTAGCTTTGCAAGTCATATAGCATCACTTCTGTGATGCTACCTGTGGAAGTGGTTGCAAGCTCCTGCCCAAATCCAAAGTGAGAAAACAGAGACACCACCTCTTGGGAGGAAGAATGGCAAGGTTCTGAAGAGCATGTCAAACCAGAAACACTGCTATAGTCATATTTGGAAAATACGATCTGCCACAGGGCCCTACAGAGCTCATAGAACAAATACTGTTGCCCATCCCTCTCTTTCCCTCTCTTATACCTTTGTAACTGTTGGTGGTTTCTTAAATGAAGAGAGAGACAGAGGATTAATAATGCTGCTTAGGAGAATTATGGGTTATTAGCTTATTATGAGTTTTCAAAATTCAAACTCAATATAGATTAATATTCCTGGAGCATGGGAAGGATAAAAGTATCTGAAGAGGTGGCTTGGGATAAATCATTGAGAACTTTAAATGTCATGCTGAGAATTTAGGTTTTACACTGGACTTGGGACTTTGTTTTGTGGCAGTGGAGAACTGACTGCAGAGTTTGGATCAGGTGAGTGACATAATCATTTAGGAAAATGAGACATTCTTAAGGCTTCGGGCAGGATGGCAAGAAATTAGAAACTGAGAGAAAACAGAAGCTCTCTTTTTTTAATTCAAGTATAATTAGTACAGTGTTGTATTAGTTTCAGGTGTACAATATAGTGATTCAACAATTCTGTACCTTACTGAGTGCTCATCATGATAAGTGTGCCCTTAATCTCCTTCACCTATTTCACCCATCCCCCCCACCTCCCCTCTGGCAACTACCAATTTGTTCTTTATATTTAAGAGTCTGGTTTTTTGTTTGTGTCTTTTTTTTCTTTATTTGTTTGTTTTATTTCTTCAATACACATGTGAGTGAAATCATACAGTGTCTTTCTCTGACGGTCTTATTTCACTTAGCATTGCATTCTCTAGATCCATCCATGTTGTTGCAAATGGCAAGATCTCATTCTTTTTTATAGCTGAGTAATATTCTATTTTGGTGTATAGCCACATCTTCTTTATCCATTCATCCTTGGATAGACGTTTGGTTTGCTTCCATATATTGGCTATTGTAAATAATGCTGCAATAAACATAGGAGTGCTTATATCTGTTCAAATTAGTGTTTTGTTTCCATTGGGTAAGTACCCAGGAGTGGAATGATTGGAACACATGGTAATTCTATTTTTAATTTTTTGAAGAATATCCGTACTGTTTTCCATGGTGGCTGCACTGACTTATCTTCCCACTACCGGTGCATAAGTATTCCTTTTTCTCCACAGCCTTGCCAACACCTGTTGTTTCCTGTGTTTCTGATTTTAGCCATTCAGATAGGTGTGAAATGATATCCCACTGTGGTTTTGATTTGCACTTCCTTGGTGATGGGTGATGATGCTGAGCATCCTTTCATATGTCTGTTGGCCATCTGTATGTCTTCTTGGGAAAACTGGACAGCTACATGCCAAAGCATACAACTAGACCACTTTCTCACACCATACACACAGAAAAAAAAATCTCAAAGTGAATTAAAGACCTAAATGTGAGACCTGAAACCATAAAATTCCTAGAAGAAAACAGAGCGATAATTTATTTGACAGTGGTCATAGAAACATTTTTCTAGATATGTCTTCTCTGGCAAGGGAAACAAAAGCAAAATTAAACTGTTGGGACCACACCAAAATAAAACAGAAATTCTTTTACCTGACCTCCTCTTTTTTTTTTTTTAATTTTTATTTATTTATTCATGAGAGACACAGAGAGAGAGGCAGAGACATAGGCAGAGGGAGAAGCAGGCTCCCTGTAGGGAGCCTGATGTGGGACTCAATCCCAGGACCCCAGGATCACAACCTGAGCTGAAGGCAGATGCCCAACCACTGAGCCACCCAGGTGCCCCTTAACTGACCTCCTCTTAACAGAAATGCCTAACTGATTCTAGTTCTCAATGCTGTCTCCAAAACCCATGGACTGATTTGCAGGACACTCTGGATGCTGAGACCAGTAAGACATACCCTAACACTCCTTTGTATTCCTACTCCTTCCAGATGAGTTGCTTGCTTACCAAGAGTCAGGGTGTTTGTTCCCAAATCTGTTTATGAGCTTTAATTTCAATTACATAATTTAATTAAATATTTTAAAACAAATGTAATGATACGTGTGAAAGGAAAGAAGGTTGTTGTTCTGTGAAAACCAAACTATCTGCTTTGGGAAAGACTAAAAAAGGGTTTACTAATTACTGTAGGACTAAGGGTGGATGGAGCAAAGGTGAAAAATTGAGGTAAAAAATGAAAACCTGGAAAGATTCTATAGCCAGTCTTGGTCTTTCAGAGTAGATGGTACAGTATAGCACAGTGGTTAAGAGCCCATAAAGCTAAATTTAGTGAAACCAGTTCCAATTCTATCATCTACTATCTATATGATTTTGGGCAATTTACTTAACTTTTATATGCCTCAGTTTTCTTTTTTTTATTTTGTATATGCCTTTTTTTTGTATATAGATAAGTTTCCTTATCTATAAAACAGAATTACTAATAGTACCTATCTCATAGTTTGTATGAGGATTAATAGAGTTAAAATTAATAAAGTGCATAAAAGAATATCCACTATATAGAAAGCATTAAAGAAGGCTATTATTAATTATTATTATGCACTGTGAATATGACTTTTAAAAGAAGGACAATGCAGGGGCACCTTGGTGGCTCAGTGGATTAAGTGTCTGCCTTTGGCTCATATCATGGCACCAGGATCCTGCAAATGAGACTTACATCAGGTGTCTGGCTCAGGGGAGAGTCTGATTCTCCCTCTGCTCCTGCTCTCCCTCTCTCTTTCTCTCTCTCTTTCTGTCTCTCTGTCTCTCATAAATAAAATCTATTAAAAATTAAAAAATAAAAGCAGAACACCAGTAAATGGATCAATTCAGGAAAATGCTATGGCTACATTATCATATGTTCACAAGGTATAAGTGTATCATTTTTTTTTATAATTCTTTGCTGAAACAGACTTATAAACAACGTTGACAAGCCATTAGTCCCAATGATCTGAGATAAGAGATCCTTCTCCATCTGGAGGGCTCTTGCCAGGTGAGGGATGCTAGGAGTCTACGGCAGAGGCAGGGAAAATGGAAAGTAAGATAAGAGACTTAATAGAGGGGATCCCTGGGTGGCGCAGCAGTTTGGCGCCTGCCTTTGGCCCAGGGCGTGATCCTGGAGACCCGGGATCGAATCCCACGTCGGGCTTCCGGTGCATGGAGCCTGCTTCTCCCTCTGCCTGTGTCTCTGCCTCTCTCTCTCTCTCTCTCTGTGACTATCATAAATAAATTAAAAAAAAATTTTAAAAAAGAGACTTAATAGAAGGAAACTCAATAGTAACTGAAAACTGTACACAAAAGGAGAGCGAGGACTCTGACCCCAAAGTTTGAGCCTGAGTACTTGAAAAGAAATTCTTCAGAAGAGGACAACCCAGGTGGCTCAGCGGTTTAGTGCCATCTTCAGCCTAAGGTGTGATCCTGGCGTCAGGCTCCCTACATGAAGCCTGCTTCTCCCTCTGCCTGTGTCTCTGCCTCTCTCTCTCTCTCTCTCTCTCTCTTTCTCTCTGTGTGTGTGTCTCATGAATAAATAAATAAAATCTTTAAAAAAAATTTTTTCAAAAAAAAAAAAATTTTTTTCAGAAGAGAGAACTCTATTTGGGAAGGAAATAATGAAAATGCTTTATTTAAATATAAATGTTTTTTAAACTTTGATATTTCCCAGGATTTGGTCATGAGCCCTCTGCATTTCTTCCCCCAAACAATCTCTCTGTATAAACCCATCTTGTGGCTATGGTTAGCACATTCTAATCATGTCAAAATTCATAATCCAGCTCAGAGCTCTCTGCTGAGCTTTAGTATATATAGCTGGGTCCCAAATACAGCTCTTCTTGAATGTTCTACACAACACTCATTGAACATTCACTGTGTGCCAAGCAATTTATCATCTTCCCACTAACACCTGTTCCTTTCCCAATTACTGTAACTAATGATGCCATCATGTACCCAATCATTCAGGCCATGGGTGATCTGGAAACCAACCTAAATGTCTCTTCTTACCCCTTACATTTAATTGATCTCTAAGAGTCGCCATTTTACCTTGTAAATATTATTCTAATCCATCCCTTCTGCCTCCTAACTCATTTCCCTGCCTTTATAACTGATTTCTCTGCCTTCATGCTTTCTCCCTCCTAACCCATTGCTACCAGAATTACATTTGTAAAATGCAATATGAGTGTATTGCACAAATGCTTAAGAATCTTCAGTGGCTCTTCATGATCTATAGGATCTAGCCCAAAATTCTATAGATAGTACACAGCATATATGACATATTGTGATGTATTCACTGCTTCTTTCTCCAGATTCATCTCTACCCCTCGTACCCTATTATCAGTCATATGGATTTATCATGAAATAATCCCCCCCCCCTCACAGAATTTATCATTCAAAACCTTGGCACAATGGAATTTTTAAGGCAGAAGATTTTAACCTAATCAACAAAGACCATCTCTATCGGCTTCAAAGAACAAAAAAGAAACTATGCCAAAAAAACTTTCTCTATTCTTTTAAAGAAAGTTTACCTAGTGTTAAGTGCCCTACTCTTGAACTTGGCTTGGGTCTTGATCTCAGAGACTGACTTCAAGCCCTGCATTGGACTCCAGAAAGAAAAGGAAGTTTACCTCGTATAATTCCACAGGGAAAACATCCTCCAAAAGGGATGTTTGCAACCTATATTTTATTCTAAATATTTGTTTTTTAAATTTATAAATATTTGCTTCTAGTTAACAACTATATTTTGTATTTTCCTGGTGTTTACTTCTATGATTAACAGTGGTATTTTTATAGTATAAAGAGGACTAGAGCTCTGATTTGTAATGTTAGATCTATAAGATGAAAAGAATTTGTCTAAGAATGACTCGACTTCTAACAATCATATAAGAACCAATTATGCTGTCAGAAGTGCCCTATACACAAAGTTAGAAATGAAAAAGAGAACAAAGAAGATATTAAAAGAACACCAAGAAAATACTTTGCACAGCTCTATAATAATAAAACCTAAAAGAAATGAACAGTAGTCTAAGAAAATATAAATTTCCAAAATTGGCCCTTGAAGAGGTAGTAAATCTAAATAAATCAATTTTCATGGAAAAAAATAAAGTTGTCACAGAACTACTACTTAAAAATGTGCAGGACCCAGATGGTTTTACAGATGAATTATTTCAAACTTTCCAGGAACAAATTGTTTCTATGTTATATAAACTGGTCCAGAACATAGATAAAGAAAGAAACTGTTTCTTTTCCTTATATGAAGTTAGCATCCATTTAACAAGGAGAGCACAAACTTCAGACCAATCGCCCTTGAAGGAACTGACACAAAACTCCCAAGTGAAAGATAAACCCATTTACTTTAAATGTTTTAAATGTTAAGGAATGACCCCACAAAGTTAATTTAAAAAATGCAAGGATAGTTCAATAGTGGAAAATATATTAATAGATCAAAAGGAAAATCATATTATTATCCTGTACTTGAAAAAAAAAAAGAAGAGGCATTTATTTTTATAAACTTGAACTTAGAAAATGCACAGATACTCCATGCTTGGCATAATTATCACCTGCTCTTAAAATGGGTATGAAATAGTTAAAGGAGATGCCCTGAGATGTCACCGGGTATCATAAACTTCATATATTCTGTGCAGGGGAGGAGGCTGTTTCAGTCCAACTCTAACTCTCTCCTCCCAGAAATGGAAACTGAAAGGTAAAGTCCCTTGCACACCACTGCCCTGGAGCACAGTGGGTATAGACGAAGCAGGGAGCACAGAACACCGGCCACATAGAAAAACCCCACTGGGGGAAAGCAGGAAGATCGGCAGGCATTTTAATGAGCATGTTGTCAGGGAGACATACAACTGATGGAGCAAATGCCAATGCAAGAGCTGTTCATCCTCTGGAACTGACATTACAGCTCTGGTGTGAAGAGGTGATCCCTTAGCGTAGGTGAGAGAGGACCTGAGCAGTGGGACATGGAAAAAAGGCATTGATCCTGCTCAGTATAAGAAGAGCATCCAAAGTGTGGCAGGACAAAAATCATTACCTTAGCCACCCCTGGAACCACACTAGGCCTGCGTGTTAGTTTGGGATATTTATTTCTAATTCAGTTCATCATAGAATTTGTAAGGTAAAGAGAGAGGGATGTGCTGAAGACCTTGGGGCCTGCAGGTACACGGCCACTTCCTAAGGAGAGTCTCTTGAACTGCTTTGTTTTTTTGTTTTTGTTTTTGTTTTTTTCGTTCTTCAAGCACTGGGATGAGATGTGCCTCCGGCTTCAGGTGAAAAGCCACCTGCCACTCTAGCAGCGGCTGACAGGGGAAGGGGACGGTATAAGAAGCAAAGGCAGCCTTAGAGTGGAGCCTGCAGGCATTAAACTAATAGTAGAGGATTAAAATTGTTTATAATGCAATGAATATAAATCGAAGTGACAAGATGATGCTTGAAATCTAAGCACGTGATTACCTTTTAAAAATACACTTTGGGAGGCACCTGGGTGGCTCAGTGGTGAGCGTCTACCTTTGGCTCAGGTTGTGATCCCAGGGTCCTGGGATCAAGTCCCGCATCAGGTTCCCCGCAGAGAGCTTGCTTCTCCTCTGCCTGTATTTCTGCCTCTCTCTGTCTCTCATGAATAAATAAATACAATTTTTAAAAATTACACTTTGAAGGATGCCTGAATGGCTCAATCAGTTAAGCAGCCTGACTCTTGATTTCAGCTCAGGTCATGATCTTGGCATCCTGGGATCAAGCCCGTGGCCAGCTTCCTACCCAGTGGGGAATCTGCTGGTCTCCCTTTCCCTCTGCCCCTCCCCTTGCTCTCTCTCTCTCTCTCTCTCTCTCTCACACACACACACACACACACGCACACAAATAAATAAATCTTTAAATATATATGTATATATACATATATATTTATATTTATATTTATATTTATATACACTTTGGTGGTTTGCATGCAGAAGCAGCTATTTCAAGAGTCCCAAGACCACTGTCAGGCTGAACAATTCGTTGAAAGGACACACAGGACTCAAGAAAGCTTTTATACCCAGGGCCGTGGTTTACTACAGTGAGAAGATAAAGATGAACATGAGCGTAAGGTAAAGTCTGGGAGACACCAGACACAAGCTTCCAAGTGTCCCCTTCCAGTGGAACTGCACACATGCAATGCTCTCAGCAACAATGTTTGACAGCACCTACGAAGTGTTCTCAAGTAAACAACTCAACAGAGTTTTGGTGTCCAGTGTCTTTACTGGAGGTCAGTCATGTAGGCATGCAGGACGCTTAACCAACTGAGCCACCCAGACGCCCCTTTTTAGAGCTATTTTAGAAGCATAGCAATATTGCATAGAAGGTGTAAATATTTCCCATATACTTCCTGCCCCACATGTGCATAGACCCCCCCCAGCACAGTGGTACCTTTGTTACAATTGACGAATCTATATTGACAAACCATTAACACTAGAAGTCCATAGTTTACACTAGGATGTGTTCTTCGTGTTGTACACTCTATGGGTTTGGAAAAATGTGTAATAACAAGTATTCACCATTATAGTATCATACAGAGTAGTTTCACTGCCTTAAAGATTTTGTTTCCAGCCTATTCATCCCTCTGTCTCCCTAACCCCTGGAAACTTTTGATCTTTATACTTGTCTCCATAGTTCTGACTTTTCCAGAATGTCACATAGTTGGAACCATTTGGCTTTATCCTTTCCAAATTGGCTTCTTTTACTTGATAATATGCATTTAACTTCCCTCCATACCTTTTAGTGGCCTGTTCATTTATTTGAAGCACTGAATAATATTCCATCATCTGGATGATCCACAGTGTATTTATCCATTCACCTCCTGAAGGACATCTTGATTCCTTCAAAGTGTTGTCAATGATGAAAAAAGCAGTGATAAACATCCACGTATAGGTTTTTCTGTGGAAATGTGTTCCATTCCTTTGGGTAAATACCAAGGAGCACAATTGCTGGATTGCACGGCAAGAATATGTATAGTTTTGTAAGAAATTGCCAAACCATCTTCAAAATGGCTGTTTGGTTTTGCTTTCCCACCAGCAACGAATGAGAGTTCCTGTAGGTCCTTATACGAATCACACTTTTAGAGGAACCCTATTTGGTCAAACAGGTAGAGCATGGCCCAAGGCCTTGGGCATGCAAAAAACACTCCAATTAGGTAGACTATTCTAAGGTGTCAGAGTTTATCTCCCAGCAGTTAGCCAAGGGCCAGCCCTGAAGACAGCTCTGGTTTTGGAATGTGCGGAGTTTGAACCATGAGGTCTGCTGAGTTAACTCTTTTCTGCTCCCATAGCTCAAGTCCTGAGCACCCAGCTGCTCTGGTAAGTACCTGGCCTACAACCAAGTAGTATGAGAAGCAAAAGAGCACTCTTTCTCCCAGGCAGTCTGAAGTAACAGGAAACGTCCAGTGGCTAAAATGCTGACCCTTCTCTGCTCATACTAGGTTTTTTCATTATTCCTGGGGTGGCATCACTCCAACTCTCCCAACTCATCCTTACTTCTAGTTAGCACTGTACCCTGCTGGAAGAGATACAAAATGAAGCCCTCTACTATCCTCTGGGCTAGAAATGCAACCCTTCCTCATCCCCTTGGCCCAGGGAAGCCATAAAGAAGCTTGCCTGGGTTTGATTGGGAATTGGTGAGTTGGAGTTCTTGTGAAACGATCCATTTGGTTAGAAAAAAACAACCCGCTCTCAATTCTTTCTTTGGAACTAAGCAAAATATTAATCTTGAACTAGACTACCTTAGATCCTTTGCAAGGCTAAGTAGGATTTGACCCTACTGAACGAAGCATGTACTCTAGGTTGGCAATACCCCATCTGTCTCATAACCAGAATATTTGGGTTCGGGACACAAAAGTTTGGGTGGGGCTGAGAATGATGCCACTCTTAATGACCCCTTAAGGCCCACCCTCGATATTTTAGGTTAGACAAGGCCAGACCAAGAAAAATAGTGTGTGTCATTTTAAGGACGTTGGATTTATCCTGGAGTTAGTGAGAAGTTATTGGAGGAATTTACATGGGCCACAGCAGACTAAGGTTTATATTTTTAAAATATTGCTCTGAACACAATGAGGATGGAGGGAGACAGGAGTGGATACCAATTTAGGAGGTTGCTGCATTAATTAAGGCCAACACTGAGCACTGAACAAAGACAGTAACCGTAGGAGTGGAGAGGAGTTTGGAGGAGAGATATTCAGAGAGTAAAACTGATGTGCAGGAAAGCATCTAGCATAATGGCCACATTCTGGGTTAGATGAGAGAAAGACAGAGAACGCTTTAGTCTCGGGTTTCCAGGAGGGAATACACAGGAAGGTGTAACATCTGCATGGTGGACAACACATAGGAGGGATTAATGACATCTTTATTGATTGTTGGAAGAGGAATTTTAGGAAAATTATTCTGAAAGCAGTTAAGTCCCAGACCCCAGAGAGAGGTGAAATCAAAACTTGAGAGCCCCTGATTCGGGTGTGACAGAAAGAGAAGGCATAAGCACTACTGAACTTTCAAAAGAAAGATCCGTAAGTTCTGATGATTGATTAGTAGAATACAATGTATAAGGGGGGTGGGGGGCAGTGAGGATGAGTCACACTTCCAACTTTTAATTCCTGGGAAAGCAGCAAAGTTACATGACTGGAGTCCCATGGATGAATGATATTATTAATTCCAATAAGAAACTTCAATTTGAATTTTGTTGTATGGCTAAATCATTTCTCTCCATTTGGCAGAAAAGTCTCATTATACTTACAACCATTATCCCCATTGGGAAAAAAAGTTTTCTTGCCCAGAACTGAGCTGATTGCCAAATTCCTGTTTGGGCTGATGATGTTTAAGTGCCATAGCTTTTGTTTCTAGGTTACTCTTGCTCCCTGATGAATGGGGATTTAGTTTGTGTAACCATTTAAAGCATCAAGTTTTAAAGCCTGATTGTAACTTCTGGTTGGAGATGCTTGACCTTTTATCCACATTTAAATATCTGAAAAACATTTGGAAACTTCAGCTGGGAGATCAAACAAAATTCTGTCACAAAGGTTCCTGACCTTTCTACATCTCTGAGAAAAGGAATTAAGACTTCAAGCTTTCTTAATACACATTTGAAACTAAGCTCATTGATTGAGAGCTTTCTGTTCTGCATTTGGCTCCTCAGCTTCACCCAGTGTCAGTGTGAAGTCTGTCACTCTTTATCCATTGCTTTCTCTTTTTTCCTCTGACCTCTATAAAGTTCAACTGACTTTCAGGTGAATAAATACAAGTCTAGATTGTGTTTAGATTTTAGTAGATATTGCCAAAATGGTCAGAGTCATAAACTGGGAAGGTAAAATGTCAATCATCCCAACACTGGCCGACAGAGGGTTTACTTAAATTTGAGACCTCAGTGTTGTTTTCATTTGAGTAAAACTGAATATTTTCCACCTCTTCATTTATTCATTCAATAACTCCTTTTTCAGGCATACTGTGCGCCCAGTATTAGGGATACTTCAGTAACTAAAAACTAAGACCTTTCACTCATAAAGCTTATGCTTGAGTGGGGATATAAAATTATAAGCATAATAGTTAGCATATCTATGGTATGTGAGGAGGTGATTAGTTCTCTGAGAACAAGAAAAGTATAGAGTAGGCTACAGAGGAATAGACCTGAAGGAGGTGAGGGAAATAACCAGAAAGATAACTGAGAAAAAGAGCATTCCAGCCAGAGGGAACAGGAAGAGGGAAAGGCCCTAAGACTGAGTGCTGCCTAGAATGTTCCAGAAGCAGCAAAGAGAGAGGTTTTAGAGGGTTTAGCAGAAAATGTAGGCTGTTGCAAGCATAAGCATGGATAGGTACTCTGAAATACCTGTTGACAACTCCAAACTATAATTGACCTTTGATTCCTATGCAAACTTTTCTTCACTCTCTCATCTCCCAAATGAGTTTTCTGCTTGTTAAGCTCTATTTGCACCATCCTGCTAAACCATTCCTGTCTACTTCTACCTCTATGCCTTTGTACATTCCACATGGCACCATATTTTGTACCTTTATTCCGATAGCAAAATCCTCCCCTTCGCTAAGGTCTACCTCTTGGTTCATCTATCCTTGGTGATGTTTTCCTTAAATTCACTTACCTATTTTGGTTCATTCACTGAGGGCCACACATTTTATCCCTTGAGTATTTGCTATCTTGTGTCATGCCTTTATTGCATCATGCATGTTACGCCTTTCTCATAGAGTATGTGCTTCCTAAAGTTTGAAATCGTTCATCTATATTTAAATAGCCTTTGCAGTTAAGTATAACTGGGTACACAAGCATGAGTGAGACTTTATCACTATCCTGGAGGAGTTCGATCTGGAGAGAAAATGGCTGGCAAATCAATAACAGTGATACTCTAGGATCTGTATACAGCTATGATTCTGAGAATGACAGAGCACTCTGAATAGAGAGGAAAGAAGAACCACTATACATTAGAAGCTACACATTATCTCATTTAATTCCTACAGTAGCCTCGCAGATAGAGGTTATAAGTCTCATTTTAGAAGCCAAGGAAATTGAGGTCCAGAGAGGTGAAGTTTCATGACCATGGTTATTCAGGCAGATATGATCAGTCCTGGGACAGGATTTAGGTCTTTGATTTTTACTTAACTACAGAATTTTTCCACTTGCCTATTATGCTTTACCAGTCCAAAGAACACAGCAACTAAGAAATATGTTTTATAAGCAGTCAAATAAAATAGCAATTTCTTTCATTTGTCCTTATGTTGCCTTTCAAATATCAGAGGATGCCCATGGTAAACAGACTTTTCTTTATTTTATAAACTTCAATCTTGTCTCTCCTCAGACTTTGATTTAAGAAAAATGAAATCCAGTTCTAGCTATATTTTTCTCTTACAATTCCTATTACATGTTTGTTTAAAGATCAGTTGTGAAACGGAAATGTCAAGTTTGAATTCTAACTCTGCCTTTCATTTATTACAGGTTACTCAATTTAGTGGTTTTAGGTTGCTCCATTTGTAAAATAGAGATACCTGTATAAGGATCCTGGTAGAATTAATTAATATTTTAAGAACATCTGATATCATGCAACTGAAAAATATAAGTTAAGTGAACATAATTACAGTTTTCAGTATGCATAGAAAACATGATAGGATACATGCATTAGCATATTAGACAATCAGGTGACTTCTCCAGTAACTGTTATGGAAAAAAAACCAAAGACCACCCAAATGAAAACAAACAGGGGCTCTCGATTCAGAACTTGCTATCACAAGGGAGTCAGCCACCATCACTTGCATTGTGGCAGAGACTCAAAGGCAAGCAAAAGAGTGGGAAAATGCCATAGTAGAAAGAAGAGAACTTCTGGGTGTGCTCTAACTGGAGGCTGTTAACATCGGGAAGCTATAGGCTAACTAGAAGTGGAACATCCTAAGGGAGTTGTTTAGAGTGCATATTTGGTTTCTCTGGTTGGCCTTTAGTTGGGAGCAGAGACAAAAATTAGGGAAGCTATCAGTTATTAATCAAGTCCCAGCCACTTTGTTACAGACATGATTGTTTGGTTTCCTGGATAGGTTGCTAAGGGGAGTGGTCTGACTTTCCACAAGTCTGATTTAGGGCAGATTAACTTCCTAGGCTAGTTACTGTGGGTGATGGATGCACTGCCTGGGCTGGTTGCTGCACATTGTGGGTCAGAGTTATATTTTTACGTATGGCTTGGCCATGGCCTGTGTGCATATTCAATCTCGCATTATAGGTCTATCAAAAGTTGATTTAGCAGGTCTCCATGGTTTACAAGGCCCTACATGCACTTTAATGAATTGCTGTTTTTAAAAATTCACTTCTAGAAGTATCTAGAGTACATATGCTGATTTTTCTAAGCATTAACCTCATTAAATTTGATATATGAATAAGTTGGGCATTTCCTTCTCTTGTCAAAACTTTTAGCTAAATATGCCAAATGTGACCTAAAATTTCTATCATGATTTATAAGAAGATATGTAGGATAGAAAAGTCATTGTTGGATTGTGAAGAGTTTATTACCATTGTTAATTATCATTGTTAATTAACCCTCTGAAAAAAGTAGACTGACCATATATGTGTTCCATTTTTGAAGGCTTATAGAAAAAAAAAATCTGCAACAGGGACTCAAGATGCTACACACTAAACAATAAGAAATTTCTAGAAAATAAAATTACATTTAGTGGTGCTTTGGTGGCTCAGTGGTTGAGCATCTGCCTTTGGCTCTGGTCGTCATCCCAGGGTCCTGGGATTAAGTTCCATATCAGGCTCCCCATGCGGAGCCCACTTCTCCCTCTGCCTGTGTCTCTGCCTCTCTCTGTGTGTCTCTCATGAATAAATAAATAAAATCTTTTTTAAAAACCACACATTTAAAACTCTTCATGACAAAAATCATAGTCACTAACACAGAAAAGTTAATTCAGGCATATGCTGAGAGAGTCATAAGACAGCTATCAACATTGTGGCTTCAGTAAATATTCTCTTGATCATTGCAAATGAAAGTAGCCAGAAAGACAGAGTAGACATGTATCCACTGCTTGGATAATTTTTGATTAATGATGCATCTCTTCTCTACTTTTAGTTTTTATTATCAGAGGACAGATGAGACCTCTCCTGGCCCGAGGGGGTAAACTCAGGACTAAACTAATCAATAGGTCAAATTTCATGACTACAGTGATTGGTTCAGAGGTGGGTTCATGACCTCACTTGGTCCAATCAGAGTTAATGTCACGACTTTTAATGAAAATGCTGGAACAAATATTCTCATACTTCCCTGGTAGGCGTGAGCCATGAAGACTATTCCCCAAGGGCAATTGGTAGCCAGCTTACAACCACAAGAAGAGTTCAAGTCCAAGAATAAGATCAACAAAGATGAAACACAGTTCAACAATGCACTGGAGAAACTCGGTTTTCTACCATCTTAAATAGAGAAAAACCCAGTGCCTTCCCTTGGGAGTCTCCTTTACTACTCACATAGAACACTTCACTTCTGGACACTTCAGGTCATCAAATGTGTCGAGATTTTTCCCCACAATAGCAAGAAATTCTCTGTGACACTAGCTGGCTATCCTATAATTTAACTCAACGCTAACACTATCTACCTGGAGATAATATCCAATCCCAGAGCCCACAGGTTAAAGGTAGTAGTCCCACAAGAATATACTCTCCTTCTCTCCCCCACCCCTGCCCCTTCAGACACTAGTTGCAAGTCCAGGCTGTCTCCTGCACTGCTTCTTTTTTTTTTTTTTTTTTTTTTAAGATTTTATTTATTTATTCATGAGAGACACAGAGAGAGAGGCAGAGGGAGAAGCAGGCTCCCTGTGGGAAGCCCGATGCAGGACTCCATCCCAGAACCGCAGGACCATGACCTGAGCCAAAGGCACTCAACCACTGAGCCACCCAAGTGCCCTGTCACCTTTGCTTCTGACCAAGTGGCTATAGATGGCCAATTCCAACAACCCCCTCTTTGGGGTCAATCAATTATCTAGAGCAGCTCACAAAACTCAGGAAGGCACTTACTTGCAATTACTAGTTTATTGAAAGATATAATAAAGGATTCAAGTGAACAACCAGATGGAGAGATACATGGAGTGAGGTCTAGGTAGCTCCAGAGCACAAGAGCTTTTTTCCCTGTGGAATTGGGGGTGCATCACCTTCTCGGATATGAAGGCGTTTCCAGCCTAGAAGTTCTCTGAACCCACTACTATTGGGATTTTGCAAAGGCTTCTCCTGGAGGCATGATCAATCATTAACTCCATTTCCAGCCCCTCTTCTTTCTGGAGAATGAGGAGCAGCCCTGGAAATATGGCTTTTCCCAGCTTCTAATCAAGGCTTGGTCTTTCCAGTAACCAGCCCTTATCCAGGAGCCATCCAGGAGCCCACCTACAGTCACCTCAGTAGGATGAAAGATGCTCCTAGTGCTCTTATCACTTAGAAGTTTTTGAGGGTTTTAGGAGCTCTGTGTCAGGGCCTGGGAGCAGAAACCAATATATGTATTTCTGCATTATCCACAAGCCATAAAGAGAGATGCCAGAGAGCAACTGATGATATTGTTTGATTCTTTTTTCCTTATTATAACTCTATAATCTATATCTTTTTCTGATTATAAAATAAATACAGCAAAGCAGAAAGACAACATAAACAAGGCTAAAGAAATAGGTAACCCGTGATCCATAATCCTCTCATCTAGAGATGACCTCATAAATATTTCAATAGAGAGTCACCTGGATGAAGACAAGCTTGTAGGGGGATATATGTGGGGAACAAACCAGAACAGCAGCACCTTTCATATTTATCATATAATTGCAGTAGACTGCAATTGCCATGCAAGATGCGACAATTTTTTTCAGCAAAAGCCCAGTTGCAAAGACGATTATTTCTTGCAAGGAGCAGCTATGGCCTCCAACGTTTGACTACAGACGGCATGAGAAACATGGCTCGTCCAACCCAGGTTTGATTCGACAAATTCACACATGTAACCTCAGTGTCAAAGGAAAACTGCGAATCTCTAGTGGAAGCTGAGGCAAAAGTCATAGCTTTGAAGGAGAATGATGTGTTCCAATCCCTAAGGCTCCCCTACCCTCAGGAAGCTTTCCATCAAGAAATGTGCTTTTGAGCCCCTGTGGGAAGTGAAATGAGCAGCCAAGTGCTTAGAGTGATTTCAGAACTCTGTCTTCATTTGATCAGAAAAGTGCTTTCCCCTTCAGGCCTTTCATGCGCCTTACAACTTAAGGCAAAAGCTCCCATTCCTAGAGACATTTCTGTGCAGTGAGAGAACAAAGCTTGGTGCATCAGTCCTACAGAGACTTTTTTACATGTAAAAGAAACCAAATTGGACTGTGCTAGAGTTATGTAAATGAGCCAGAGACAGCCCCAGATAGCCTAAAATGGCCCCACTGCTATTTACTTCCTCACAGCAGGCTAAGACCTTTAGCCCAAAGCCTGCCAGGCCCAAACTCAAATTTTCACACGTTGAATTGCTTTAAGTAGAATCCAAATAAACATATTTTTAGCCACTTGGAGCCTACCTACTTTACATACCCCGTGAAACTGCACCCAATATCTGCTAACCATAGATAAGACAAAGCCTGTAGCTATTAAACGAAGCCAACCCCCTGTTGCCCTTCAGAGTTCTCTGACCTAGAAACTCCCTACCTTACCACTGAAAAGGAAAGCACATAAACACATTGCCCCACTCTGATTTCCCCCGGCTTCTCCAGGACTTCCTTTGCCCTCTTCCTCTTTTGGGTGGTGGCCTCCGGCTGCTGTTTCTGGAAGGTCCCTCGCCTCTCAGGCTGCCTGTCCCAGCACTCCCCAGCAAAGCTAGTTGTGTGTTACTGTGGTCCTGTCTCAATTTTGTTCAGCCCTGGCGTCTCTGAACTTACCAGAGCCAGCTGAGTTTGAGCTCTTTTAATGTATTTGTGCTATTTTGTTCAGAAATGTATTCCCAAAATCAAGATCTTATCAATGAAACAAATTTCATTGTTTATCCATATTAATACACTTCTCCTGCTCATCCAAGTTTTGAACCAACTGACAGATCAAGGAGTCAAGAGGAAGGTGATCAAACTTCTGACAGAAGCATGAAGACCATGGCATTGGTGCATGGCAACTGCCATTCCTAACGCTGCCACTCAGAATCAGGCACAGCTTTGGTCATTCGGCCTCAGGAGGGGCTGGAGATCTAACCTTTCCACTCCAGAGGCAGATGGGAGCTCAGTCTCTCCAGGCAGCCAGGCAGAGGCACGCCGAAGTGCTAGGCAGGGGAGAGAGCTCAGGCTTTCCTCAAGTGCGCCAGCCAGAGAGGCCCCTGAGTGACAGGGCAGAGAGAGGCTGAGAGCATCCTCATGGGTGGCCCTCCCACACAGGAAGAAATGGCAGCATTGGGAATTGGTGTTCTCCAATAGCACACTCTCTTCTGTGACCACAACTCTACCAGTGGAAAGTTTCTGTGGAGAAAGTGTAGATCCAAGCAAGATGACAAGGTTTTACTTGAGAACCACCACTTCACAGACATAACACCTACAGGAGGAAAGCTACTATTTCTTCTGATAAAAACACTCCTTCGAAGGCTCAAGTTCTATCAGTGAAGATGACTACATTTATTTGTATGTTTTGGGTAACATCGTACATACCTAAAAACATGTCAGTCTCACTGAAAGAAACACAAAGGACTGATCACCCCTAGTTTAGAGTTGCGAGACTTCCATATTTTCTTCTAGGCTGGGAAAAAATGCTATAGTTTGGGGTTTGTTTAGAACCTCTTCCGGTGATTACTTTCTGGCCTTTCCAAATGAACAGTTCCATCTTGGTTCTAAGAAAGAAGAGGCTTTAAACTGCAGCAGGGGCGAGAGCAGAAAATAGAGGTAAGGAAAGCTTGTGTGGGAGCACCTCACCTTATGTGTCTCTACGGCAGGTTGTCATACAATGTTCAGCAAGTCACTACCTATGTGGGTTACAAATCCACATAGGCTCACCTAATCTCCCTGGCACACCTCTGTATTTTGAGGTGTATTTGTAAATAGAAACGTGGCGGAAATGAAGCATACAGAACTTCAGTCGCAGGAAATGAGGACAGAAAAGTTTTGCACGCAGGAGAAGGAGAGGTTATATGAGGGTACCGTGGCTGTAACTGGAAGCCCTGAAACCCTGAGCGTGTTGTGACACTGTTGTGACATTTAAGAAGAGGTACACCAGACAATTTAGATTTCACTGTGACATATGCTGTATAAATTCTTTAATGTTTAGCTTATCTTGCACTAAACAGCAGAAGAATACTTAGTAAGTGCAAGTAGGTCAACATCACTTTAATTTGCATTATCAGTTCAGAAGAACATTTTACACTATATGTGTTGTGATAAAACACTGTGTCATTTCTGTCACCCGATGCAGAGTATTTTTAGGTCTTTGCACATTATGTGTAGAGATATTTGGTATTGCCTTTAATGTAACTTGCCATCTGTGTTCTAGTTTCTAAGCATTGGCAGAAGTAAGCTAAAAGCATTGGCCAAACTTCAAGGGGTTAAGATTTTTGCTAACAAATATGGACTATTTGATATGAAAACCATCATTGTTTGATATGTCAAATAAAACATTTGTCAATCAAAAGTCTTTAAGCACTGGGCTATGTGACATTTACTCTTTTATAAACCAACAAAGTCCCTGGTGGCATGCCTTTTTTCCTCTCATTTAAATAGTGGTAGGAGAACAAATCATACTTCAGGGCAAGTTGATAACTGCCAGTCACGATTCCTGCCTTGTTTACTATAATGAGGAGGGTAATAAATGCATCTGACCATTTCGGCTGGCATTTGCATAGATGAATGATTTGTCCAGTCAGTCGCTCTCCAGTGATTTGGGTCTTTTTGTCAGCACAAAGAGCATTCAATCTCTCTGGAATTTACAGCAGCCAAGCTCTCATTAGCAAACATCCTTTACCATGAATGATTCAAATAATTACCACTGAAATAATAAACTGTTTCACAAAAACATTTTATTTGATGGCTCCAAACATCAACTTTTCTGAATTGTTGACATTCAAATAAGCCAGAGAGCTTCATTGTTAAGGAACAATGGCTCTCTTGTTAAAGGGTGGGCATTGTTTTACCTCCAATAGACCTTTAAACTTGGCCAGCTATCAAATGCGTCCCTCAAACTGCCAGCCAACATTCTGGGTAATCAGAGGGCATGTACCAGATGGAGCTGTTAAAACTTTACATATTCAAACTCCAGGAAATTTTCTTTAGATTTTCTTTTGAGGTTGCAAACCTAGAACTCCAGATTAATTAGCAGCTGCTACTTTGTATCTTTTTGCACCTAGTGGAGCCAAATAATATTAAATGTCCTCACTTATACTAAGCTATTCAAGTGCGAGTTCTTCACTGTAATGGTATTCTATGTGTATAATTAAGTGTTATTTGATATAGTTTTGGAGTTCAAACAAATGAGCAAGCAACAATTATACCTTATTATGATCTTCTCTAGTGCATAGCCATAGGGTTGCTCTCAGTGCATTACCAAATTCATAGCACCAGGCAGGCAGCAGTTCCTGTTATCAACTTTTTTCACCCTCTGCGCCATGCATAATTTAGAGAGTTTTATTAATTTTGAGCTGGTTTAATGTATGCGCATGTTCTAAAGATCTAGGTAGATTGTATGACTAAGTTTAGCTTTCATAGTGCAATTGTTTATGCATGTAAATGTCTGAAAAATATTTTCCCTCAAAGCTTAAAAAGCTATGGTTTCATTTAAATAGATTAACTTGCACATTGCACCTTCTTCCTTACCTGCAAGGAAGAATTCAGGAAGGGAACGAATGGAATATATTTCTGTGCTTTGCAAATTTCCTCATTACTTTGCTTTCACTTTCAAATTTAGACATGTTATATATAGCAAGAATGGAAAACCGTCAACAATACTGAAATACCTTGATGTTTCTACAAAATTACAACACGATGAGGGAAAATCGTGATCATCGGGACGCAAAATTTTTAAATGTTAACTTTGAGGGATAGCTTAAGGATGTTAATAATACCAAGTAGATTTTATAGACTCTATAGCCACGGTCTCCTAGAAGTCAAGGATATCAAAATTACCCTTTCAAGATGTGCTTGATATAGGCGGCCCCTTAAAATGGCATACCAGTGCTTAAGCTTCCATTTCTATCCCACAAAGATAGATGCAAACTAGAAACATAATTTGTCATACTTAAAATAATTTACTTTGCTTTATCAGGACTTTGTGTCCAAATTCTCAAGTTTCTCCTCTGCCGCTAGCTCAGAACCTTTGCCTCCGAACGGTGTGGCTTTTCTGTTTCCCATTCCCTGTGCTGCCTGCTTTGGTTGGTAATCATGGTCAAGACTGCAGAGCCCATTTTTCATTTTGTTATTTGGCTTGTCAAACCAAAGGTCAAGAGATGATGAAGAAACCCCAAAATAGCCCAGGATTGGCAGATTTTCCCCTAAGTTTTCTAGCGGAATTTGGTGCTTATGAAAGTGAGGGAATAAAGAACTGACTCTAGCCATAAATCATGCAGGCGAGAGCTTTCCAAGTATTGCACGGTTTCAACTGCCTTGTGCCCAGAGGCCCAGAAAAGAAAAGTGGGCATCCTACCATTAAGAGTGCCATCCTCATGATCTTAGGGCTGAGGGCATGTGAGAAGAGCTTTCTGACATCGACTCATTGTTTATGATGGGAGATGTGGGCAACAAGTAAGTGCAGCCTTAACTCTTTACGTGTGACGTGACAGGATATACGAGGCATGACTTGATCACAGGATGTTAGTGCCAGGAGCGACATCAAGATCACAGTAAGCAGCAGAACTTGTACTTGAATCCAGGTCTCTTGGCAGTGAAGGCAGAGGTCATTCTCCGAGTGAGACCATAGTGATATGCCCCTGAGGCTCAAATCTTACTTGTGAGGACCTCTCTTGTTACAAACTGACGCAATCACGTGCCCTATACGTACCCGAA
Organism: Vulpes vulpes; assembly: GCF_048418805.1. Taxonomy (NCBI): domain Eukaryota; kingdom Metazoa; phylum Chordata; class Mammalia; order Carnivora; family Canidae; genus Vulpes; species Vulpes vulpes. The sequence continues at coordinate 185,882,579 of NC_132780.1, forward strand.
TTTCCTTTCAGGTCAATATAAATGATTCTGCACAGTGCTTGGCCAACAGGTCTTTCGGTGATGATGTGGCTCTAGATGCAGTGACAAGGATCGTTTGCGGTAGTGTTGGCAGTCCTTCCCCAGTGCTCTGAAAATTATAAATTCTCTGGTATTGTGCCACTGGAATAAGGGAATATGTATGCTCTTTTTTAAAACGCAGGGATTTTTGTTTGTTTGTTTGCTTAACAAAATATTCCAGGGACAGCTACTATCAATTGCTGAAATGTTTAAGCCCAGATCTTCAACTCACGTGGACAGAATATTATTTTCAGTTCCATTTGGAGGGGAAAAGAGAATGACCCCTGGTTCCTTTTGAAACAACTAATTCAGTCTCTTGAATTGTCCCAAAACTCTAATGTAATTGACATTGTGGTTCGGTTATAGAATTTATGTAAGACTTCCCTCCTCAATCAATGCACTGATAGGATGAAATTTTGCTTTAAGCTCTGTTATAGGCTGAATTGTGACCCCCCACCACCACCACCAATGCATATGTTGAAGCCCTAACCTCCAGTATCTTAGAATGTGATTGTATTTGGACCTAGGGTCTTTAAAGGGGTGATGAAGTTAAAATGAACCTGTTGGGATGGGCCTTAATCCAATATGACTGGTGTCTTTACAAGGAGAGGAAATTGGGACAAGAAAATATACCAAGGGTGCATTCACACAGAGAAGAGACCACTTGAGGATGGAACAAAGAGCGCAGGCCATCTGCAAGTCAAGGAGAGAGGCGTCAGGGGAAACACACCCTGCCAACACCTTCATCTTGGACTTCCAGAACCCTGAGAAGATAGATTTCTGTTGTTTAAGCCACCCAGTCTTTGGTATTTTGTAATGGCAACTCTCACAAAGTGCGTAAAAACTCCTTGAATGTATAACTTTCTCTTTCTTCTAAAATAGCCCTTATGGAGCCCTTGACCTCAGACATATTTCCTCCCCCATCTTTTGCCTAGCTCACTCCATTCTCATCTTTCAGTTTTAAGTTTAGTTAACACCTCCTCCGGGAAGCCTTCCATCACTGTGCTGCCCTGGTCCAGCATTCCTCCTTTGGGTTCAGTTGCTGTCCCAACACTTATCCCACGGCGCCACGCAGTAAACCCGAATTAACTCTTGCAAGCAATAGCCAAGGACTTGCTCACTTGGAAGAGAAAAGAACATTATGTTATAGCTCTTAGCGGCATTGCTGGTTGTGTCTCTGTAAAGAAAACAAGAGAGTTCCGAGGACATGTGCCCAGTACTAGCTTTGGTGAAACTTTTTCCTGATCAGGACTGGTTTAAAAAGTAGAAAGCAAAAAGAGTTAGGGTAGGCAAGAAAAGTTGCAACCAAAGGGTTTTGTAAAGCCAGACATATGTCAGCCCATAAGTGGGAATAATATAAGCCAGAGAGAAATGTGGGGAAGTTCTGTTAGAACGCATATGCAACAGAAAATTAGCAACTTGAGAAATAGAATAAATAGTAGTGTCAAAGTAGGATTGTTGGAGTCCTGGACTTGGGCTCTCAGGCTTGCAAAATGCCATGCCCTACTGACTGCTGGTCTCCTAGAGGCATATATACACATGTGTGTACACTCACACACACTTGCACACCTGTACACACACACACATGTGCACGCACACATGCGTTTAAAGGAGAAGCAAACTGGATAGTCCCAGAAGGCAGCTGTCTCTCATTAACACTTTACCTAATAATGTGTACTTTCCCTATTCAGCCTTTATTAGCTGCTTTGAGACTGTTTTTTTCATATCTGGTCCGATGTGGAAAGTCTTCTGATTGCACTTAACTCAAGCAAGAAATCCACCTACTAGAACTGCCTCCCTACCCGAAGTTCCCTGAGAGCAGGGGCTGTTTCCATGGCATCGTCAGTGCCCAGGGGCACAGGACCTCAAGCTCACTGTCCCCAGTAAATATTGTTCTTGAAGTGGAATGAACTGAATGAGGGAGAAAGAAAGAGTAAAGTCTAGAACGAGAGGAAGCAGAGAGGATGCTTTCTTGCTCTGGCTTATTCCTCAACTACTTGCCACAAACCCAAAAGCCTCTGGTGTTTGCATTTGTTCACTCTTTTTGTACTTGAACCCCTCTGGAATGACCGCGTGTATAATGGTCTTTTTTCATTTTGAAAGAGATGTATCCAAGTTTCCAGAGTTAGAATGACAAATTGTGCCCTTCCTAGCTTACTAGATAAATATACCGACATGACCCTTCCGATAACTTTTCCCATTTGACTCGAAATAGTTATCATGAAATAATTACAGATGCTCTCTCCTGTTACGTGGAATAATTGTCTCTCCCACCCCCACCCCTGAACTTAATCTCTAGGCTTTAATCATCACAAAAAATTTATTTATGCAAGGAAATAGCAAGTTATTCACTCAGCTCATTTTATTCACCATTGTCTTCTGATTTCTTCACACTACTTAATTTAGCACGTCAAGGTGAAACGATTAGTTTATCTCACCTTGACACGGCTATAGTCCACTGACAAAACACGTTTGTGACATTCTTGTTGGCTACTTCCTTTCTGGTAATAGCTACCTCCTGAATTACTTATCGGTGGATGATATTTCCAAGTCAGAATAAGTATGTGACCAGCAGGTAAATCTGGTCGATAATAAATCAGAACAAATAAGGGCATCAAAGCAAATGCCATCTCTTAGGACCACTGCACATGATAAGTGGTTGTTTCGGATCAACATCTGCTTTTACTTCTCTTGACGATAAGAAAAGCCCAATTAACACCCGCAGTTTAAAAAGATGCAACTTTTTATTTATCTAAGACTCTACTGCTAAAAACCTTGCCAGATTTACAATTCTAAAGACAACAGCTTTTTGTAAATGTGTTTTATTTGCAGTTATAATATCTATAGTTAAATCAGTTCATTAAAAATAGAGTTGTAAACTATCTCTCAAACTGCCATATTTGCGTGTTTAAAACAAAATGATTAAATCATATTCTTACACTGCATTTGGGTAGAACTGTGAAGTTGTCTAGTATTCAAAATAACGTCCTTAGTTAGGAAATCCTTTCTTAATTAGGATAGAGGTTAGGACAGTGTAATTTTATATTACACATCTAGTCACTCAAGCCAGGATTAAGTAAGTATGGTCCCTAAGCACTTCACCATGGTCGTATTTGCTACGCTTAACTGGGAAAGAGCTGTTACCTGTCTAGGTCTCAAGGCAAATGAGCAATAGGCATAGAAGCAGTAGAAAGAGTGACACCGTCTTAAGCCCAGAACAGCCCTGAACTACCCAGAGGTGCAGAGCCTTCAGTCTTGGGGAAAGCAGGCTCTTGCCTTTTGAATTATATTATTTCTTATAGCCCTACTTGGCTTCATTCTTTTTCACAAGAAAGTGAAGGGACTTTTTTCTTTTAATAAGAGCTAAAAGGACCCTAGAGTTTCCACGAGGCTCTGTTGTGGAAGCGATCCTATGAGCGAGGGTGCATGGGCAGAAGGTGCTCTCTGGAAGGAGAGCCAGAGACCTGGGTCCCCAAGCGCAGAGCCGGCTCTGCTAATTGTGTGCTTTGGGTTTGCCTCTTAATCGCTCTCTACCTTTATGTCTTCATTGTTAAAATAGGAATACTAATAGCTGCCCTGCCTGCATAGTTGTTATGAGGATCAAATGAATTAATAAATGTGAGAGTGCTTTGGAAAAGTTAAAAGTGCCACTCAAGCGTTAGTTATTCTTATTTGGCTTTCATATTCTTCGGAAACCCCATTTATAATAAGGCCCTCCTGGAGAAGTAGCTGTTTCTTGAAATCCCATGAAAGCTTTGTCTTTGTATTATCTCTTACGGGTTCCTTTGGAAGTTCAGCAAGTCTGGCTGTTCCCTACTGTGCTGTGCATACATTGCCCAAAGCGATTCCAGGGCCGGCCTCCACAATGGGCAGTCTGCTCCGAGCACCGTCAGCTCATTGAGGATTGGTGCTATGGTGAGGAGATTAAAAATACATAGGCTATTTTTTGTGTTTTTCTGATTACAAAACTAATACTTTTTATGTGCGTGTGGGAAAGGAAGGGTTTGTTTTACTTGCAACAAGCGTGGAGAACCAGGGATATTTACCAAAGCAGGCCCCTTGAACAACAAAATTGGGGAAGTCTCAAACTAGGGAGGTACACATTCATGAAGGGGCACGATAAAGGACAATTCAGTATAGAATTGGGGCAGAACTTATCCTAAGTCAACAGAGTCCAGGTCCTAGTTGATTAAAGTCTCCAGGGCCATCGAGGGTGGGTATCAACAGCTCTAGGGCTCCAGTCAGTTCTGTGTTCACATACTTAAAGGAGTTTCCTGCAAACAGGATGCAAGAATATGCATTACGTTAATCTTTGCTTTTGAAAAGGCAATGGGAGTTTTACTACTGATTTATTGTCTCTTATATGGTTAGGCTCTTATATATCTCCTGGCCTGATAGTGGCCGTTTGTCTTTATATTCTTTTGTTCCCTTAAAATTTTTAACTCTAGAGGTCTATTTTTCTACAACTTTAACATACTTCAGGGGTTCTGCAAAAAATGGGCTTGGGCAGGTAGCATGCATCTTGAGAGAAAAGAACAAAACTGGAGGTATCACAATCCCAGATTCCCAGATACACCACAAAGCTGTAGTAATCAAAGCAATATGGTACTGGTACAAAATAGACACAGGCCGATAGAACATAATAAAGAGCCCAGAAATAAGCCCACATTTATATGGTCAACTAATCTATAACAAAGGAGGCAAGAATATCCAATGGGGGAATAGACAGTCTCTTCAACAAATAATGTTAGGAAAACCAGACAGCTACATGCAAAAAAAAATGAAACTGGACCCACCTTTTAGCACCATGCACTACAATAAATTTAAAATGGGCCAAAGACCAAAATATGAGGCCTAAACCCATAAAAACCCTGGAACAGAATATAGACAGCAATTCTATGACATCAGGCGTAGCACTGTTTTTCTAGATAAGTCTTCTAAGAAAAGGGACACAAAAGCAATAATAAACTATTGGGATTACATCAAAATAAAAAGGATTTGCACTGCAAAAGAAACCATCAACAAAATAGAAAGACAATCTGCAGAAGGGGAGATGATATTTATACATTCTTAATAGAACATTTTGAATTGACAGAAACTCACAAAGAGAGAATGTAACTTACTTACCTACTACCTCAATACCAATCCTTCAATCCTTCCTACACATAATTATTGTCAATATTTTGATACATATCATGCATGGCCTTCAGGCCTCTTTCCATATGTACATAATACAGTTGTGTATTTGGAAATATACATGTCATTAGGGACCAGATGTTTGTTACTCTCCCCATCCTTATGTTGAAGTCTTAACTCCCAACATGACTATTTGGCAACAGGGCTTTTAGGAGGTAAAGTTAAATGAAGTCATAAAGGTGGGGTCCCAGCCCAATAGGATTAGTGGCCTTTTTAAAAACAGGCACCAGAGAGACACTCCCCTCTCCTCCTACCCCTCTCCCGCTGCTCTCTCCTCTCTCTCCCCACCACATGAGGACACAGCAAGAAGGCAGTGGTCCTCTGCAAGCCAGGAAGACAGTTTCATCAGATACCAAATTGCCTGGCACCTTGATCTTGGATTTTTCAGCCTCCGGAACTGTGGGAAATAAAGTTTTGTTGTTTAAGCCACCCCGTTAGTGGTTTGTGTTCTAATAGCCTGAGCAGACCAAAACATGTGTATTATACACTGCTTTATCATTTATTTTTTTTCATTTAACAAGTAGATGATGAACATTTCTCTGGGCATTAACTATTCTACACTGTGATTTTTAATGCTTAAAATATGACAAAAAAAATAGATGCAACCTAAATTTTTAATAATCCCTATTGGACACTTTAATGATTTTCAATTTGGGGTTATTATAAATACTGTTGTAATGAATACCCTTGGATATTTATCTTTTTTACATAGCTCTCATTCCTCAAAGTAGAACTGCTGGATCAAAAGGAATGAATATTTTAAAAGTTTTTGATATATGTATTAAAATGTCCTCCAGAAAGATTGTATCAATTTATACTTCTACTGACAGTTATCTGAGGTTTCCTACTATCAAGAACTCCCACCAACAATAGGCACTATCATTGTAAAATGGTATCTGTTGATCTGAAGGCAAAGAGGTATCTCATTGCTATTTTAATTTGTATTTTTAATTCCTAAATTAATGAATTATATTTTTGGGACATTCTTTAAGGATAGCAAGGAAAGAATGTCACTCTTAACATATAAATATTAACAATTTTATTATTAAAATTCTAATTTTTCAATATGACATATACCTTACCACTTGTAGAGCACACCTAATCTACTCACCAACCCTGCAGCTTCCTTTTTTTTTTTTTTTTAAGATTTTATTTATTTATTCACAAGAGACACACACACACACACACAGAGGCCGAGACACAGGCAGAGGGAGAAGCAGGCTCCATGCAGGGAGCCCGATGCGGGACTCAATCCCGGGTCTCCAGGATCATGCCCTGGGCCAAAGGTAGGCACTAAACCACTGAGCCCCCCGGGGATCCCCAACACTGCAGCTTCTAATACAACTTCACTGCTTTACTTTTCATGATTCTTAGAAGAAATACGGAATTTTTATAGGTTTTATGGAAGCTGGAATTTATGTCTAAATTAGCCTTAGAGAAACTTCTAGGAATCCTTAATACAGAAGATTATGGAATGTTTCAATGTAAATGATGCTGGTAATACAATAGGGTCTTTAAAATAGGTCTGTTTAATTTTACTACCTGGCTATTTTTTTCCACATGCCCTATATATCCATTCTTACTCTTCATTATGACATATACCAGGTGCTAAATAAATATCTGTTAGATCATTGAATGGATTAATGAGGGAATAATCTATTGTTTTCTAACTTTAAATTGAAGCAAATTGTATCTATTCTAAAACAATTCTACCCATTTCAGGATCCCTGGGTGACGCAGCGGTTTGGCGCCTGCCTTTGGCCCAGGGCGCGATCCTGGAGACCCGGGATCGAATCCCACGTCGGGCTCCCGGTGCATGGAGCCTGCTTCTCCCTCTCCCTCTGCCTGTGTCTCTGCCTCTCTCTCTCTCTCTCTGTGATGACTATCATAAATAAAAATAAATAAGAAATAAAAATTCTTTAAAAAAAATTCTACCCATTTCTATTCCCATGGCATCCTCCTTTACGTTCTTCTCTGCTATGATAAATTCTACTTCTTTTCTTGCACTTGCACTATCTCCTGAAAGACCCTCTTTCTGGAAACTTGGATGGCTAAAGAGTCAAGGAATTGTGCTTCTCATGCTCTAACTCTGGCCAAGTCTTCTGCTGAGTTTCAAAGTAACAAGGGATAAAATTAAGGAAAGCATGAGTCACAATTTCTCCAAGTCACATGGAGAACAAATGACATGGTGAGTTCCCACTTTATTCTTTTGTTTAATCAGAATTCGCCATAGAAAATTTGCCCTAAATTGGCCTTGGAAAATTTATTGTTTATTTTTTTCAGTCCATTACCCCTAGAGGCTTTTTTTAATCTTTATTTTCTTTTACTGAGACTAACCTTGATCTACCCTCCACTTTTGTCCACTCCCAGTGAAAATATCTTTTCTAAAAATTAGTGTCTGTTTTACAGTCATTTGTGAAGAGGCAATTGCTGAGAGATCTGTCATAACATTTTTGATACAGTTAAAAAAGAGTTAAAAGAAATTTTCTTCAAAAAGACCAGTACAAAAGTACTCCTACATGTACTAGGCTTTCAGATGCCTCAAATATTTTCATGAATGAAAGCCCTTTTGGTTATTTTCATTATAGGGGAAATTCTTTTGTGGAAAATTCAAACCAACAAAGAAAGCTCAGATTGCAGTTCTAACATTTTTCAGCAGAGTTGACCAAACATGAGTCCTAAATTGACGTATTATGAACACAATAAATAAGGTTTTAAAGGCTGGCTAGCACTGCAAAGCTTTTTGAAACAGACCTCTCCTTTATGTATCTATCTTTCTGGGAGTTCATGGATCATGAGAGGACATAGAATTCGAAAGCCTCTGGTTATTCTTACAATGGCCACAGCTAATGGACAGCTGGGCAGCAAGGGTCGGTCACTTCCTGTAGAATCATCTGTGATGAATCATCCTGGTTGCCAGCTTGGGAGTGCAGGAGCTCTTACGTTGCCGCCTAGAGTTATTAAAAGACTGCACTGGCATTGTAAAAGGTTAATTGCTAATGGATAAACAATTCAACCCAAACCATTTCTGTTGAATTCCTACTTTGTACAAGACACAAAGATAGTAGTGTTGGCAGCTTTGACATGGGCAGGGTGGTGTTGGTGATGGAGGTGGAGGTGGTGGTGTGTGTGTCTGTGAGGGAGAGAGAGTTACAAAGAGGAATGACCTAATCTCTGCCCTCAAGTGTGGAAATACTATAATGGAGGCAAAGCTAGGGGCTGTGGGATCAAAGAGATGGGAGATACATATTCTAAAAGATAGGGGACAGGTATGAATCACACAGAGGAGCCTAGTCAATGGCTCTAGTATTACGGTTTAAGAGATCAAAATTGAACTCCATGAAGTGGGTCAAGAGGAAGTGAATAGTTTCAGAAAGAAAGCGGTCTTGTAGGTGGCCAAAGAAATACAGCTTCAACAGACTAAGGGTTAATTAATGAGAGAGAGGGAGAGAGAGACAAAAGACACACACACACACACACACACACACAGAAAATGGCAGAAATCTCATTGTAAAAGAACCAGAATCTGGAAAAGCCCAAGCCATTTAGTGAGGCCTAACTTCTTTCATGTTCTCATCTGTAATAATCTACCCACATATAGAATGTCTGCTCCATCGCTAGAGTGCAAGCTGCAAGGAAGCAGCTAATTTGTCTGTTTTATTAATTGCTCCCCAAAGAGTATATGACACTAGTAAACACATAAAAATAGGGATCCCTGGGTGGCGCAGCAGTTTGGCGCTTGCCTTTGGCCCAGGGCGCGATCCTGGAGACCCGGGATCAAGTCCCACGTCGGGCTCCCGGTGCATGGAGCCTGCTTCTCCCTCTGCCTGTGTCTCTGCCTCTCTCTCTCTCTCTCTCTCTCTCTCTCTCTGTGTGACTATCATAAGTAAATAAAAATTTAAAAAAAAAACACATAAAAATATCAGCAGAAAGAATATATGAACATATGTGATAGATGACTTATAGAACCACAAGGGAGGCCTGTGTTCCAGAAGCTGGGGTTTGAGGACATACACACCCCCAACACACACACACACACACACACACACACACATACATCATTATCAGGTGGTAGCATAAATCTGTGAACACCAAACTGCTAGAAATGTGTGGGCTAGCAAGAGATTGATTAGCATTTCTTTCTATTCTTCTGGATTGGCGTCTAGGACCCTACACTGCCATGAACCCATGATACCACATTATAAGGAAAGCAGAAAACACAATTAGAAACAAATGCCATCTTTGGAGCTTATTAAGAGTTAGTCCAGTTGGTTTTACTCCTACAGGGCTGGAGATTCGAAGGGAACACCAGAGTCAGAAGCCATCAACTCATTTGGGAGTGCTGCATGTGGGTCTTCTGAGACGGCAGGGTGAGGAGGGAAGGCTAAGACATGGGACTAGACTTTCACCACGTGCTGTGGCAAGAATGATTGAGCTCCCCATGGATCAAACACATACAGCAAAGGTAGGTAGGCAGAGGTCTGGAGTGAGAGGACACCAGAAGCAAGAGGTAGTGGGGCCTGTTGCTGGAGATGAGTGTGGAAGGGTTGCAAGGGATTGAGCTGAGTGGATTTCCCAGGTCAGTAGAGACGTGTGACCTCCCTGCTTCTTGGAGAAGACTTGGAACAACTCCTGGCCTGGAATGCTCTCCCAGTGGTGACCACCCTTCGTTCATCAGACTAACTCCTCTGGACTCGTCGATCAGGTCAAATGTCAATTCCTCAGAGAATGCCAGACAATAATTATCTTTGTCATTTGTGATTAATGGCTGTCTTCTCTTCTAGACTGTGGCATTCTCAAGGGCAAAGGACCCTGTGGCTCCAGCTCACTGTGGCCTTCCACTGCCCAGCCGTGTGCTTGGCATGGAGCTGCAGCCTGATGGCCAAGGGGGGCCGGCTCTAGGTTTGGCCTGCTTATCTGAACACTAGTGTCAGATTTTCTAACTGCACTGCTTCCCTAGGCCTCAGTCCCCTCACCTATAAAATGGGGTAAAGGGATGCCTGGGTGGCTCAGTGGTTGAGCGTCTGCCTTCGACTCAGGGGTCCCAGGATCGAGTCCCACAATAGGCTCCCATCAAGGAGCCTGCTTCTCCCTCTGCCTATGTCTCTGCCTCTCTCTATGTGTCTCTCATGAATAAATAAATAAATCTTTTAATATAAATAAATAAAATGGGGTAAAAAGCACACTGACGCTATAGGGTTACTGTGAGGATTAAATGAGATCATACATGGAAAGTATGTGGCTTCGTGCCCGACACAGTTATGATCCACAAGCTAGACAACTTTTGCTTTTTATGACTGGCATTCAGTAAGTATTTGCTGAATTGAATTAACAGGAGCCAACAGTCTTGGGGGCTTACTGTGCCAAGTACCGTGGAAATGCTTTACATTTCCTATTTCTTTCCATCCTTCAATCCCTCCCTGAGAAAAAGGTACTACTCTCACCCTGATTTTACTGAGAAGGAAGCTGAAGTATGAAGAGGTTATGAAACTGACTCAAAGTCACACTGTGGCTCAATTGGTGAAAACAGGTTAAGGTGCATCCCAGACCATGACATATATCGTCGGTCTCCAACGGGTTTGCTGTCAATGCTTCTTTATCTTCAGCACTGTCTTTTCTGGCCCAAACCAGAACTGTTAGCAAACAGCCCATCTTATATAAAAACATTTATTTTATATGGCTATGTACTGAAAGTAGATAATTTTCAAAAGCACAAATAGTCAAGGGAACTTCCTCTGTGGTCACATTGATTATTTCTCATAATTTGGTCACATTTATTATTTCTCATAATTCAATAAAATATGTCATTTGCATCAAGGTCATTTTGCTATTTGCTTTTATTGGACATATGCAAATTTAGACGCTACCTTAAAATCTGCAAACCTTGAAGTGCATAATCACCACAGCATTGATGTAAATATAAATCACTTAAAATATATCAGAGTAGGAATTCTAAGAAAGTGTGACTGAAGAAAACATCATAGACATCTATATTTGGCTATGTTTACATCTACCTATGTAAATAAGTAACTTTCTATTCATACTCATAAATATTGAATTCAGCAGTACTTTATCTTTGCATTCTTACCTTTGAATGGCACTCACACATTGCTCACTCAAAAGTTTAAAAAAAAACTTTAGAAAGTAGTCCACCTAAAGCATTTGACTCAGAAAGCTAATAATTTTTTCCAGTTGTTTAAATCATCACCATACAGTAGTGCACGGTGTTTCCTTCTAAGTCTCATCTTTATTAAATGCACAGAAATTCAGTAGGCTGAAAGGTTAGGAGCTCAAGCTCTTGGGTTATACTCACCTGGATTCAAATTCTGACATGACTTAGTCAAGATATTTAAGTGGCATAATCCCTAGTGTCTCCATCAGCAAAATGGGATAAAAATAGAATTTACTTCCCAATGCTATTATAATCATTAAGGAAGATAATAAGGGGGCACCTGCATGGCTCAGTCAGTTAAGCATCTGCCTTGATCCTCAGGTCATGATCCCAGGGTCCTGAGATGGAGCCCCTCGTCAGGCTCCCTTCTCATTGGGGAGTCTGCTTCTCCCTCTCCCTTTCCCTTTACCCCACCCCTCCCCACTGTGCTCTCTTTCTCTCTCTCTCTCTCAAATAAGTAAATAAAATATTTTAAAAATATATTTAAAGAAAATAATACAGCAGTTCCCCTTATTCATGGGGATACACTCCAAGACCCCCAGGGGACACCCAAAACTACAGACAATATGGAACCCTATATATACTCTGCTTTTTCCTATACATACATTCTTATGATAAAATTTGACTTATAAAATTAGGCATAGTACGAGATTAACAACAACAGCTGGTAATGAAAATAGAACAATTATAATAATATAATAAGAGTTATGTGGATGTGGTCCCTCGGTCCCTTTGGTACCATGCTCCCCTTCTTCTTGTGGTGCTGTGAGATGATACACTGCCTATGTGATGAGATGAAGAGAATGACGAAGGCATTGCAACTTAGCATTAGCTACGATTGACCTTCTGCCAATATCTCAAAAGGAGCATCTGCTTCCAGACTGCCGCTGATCTCAAGTAGCTAAAATTGTGGGTAAGATTGGACTACTGTAGTTGTGAGGGGCTGAATGGTGTTAACCTACATTTAGAAAAATAACTTCCAACTATATCTTTTAGTGACTCCCATACACCACTTGGTAGATGTTTAAGTAAATTGAATCAAAATTCAGAAGGTGAACTGTTTAGAGTCAAACAACATAGTCTTAGTATGAGTTGCTATTTGGTTTTTCCCCCAACACATTCAAGGACTGGTTGTATAGGACTCAACCGGAAAGGTTTTGAAAACTTAGGATTCTGGTAACTCTGAAAATTCGGACTCCGTCAGAAGGTGTGATATTAGGCCACGAATGCGTATTTGTAAAAGCCCCTCCAGGGATTATTCTGGTGGACAGCCAGGTTACAGACCATTAGCAATGGTCAGCTCAGTAAAAAATTTCTCCTAGTACTTCCATTGGCGGATGAATGCCCCATAGATGGAAAGCAGATCCCACGAGTTTCCTGGTTAAAGACTGTCTGTATCACAGCATCTGCAGCCTCATTCCAAAACTGAGTTTTTCAACTCTCTAAAGGTATGGCCAATGAGAAGAAGTCCCCAAATGGCATGAGAGAGACCAGAGGGAAGGGGCCCTGAGCCTGAGCATTTTCCAAGGCGTCAGTGCCCCCAACACAGGGAACAGCAGCTCCTCCCACCCAGCGATTGAACTGAGTGGCATGCAGCCCAAAGGAGACATGCACCCCCACCTCCTCATTGGATTTCTGCTCTCCTGGATCTCCCTGTGCCATCTATCACAAAGGCGGTCAATAAATACTCATCAATTAATTATTGTAATCTTAGAGTCAGCCTCCCATTACAGCAGCCCATTCTGTGCCTCACCTCTGGGATGTGAATTTAGCCAACAAAGGTGATTTAATGACCATGCCTCCCCATTGAATCCTTTGAAAAACTGCACACATTTTATTTCTCCCGCCCTCAGGCCTCCTTTCTCCAGCCATGTGTGCTCATCCCCTGCCACACGCCCTCCTCTTCCTTCCTGCTTTTGTCACGCCTGCAGGCACGCCATGGAGTCATGTGCTCTAGGGTATAAATAACAGACCAACATTCATCTCTGTGGTGGCAGAGAAGCTGCTGCCACTTTTTCTTTTTCTTTTTTCTGGAAACCTGCCTTTGGTGTGACAGTATACTACAGCAGTTTGAAACATTTTCACAAAACATTTCTGAGTGAAGCAGGGAGAGGAGATGGGGAAGTGAAGATACTGCTGTGGCCTTCACACATCAGTTTATAACTTGCCTAAATATTTGTCATCATGTCAACAGCACTTAAACGTGAGCCAATAATTCATTTCAATCCAGATCTGTATTCTCTGAAGTGCTCTTGGGGGAAAAAGTTGCTCAGTGCTTCTAAACTTTTATTCCTTTATCACTGGGAAAATACTTATTTTTTATTTATTTAGGATCTTCTTTAAGAATCTATAACGAAGATGTAAATTCTCACAGAGCAGGCAACGTGTCTGGTGTTGCTCACCATTGAATCCCCCATAGTAAGCACAATGACTGATAGTAGTAGGGGCTTTATTATTATTTTTAAGAGTTTATTTATTTCTTCGAATGAGACACAGAGAGAGAGAGAGAGAGAGGTAGAGACATAGGCAGAGGGAGAAGCAGGCTCCCTGTGGGTATCTCGATGCAGAACTCGATCCCAGGACCCTGGGATCATGACCTGAGCCAAAGGCAGATGCTCAACCACTGAGCCACCCAGGTACCCCAATAGAGGCTTAAAAAATAAATAAATAAATAAATAAATAAATAAATAAATAAATATATATATATATATATATATATATATATAAATCAGGGAAGACACACTTTAGAAGAGTGTTGGGGGACTAAAGAAGACAGATTTGGGATGCCTGGGTGGCTCAGTGATTGGGCATCTGCCTTTGGCCCAGGGCATGGTCCTGGAGTCCCAGGATCAGGTCCCACATCAGGCTCCCCATGGGGAACCTGCTTCTCCCTCTGCCTGTGTCTCTGCCTCTCTCTGTGTCTCTCATGAACAAATAAATAAAATCTTAAAAAAAAAAAGAAGACAGATTTTTTGCAAGGCCATTTCAAGGAGAGAGAACCCCCAAAAGATGGAAAAGTCTTTTCTTCTAGTGTATACAGAGAGAGGGGAAAGAGATAGGAGGGGAGGGAAGAAGGGGAAGTAAAGAGAGAGAGGGAAGGAAAGAAGGGGGTGGGAGGGCAGGAGAGACAGTGGGGGGAGAGAGAGGGGTGGAGAGAGAGAGAGAGATGGAGGCCGAGAGAGTGTGGAGGGAGAGAGAGAAGAGAGAGAGGAGGAGGGAGAGCATAATAAGATGAAGAGGACAGTAGAGTATTCAAGCAAAGGAATCATGTTCTCTTCGCCTTTGTTGCCCTTGATAACAAGGGGAGTGTAGATAACAGATATGTGCTTCAAATAGAAGTTCCTGCAATTGCTCCTCACCCCTGCCCCCTGCCGCCATGTTAGCCTGGCATGGTTTATAAGGTCCCACATGACCTCGTCCCTGCCCAGCTGTGCAGCTTCAGGCCCATCTCCACCATCCCCTCACAAGTGTGTACATTCCAGCCATTCTGAACTTCCTTCACATTCTCTTGGGTATGGGCATTGGCATATGCTACACTATCTGCCAGGAACACATTCCACCCCTTCACCAGCCAATTCTTTTGGGCCTTTAGGTATCTGCTTACATGTCACTCCCTCCAGAAGTCTCTCCAGGCCTTTGGGTTGGACTTCCTTTCGAGGTTTCCCTGTTCTGGCCTCTACTAGATTGGTCCGTGACTGCTTGCGTAGCTGCCTCTGCTGAGGCCATAGGCTCCAGGGGGCAGTGATCAAGCCGATGTTGTTCACCGTTGATTTTTCAGCACTGAGCACAGCCTGACACACAGTCCATAAATGTTTAGTGAAGGAATGAAAGAAACGAAGAGGAAGGAGGGAATTCTCAGCCTGAGCCAACAGCAAGGGGCCATCTCAGCAAAGAGATGGTGGCTACCCCAAGTGGAAGTTGCTTTTCCTGGCCTGTCTTAAGATCCATTTGGTGGAGTCCCAGAGGATGTGGGGAGGTGAACCTGATACAACAGAGCCCGAATTATGTGTAGGAAAGAAAAGAAAGAGTAAATGATTGCTAATAAGACTAATAGGTTTTGAAAATCAAAGACTATTTCCAATTAACACACTCATTTCTAGCTACATATGTTACGAAGCAGTTCTTTTTGAATAAAATTGTCACTTAATATCAGACAGAAGTTCTTATCTCATTTTTAAAGCTTTATCCTGGCCGATGAGGAAGGAATAGGCCAACCAAAATAATTCCATGCAACGATTTTGTACAAAATTTAAAAAACAAATAACTTGATTTTAGTGTATAGAAACAATCAAAAAGAAAGTCTTTAATTCATTTTAAGACTTGTGTATTGAACATGGAGGTTTTTCCAGCTGGGAGCTATTACCTTGGTTTCTGCCATCTATACTCCTATCTCCAATGCTTACATGCCTGGAGTACTGTCCCAACAAGAACCATTTTTTTTTTTATCCTGGTTAAAAAAGAGGGACAAATCAAGTCATAGTAATGACAGTGACCCAGATCAGGAGATACCAAAAATGTCCTGACTGCTTTGATTTTCTCACTCCAGTGCCAAGTAATTTTGGGTTGTGTCTTTTCTACGAAAAGGCTTTCAGTTTCACTGCATGAATATAGTGTTGATGCAGCATGCACTTGCCACTGGGGAGACCACAGTCCTGGATGTCCCAAGCACTTGGGGCTCCTGTCTCACTTGGCTACTCCTCTGTTACCTGATGAGAGTTATTTATTTGAATTTTCTTCCCTCATTTTTTCATCTATAATGGGAAATTTTCTTATAATTTTTTACAGTCCACCCATCTTATTTCAAATTCTTACGTGATCTGTTTAAGATTTTAACCATTTTGTGTTTCTCTATCACTTAATTGGTTAAGGGCTTTGCAAATAAAAATCAATTGTCCAGAGATTCAAGAAAAGAAAAACCTGGCTGAAAGCATTAATTTAATGAGGATATCTGTTATCTGCAATTATCTATTTGATATCATCAACTGCTTCATTAGAGGGGAAAAACTATGTCAAATAATACTTTGAATGCTACCAAAGCACTTAGCACATAAATATCCAACTAATACTCATTGATACGCTATTCTAAGAATACTTGGCATTAATCAAATATCCTTTATCAGCCTATGATCATTTTTCATCTATGGGAGAAGAAATTAGCTGATGAGATTTAATTGATCTAGGAATCACCAAGGTAAACCTTAAAAAAATATGGGGTTTCAAGAAATTGAAGAATGGAATAAAAACATCCCATTAAAAAAAGATGCTAGTAATGCATTAAATGTCATACCTTTGAAATTACCTTGTTTCTTAATTAGAATTCTTCAAGCATATCAATTGAACTTGTCCTCACTGAGAACCACACCCTAGGCAAATTCAAAGCATGGAAGGGAATTATTTTCTAGTTAATGGAGCATGTAAGTTTATTTTAATATTCAAGGTTATGATGGGTGAAATGTAAACTGAGAACTTTTCCTTTTTATCACGGGTCATGGTATAATAGCAGTACTTACTTTATGAAATAAATGTCCAATTACCATAAAACAAATGGAAGGTCATTACATTTTACTTGGCTTTTGTATGCAGTCTATGAAATGTGTTTCCTTACAAATTGGCATGCTGTAGTACTTTGTGTTTGTAGTCAATCCAGGGAGCCCAGCCTTATCTTTTCCTCATTACAAACCACGTGGGCTCCATTCTAGCGGCGATAACTTAAGTCTTTCTCATCACTGAACCTTTGCATTAACCGTTCTCTCGGCTTAAAATGACTTCTTCAATTCCTCCACCACTCTACAAACCTTTTCTTCTTCAAGACATTTCGGAAACTCATCTCTCCCACATATTCCTTCCCTATGACTTCTTTAACCTTTTGTAATAATACATATGTGAAGCTTGGGTCAGATATCCTTTTTCTCTAGATAACCCAAGTAACAAAGAAGTCCCTTATTTTGGCCTGAGAAAAGATTCCTGGTGTCTGCTCTCTACGTGTTTGTCTTTTGGGTGAGGGTTTTAGGGATGGAAGGGGACTACTAGCTAGCAGTGTGTGTGGCTCAGTGTTAGTTAACATCCTTGGGACAGAGTTTGCAGTATATCCCAATATTACCCTTCACTGTAGTGGGTCCTTGTAATGTATGCTTCTCGCATTTGCATTTGCCTGTCTCCACCATTAAATTCTATTTACTTCTTCCATTTATGGTGAATCTTTTGAAACCAACAGTGATAGAATTACCATGTGTTTCTCAGAGGAGGAGTGAGGATTCATTGGTTGATGATGCCAAGGTCACAAACTCAATTGCCTTCACAGCCCAGGCAAGTTACATAAATGTGCAAAGAGACACAGTGTTAGACAGGGAGCAGAGGCTAGGTAAGCTGGAGGGTACCTGCCCAGCCTAGAGGCATTCAAATGCAAAAATTCACAGCACCCCTGCCAGTCCAATTTGGCCTTCCAGTCACTAGTTTGCAACCCCTGATGCCCTTATTTCTTGCTCTGAGCCTGTGAGGTATGTTGGTGGTGACAGGGCGATTAGCTACATTTTATTGGTGAATGAATTGAGACGCAGAATAGTAACTTTATAGAAGCCACACAGGAAAATCAGCTTCATGCAGATGTCTTGTTCAAAGAGAATAGATTGCATAAAAGGTAAAATAAAAAAGTATGATCTAAGACCTGGGAGTGAATGAGTAAACCTAATTCCTTTAAAGGAAAATATTCTAATATTTGGAGGTGGTTTTTCAGTATATTCGATAAGTCTTAAAAACATAATGAAAAAAAAAAACCATAATGAAATCAGCTAGTCCCTTTACTGTGATTTGGATATATTTACACATACATACACATGAACATAGACACACACTCCACACATTTATTTTTATGATTAAATCCTAATTACCCTGGGAAATTTGGCAGCTTGTCCTTCCTATGAGATTCTGGCTAATACGTGAACTACTTTGATTTATAGGAAACCTAATTTTAAGGGCAGGATTGTTCCTTGCCTAGATATCCTGCAGGTTTTCTTCAAGATGATGCTTTATTTACTGTTGTTACTCTTAGTTGTGATGGGAAAGGAAAGTCGGGAAAGAGATCCCAGAATCCACTATTTAATGTGAACGCTTTGAAATTTTTATTCACTTCTACTCCAAGCTGAGAAGTAGGCAAAGCATATTCTGCAAATCAAGCCCGTTAAAATTCCACTGCAAAGTGTGGACTTGAATGACTGCAAGTGGAGCTGTCAGTTCGTACAGGCATCACTGTCAAGGAGCCGTGTCATCTGTCAGTGTCGGTTCCAGCTCACTGTTCCACATAGAGGGAATGCACTGTTGCCTCCCAATTGATAACACGCTGCCAGAAGCATGTTACTTTCTCATCCGTCTTCTTGTAGCTGTCAAAAATGGAATCCATTAATTAGTTTGTTCTTGTGAATTTTAGTTGTTCTAAAGACATGTAAATTTCAAAGTAAGACAAATAAAAATCCCAACCCAAACCATGAGGCCAATAAGGGCTCAAAATCCCAAAGTGGCAGCTCTTGCTGACAGTGGTGAGAACTGACCAGCTAAACTCTGCCTTAAGTGAATGTAATGATGTGGCTAGTTTCCCATCCCTTTTAATGAGAGCATGTTTCCCAAGGCAGCAGAGGGATGGAGAGTTCGAGCAAAAGACGGGAGACGCCCTGAACATGGCTCTAACTAGTCAGGCAGTTTGACACAACTTAGGGAGCCTGGTTGCTGCTGCTACTGCATGATTACCTTTTTGTATGTTATTCCTCTCCAGTGGCTTTCAAAAAAAGTTTGATGGGCTTTATTTCCCTCATTTTGGTGGTCCCAGAAAGCCCAGGCAATTCTATAAACTCCATATACTTTAGACAGGGTGCCTCATGTGTAATTCACTTCAGCATTCCAATATACAGTATATCTGTGAATTGAAGGAATATTCTATAAGAAAGTTGAAACAAATATATTGAACAATCTTTATGTCTGGTGTAGTATATTGCAAAAATGAGTATGGTTCAGCTTAACCCAATTTTTTCTCTCTCCATCTTTTCGAGTCAGTGATAAAGGATCCCACTGACAGTAAATTATTTTATTCTTTTCAATTCAATAAGCATTTATTAAGTGACTACTCTGTGTAACTCACTGTGCTAGGTACTCTGGGAAATACAAAAATGATTAAAATACAGCTTGAGTCCTCTGGAAGCTCATGCTTTAGAAGAAGAGGCAGCTGCACACACAAAGAGCCCTAATTCAAGATAGACTGCAGGAGTTTACTGAAGAATGGGCCGGAGAAGAGAGGAAAGAGAGATGAGCTCTCTCCGGGAGGGATTCCTGGAGTGGGCAGTGTGCAAGCAAAGATTTGAAAGAAGGGACCGGTCTTCACATGGCTGTAACGTCCTCATGTTTAAAGGCTATGCCACATATGGAGGGAAAAGTATACACCAAAGCAGTGAGTCTGCAAATGACAAGGAAGACTAACCTTGCACAGGTGGAGATGTGCGGGGAAGAACTTTCCAGCATGAGGCCTGCCCTAGTGTGGTGCAGGGAGGACTCCGGGACAGAGACATCCTCCTAGCCTTTTACTAGCAGGTGCTCCCTTTGTGAAAAATGTATGAAGAAGTAGTTGCTTAGGATTACATCTCATGACTTGTAGCATAAATAAGTGTAGCATAAATAAATATAACCAGAAGTATCTGAGATTTTTTTCAGATTTAGGTTTGCTCATCTCCAGCCAGGATATAATAGGGAAAAATATGGTCACTCGAATGAATGGAAAAGAAGGTAAAAAATAATTTAGCAGAATCTTTTTTAAGAGCATCAAAACATTCAGGGAATTTCTGATTCTTTTCCAGCAAACAGCACGGACGGTCAGGATTATTTTAAGGCCCTGCAGAGAAGGGACTTGGTTTTGCTCATTGCCGAATCCCTCCAACTCAGAAGAGTACATGGCTCGTGATAGGGAATTCCAGCAACATCTGTTGATGGCCCTTTTCACAAAACCTATCAGTTGTAGCTCAGCCAGGTCTCAAAAGTAGAATAAACACTGCTCTGCTCAGCCGCATGCTCCCCCTACACAGGAGCGCTAGCTTTAGTTGGAGGCGAAATGCTATGAGGAAGACAAGAACTTTTTCCTAGGTGTAAAATATGGACATTTGCCGATTTGGCCAAAGTTCTTTCTTATGACTTGAGCAAAACAGATTCAAAAGGAAAGAAGAGTTAAACCAATAGCTTAGAAAAATGAACTAGGACAAAGGACTTTGGCTAAAGCCAAGAATGATCGAAAATGCTAAGTTTCTTGCTATCAAACTCAATCAAGAAGGTCATACCCGGAATGAGGTGAGATGGTCAACTATTTGGTTAATTCAGTCCCCCTCTGGTCCATTTTAATTCAGTGAGCAAAGTGTATTTTGTATGAAGAAAACTAGTTTGACTTTCTTCACATGAAAATAGGCCAGGCGACGGTAACAGGGCCCATCAGGTGCTTCTGAGTCCAGAGGAGTCCATGTGGTAACCTCTCTAACCTGAAACAATGGGGGTCCCCCCTAAGAAACATTAGTATCTGTTAAGGGCAGAGCACAGATATAGGCAGGAGCAATATGTCATCCATTTTACATCCACCCTTAAGAGCGGGCCCTGGGTGCAGATTCCTGGGGGCCCCCTTTCTGGGCCAGGCCTGGATGGTGAAGGGGAGGTGCAGGCGGCAAAGGTGGGGAGCATTACAGGGTGGGGGGCACTCATGGCAGCAGCCATTTTCCACAGGTAGAGAAATATTTTAATCTCTTAGTAGTCCATTGAGCCAAACCAGAGCAACTGATTGAAAATTATCCGTGAATATAGCATAAAATCTGGTTTCTGCCCACAAGGAACTTAATGAGCGCTCAAGTCTATTCAGAAGAATATTCCAGCTGGACTGAACATTAGACCAACTGACCAGAGGAGAGTGTCCAGAAAATTGGCTGGGTCTTGTCTGTCTGTTAATAGATGCATTGCAAGAACTCAGATCCTGGCTAAAATGCTAGTCCCCACCTGGCTTGGCTAGGATGGGAGCTTTTTAAGGGTGGTTGGAACATATCACAGAGAGAGAGCAAAAGGCCCCCTTGAACCAGTCGCGGTGTCATACTTCTCTAAGGTCCTTCACGCACTCTGATACGGTGTTACTCTTCGCATCAAAATCCAGTTCACTTAACTTCTACACACATGACAGAACCAAACGGATCAGGCTGTTGGGCCATTCTAATCCCTTCCATCCAGCAGCAACATCTGGCTTCCCTCAGATCGGCTTTCCTCCCTCTTACTTTCCCTTTAACTTCCCCTCACCCAGCCTTCTCTCCATAAGTGATTATTAAGCCTTCTGTGTCCTGGGGGCAGAGGATAACTTTAAACCGGAGATCATGGTAACACTGAAATGCACACAGTAACTCATGGTTGGTCTACACCAAGATTCTTTCACCCGCAGCAAACTACTTCCACCTTGCATGTAGCGGGTTGACAGGCCCAATGGGGGATGGATGCCATTAGAGCAGGTTGCTGTAGGAAGAGCTGCATCTCGGAGGAATAAGAAGAGTCATTCGTCACACAGTGGGTGAAAAGCTTGCAGGTGGCACTGGAGCTTTCCCTTTGCACACGTCTCACTTGCTCTGATAAAAATGGGCCACTTAGCGTGGCCTTACCCATGCAAGTGCCATCTGATGAGTTGGGCGCCCACAAGGCAGACAGTCAAATCATTAACTGGGCTTTGATCCCATCAGAGTTAGGTATCAGTCAAAAGTAGTTTGGGGTTACCTACCAAGAATCCTTTTGAAAAGTGAATACATTTGTGGAAGTTAGAAGCCCATCCATGCCTTTCCAACAGAGGAAACCCTTAGAAACACCTGATTTCTCATTTAATTTTCTTTTTTGTAATGACCATGTTTATCCTTGACTATGAACTCCTGCCATAAAAGAAGACAGCCGTTTGGTTAGTTGTCTATAAATAATACACAGCAAGATCTATTTACCTAATTTCTATATGTAGGTTTCCCCCTTCTAATTGAATGCTTTTTTTCTCTCTCTTTCATTAAAGTCAGCTTCCCGTGACCTTTAAATTCAGTTAGAAAAGTTAATCCTCTGGTTAATCTGGACCAATTGGTTTCTGAAACACCACTCAGTGACAAACCATTATTTCTAGCTCAGCTTTTAATTGGTTAGAATGTTATTGCTGCGAGATCCAGTAGCTGTCAGCTTTGCCTGCTAGCCAGTCTGAGCCTTCTGGACGTAGTCCAAGTCATTAAAGCAACATCTCGTGTTCAAGCCGGGGATATTTATCCTGAACCCAAGCCCAGTGCTCTCTCCTGCTCTTATTTAATTAAGGCCTAGGGAATGTTGCAGGGAGTCCTGCTACAGATGGAGGACAAGTATACTTTTTTTGGGGGGGGGGAACCTTGAGGTTCAGCTTCTTTCTGTTAAATGCTATTTTTAAATTATTAGGTGAAATCTCCATTCAAGTCACAACTTAGCATTGATGCTAAGTACATGTTTTCTCAGATATTGTATAACCTGCCTCAGCTTTGAATTTGCCCCTGTACTAAAGAGCCCAAAAGAACCCAATTATGTCACAGTTAGGGGAATACTTACCCAATGTCCAACATACAGATAACTTACTACAATTATTTCGCTCTTAGGAAGAAGAGTAGAAGCTCTTGTGTTTTCTAATTGTCCTATTAGTATTCGAGGTGCCCTAACTAATAACAGATGATCGTTGCAGTCATCCTCCTTGTAAACAATCACAGACTCAAAGGAGATCATCTGCATGTATTTTTTTCCAGCGATGCATCCAGAGAGGAGGCTGTCTGGGGCCTGTTGTCAGAATGCGGGATTTGGGCCTGAGCTTTCTCCTGATGAGCTGAGAGATTTCGATGAAGTTATTCAAGTTCTCTGGATTCAGTGGCCTCCTCTACAAGATAGCAGGGAGATATCTTAGTGATTTTCTTAGTGGTGAATATTCATTAAAAAATAATAATAATAACAACATATAGAAAACACTTTGAAAACACTGAGAGCCATGCAGGCAAAATTTTATTAACATAAAATCATCTCATTAAAGGAGCTCTTGGAGTGACAGGCATAGTCAAGGTTTAGTCACTTAAATGAGAGTCGTCTTTCTCTTGCGATCACAACTCACCCTTTCCTGGTTTCTAGTGCCCCGAGAGTTCCTGCTCCAGCATCTTCTCCTCACTGCTTCTGCCCTCAATTTGTCTGATTTCATTAAGGGGTGAGAGGCAGGGAAATGCTTCTTCCCCATTCCTGATGATCCCTTCCCTATGGCAATGTCCCCCACAAGTGAAACCCTCCTGATCCCTTTTCCTCATCTCACTTCCTTGGTCAAGTGAGGTATTAAATCGATAAATTGGGGAAGAATGAACTGAGTATGCTTAGCTCGATACATCCCTTGCTGGCTCAGCACTGTGTGCCATCACTGCTTCCAAGCACAGAGGCTTCATGGCCAAGGCCCTGACCCAGCAGGGGTCATCCCTGAGAGCTTACCTGTCACCGAATGGGTAATTCCATCTTATTCTGGCGTTCAGCATTTCGAAGTCTCCTTCCTTGTAGATGTGAGCCATATTCTCCACTCTGAGTTTTATCTTTCTCCCCTTTTATTTTTTTTTATTCAGAACTCAAGTAAAGAAGAGGGGTGCTCTTTATCATTTGTTGGACACCCCCATAAGCCCTCCAAACTTACAAACCTACATTTCTATCCTGTGCCCCCGCCCCCAAGCTCCAGATCCATATACCAATTGCCTTTTAAAGAATTCTCTCTGTATGTTCAGCTAGTACATGAAGCATGCATGCACACACACACAAAAAAACCCTGAACTGAATTATTAAATTAAAAAAACTCTTTATCTCTCCCTTAGCATGTTAGATTACAATCATGCATTTGCAGGTCTCAGCCTGAGAGCTGAGGCAGGGAACTGGACCTCTGTCACACGGGAGGACAATGCAGGTGCAAGAAGGTCTACTGAGTGAATAAACCAGTGAGGGAGCAGTAGTGAAACTGTTGGGACAGGGGTGCACTGGGCTAGCCCCCTCCTGCATCTTGGCTCCCTTCTGCTCCCTCAATTCCAGACTGATCGAAAGATCCTGTGTCAGGGCAACAGGCACAACTACATGAAGATTTCTGAGCACACAGGGGTGAGACATCAACTCCATGGGCCCTCAGCTCTGAGCGATTGGCCCAGAACCTCTATTCTGCTAACTAGGACGAGTCTGTCACCAGGCACTCTATAGGGGGGCACACCCTCCTCATCCTCTCTACCTCTATATATCCCCGAATTGGGCTGCCTCCCTCATCTCTTCCTAAACCCTCCCACTGCATTCTCTGGAACACACCCAAATTGCCTTTATCCTTAATTTCTCTTCCTACTGGTCCTTTTGCTTTCTTCTTTCAACCGAAAGCTGGCCATACCTGGAAGGCACTGACTCCTCTGCAGCTGTAACAAGTGGCAGGCATTTTTCTTACATTCTGCCTCCAACTGGGCCCATAGCTGTCATAGGTAGCCCCCTTACTCCTCATTTCCCTACAAAATGCCTGACTTTCTACCTGCCTCTAAGCCCTCAGTACCTCTGAGGCTCTTGCCATCAGATACACCGACCAGAATCCTTGCTTATTACATTTACTTGCCAACCAGCCCCTAGTCATCAGAGATGGTAGTGCCAGCCTGGTTGTCACCTCCCACACTGCCTTAGTCTTAATACTTGGGGATTTTTATATTCAAGGGGACAATACTTATGATATTCTGGGACTCTATCTCCAATGACCTTGACCTCTATCCTATCTCAGTCACTCACTCCCATAGTCACAGTCTAGACTTTGTCATCATCAGCATCTGCAACTTCTCCATAATCTCAATTTCAAGCCTTCTATTCCTCTATTTCCTGCTTATTCCTTCTAGTACCCTGATTTCAATAATATCTCAAGTGGGGCTTCCATTCATTGACTCTACCACCCTTTCTCTGTCCACTTCCCCTGGTTTCTTTCCTAATCTAAGGGCATTTTGACAAATATATAATGGAAATGTGAAAGGAAAAACTGTAGAAGAAAAAACAGAAATGAGAGGGAATCTATTTTTACATCCCAAATAATAATCCTAACATGCACATTGAAGAATCCAAAACATTTCCTCAGAATTGGGGGATTTATTTTACTCCTACTGTTGGACCAGGAAACCAACCTTCTGGACTACATGTAGTCAGAGTTCCAGAGCTGCTCTTGCATTACTCCTCATATCAAGGAGATCATGTAGGAGTCCTTTGCATAGCAATACAAACTGGCAGGGCTCAAAATACAAATTGTTTTGGTGGTATAGACTAATTTGGCAAAAATCTCTTAGTCCTAGGGTCCTTGTGATGCAACAATTCTATGAAGAATTACAGTCCAATTTATTTCTGGAACCCATTCTACTGCTGGGCAGACAAATTCAACTTGAATTTTATCTTTTTCCCGCAGCATCTGATGAAGGGACTGGTAACTTCATTAGAGTAGTAGATAGGGCTGTTATTGTATATTAACAATCACTTCTAAAAAGACAAAGGTGTACCCAACAGTGCTCATTGTTGAGGCACTAACTTATTATTGCTGTGTTAAAACAAGTCATTTGACAGTAATATCCCTTGAAATAGTTTGGAACTTATTTAAAATAATCCATTCACATTCAATGGAAAAAAAAAAGGTAAGTAAAAGCTCACCTTAAAAATTCACCTTAAAAACTATTCCCCATATTGGTCACTTCTACTGGGGAGAAAAAGATGTCATTGAATACAGATTGGAAAGAATTAGACTGGAAATACCAATTAGGTAGCAAGTCTACGTAAAAATAGATTAGAGTGGGAAAGATTTAGGGATCTTTGGGGATTAAGATATTTATCTATCAATCGATCGATCATCTAGTGCTGTGAATTTGGTAAGAAGTAGCATTGTGTTATTTTCTGTATCTTTTCATTTTTACTACATATAGAATGAATTGTATCAGAATTGAGACAGAAAAGATGGATCCTTATTAACTCTTTGCCTAGAGAGGAAGAATTTCTGAGCATGAACTTTTTGCCACTTAAAATCAATTAAGTACCAAGAGAGCCATAAACTGGCCCAGGGCTGGAATCTATTGTAAAACTTCCTGGAAAATTGGAACAAAGAAAAGATGCTAATTTCTCATAGTAGAGGGGAAACATTTCTATTAATTGGATCAGATTACTTTTTATCTTCTGGATTTTAGAGACTGACCAAGACAATAAGTACATTCAATAAATTTTAACCCAATCAATATGATGCAAAGATTAGAGAACTCTGCCGTTCTTTCACCTGACAGGTAGCAAGGATCCGTGAATTAACAGAGGACTGCTGTCAGCATGCTGAATAATGTCCATGAGGTAGTGCCTACTGGGAAACTTCACAAAGATTACAAAACTTCTCTAGGCCTCCATCTTCTCCATTTATATATTTATTTTAAAAAATATTTTATTTATTTATTCATGAGAGACACAGAGAGAGAGGCAGAGACACAGGCAGAGGGAGAAGCAGGCTTCATGCAGGGAGCCCGACATGGGACTCGATCCCTAGTCTCCAGGATCAGGCCCTGGGCTGAAGGTGGCCCTAAACTGCTGAGCCACTAGGACTGCCCCATTTTCTCCATTTAAAAGCAATTTTATATATGCCTTTTAAAGATTAAAGTTATCAGCTTTTCCTCATTAAAACTCTTTGCAAACTTAAATAGATTATGAATAGGCTTGGAAAGGGAGAGTGGACAAAATAACTATATTTTCTTTTTTTGTAAGTTTGTCCTAAGGAGACTGAGCTGGAAGTGGGGCTGGAAACACAGAAACAAATAAGGATATTGTTGCAATAATCTAAGAAAGAGACAATGAATGTTGGCATTGGGGGATGAGAAAGGGATGGAGTGGAGATATATTAGAATAGAAAATATCGCTTCCATTTTCTGGTCCACTTAAAGCTAGTTGGTGGCATGGCTACACCCATTTCTTATGACCTACGGTTCTTTTCTCTTTCTCCCTTCTCCTTTTTTTTCTACGTCTCACTTACTCGATTCCCTGCTTTTCCCCAATGTTCCTTCTTCTGTTACTCATATCCTAGCTCTACCAGTCAAGTCTATGACTTGGCTGGTCTTCTTCGAGAATCTAGGATCCCGAAGATCCTGTGGACGTAATGCATGTGACAGACAAGGGGTCTAATGGAGATGTCACAACCACTGATTTAATTGTAAATAGTAAACCACTAAATAATTTCAGGCACTAACATCAGAAACCCTAACAAGAGAGACCCCTATTTACTCTGCTATTGGAGAAAGTCATTCAAGATAAACAAGTAGTAGATAAAACTGAGGGGGAAGGTGAGTAAACGGTGATGGCAGTAATTGCAATACTTACCATCGGAGGCAAATTGGTTTCTTTTTGCTAAACAAAGTGAGTTCTATGGTAAAAGATGATACAGAAAAAAAAAAAAAAGCTTTTGGTCATCTAAATAAGATAAGTGGGTGGTGTGATGAGCACATGAGGCCAGGAATAGCAGCTCTTGAAACCCTCAAATTCCCGTGTCTGTCACCTGCAGATGGTCAAAGACTATGTCAGAGGAATGGGTACAGGAATGGGTACTATTCACTACTACGGAAAAGTGTGTTTTAGTGGGAAGCACTAAAAAGCAGTGACCAGAACAGATTATGGTCAACCCAGCACCATCCCCAGTTCCTTCTACACTCTTCCCACCATCCCAGGGGAGAAACCTGGGAACTATACTTTTCCAGAATTCTTTGTTTTGCAGGGTCCCAGATTAGATTCTGTGGGTGAAAGTCACTCCCATGAGATTTAGAGAGTTTGAAAGAGAAGAAGAAAACATCCTCTGGCAATGGCTAGTGCCCTGGCATTAGCAGGCAGGACACATGGAGTCTGTCTGGCAGCGTCAGGAATCAACTACTTTGTGCTGCAGGAAGCTGAAATCACAAGCAGTGACTTTCCTGTAATTCTGGCCCATGTAGACTTTCTGAAACTCAGGAGTAGCCTCCTTGACCTTTTTGCTTTCCACGTCTTCCCCATAATTGTATAAGCCTCTAATTCCCTGTGATAAATCTCTTCCTGCTCAGATGACCTAGAGTGGCTTTTGCTTCACTGATGGATAGTGATGATAAGCTTGGCTCCAGAAAGTGCGGGTTACGTCAGAGCCACCACATACTACCTGAGGGACCTTGTACAAGTTTCTTAAATACTTGAAAAATAATTTTCCTTGTTTATAAAAGTAGGAATAATAAAATTAGGTCTGCCCTTCTCAGGCAGTTTCATCAAAACCCTCATCAAGGATTAAATGAGTTCAAGCATGTAATAAAAGCACTTAACACAGTGCCTAGAGCAAATGAGCTTCAAAAACAATGTTAGCCATTCATTTTATGGATAACAATACTAGCAATAATGTACTCAACCAATAGCTGTTTCTCCTGCATCCTTGTGGCTAGTGCATGCTTGCCTCAGAACAGGGAAGGGGTGGGACGCCTGAGTGGCTCAGCAGTTGGGCGCCTGCCTTCAACCTGGGGCATGATCCTGATCCTGGTGTCCCAAGATTGAGTCCCGCGTCGGGCTCTTTGCATGGAGCTTGCTTCTCCCTCTGCCTCTTTCTCTGTGTTTCTCATGAATGGATAAATAAAATCTTAAAAAAAAAAAAAAAAAAAAAAAAGAAGGGCAGGGCAGGGGAGAAGCTGCAACTCAGAACACACCCCTGGGCAGGGGTAATAAAAGTATGATTTCTGCAACTCTAACTTCAAGAGAATGACCAAAAACTGTGGATAAGGGGCACCCTGGGTGGCTCAGTCGGTTAAGCGTCTGACTCTAGGTTTTAGCGCAGGTCATGATCTCCTGGTCCTGGGATGGAGCCCCGGGATGGGGATTCCCATTCAGTGCACAGTGGCTCCAGATTCTCTGTCCCTTCCCCTCTGCCCCTCTGCCCCTCCCTACTCCTGCTCGTAAGGAGCACATGGGCGCTCTCCCTCTCAAATACATAAATAAAATCTTGAAAAAAGAAAAGGAAATAAAAGAAAAGAGAGAAAGAAAAGAAAGAAAAGAAAAGAAAAAAGAAAACAAAGGAAAAGAAAAAAGAAAAACTCTGCAGTCAAATGCTCTACCACTGAGCTATCCCCCCCAAGAAAAGAAAAACTCTGGACAAGGCCAGAGATCCATGGCATGACTAAAGCTAGAACTGATTACAGCTCTATCTGTTGCAACAAAAATCTTGAGCGATGGCCTGGAGGCTGGAATAGCTGTTGATTAGAGTAGAAATTGGGAGTAGAATGAGACTTCATCCCTCCAAACCTTGCTCTGTTCTCCTGGAAACTGTGGTGATCTCTTTCCATCTCTGGTTTTCTGTGGACTGGGTGATAAATATTCCAAAGAAACACAGAAGTTGGGAGACCAGTGGTGTTTGACCATAGATTGCAACACCAGATTAAACCGACTTGGCCCTCCAAGGAAAAGAGACCTTAATCATGAATTCATTAGAACCTTGTGATGTTAGTTTAAGAAGATACAAAACCAAAGAGAGGATGATTGTTTTGGCCTCATGTCGGAAACTGTACGCACATAACAGCATGAGGTATCACAGAGGAGTGATACTTCTAAGGCAAAGTGGTGCCTTAGTAGGTATGCAGGGTGACTTCCTATACTTTCCCATCTGGGATCCCAGGTGAGGCAGCGAAAATTGCCGTGGTCAGGGTTCCTCCCTGGGAAAGGTTGCTGGTGTCATTGAAGTCCCACTCTGCTTCTGCTTACCCAGAATTTGAGCAGAGTCATGTCTTGTAATTCTTGATGGCATGTAGCGTCTCCGAGTCACTAGCTCCATAAGGGAGGGCAATGATGTGAAGTACTCCCCAGAGCAGAGCTTACTATGGTTCAGCAGAAGGTGACAGGGTGGCCCCCAGGGAATGTGCTGGGCTGATGCGCCGTCCCTTGATTCTCTTGGGGGTTTCCTTGCAGGGTACAAATGCTTTCCCTTGTACCCATATCACCCATGATTCCTGAAGGTCCACTGCTTCTTTCTTTCTTTCCATGGAAACTTCAACATATTTTCATTTTCCTATTCTGTCTTCTTCTGTAAAGTTAAAAAAAAAATCTTACTCAACTTAGAGACAGAAGCTATCTTTTATTGCCCTTTCTACTCACATTAGTTGACTGGAGGACATAGGTAAGATTCTCCTACTCTTAAAAATGAGGCTCTGAAGACAATATTTAGCTATCTAGTGTAATCCTGAATTCAGTTTTCTAGTCACCAAGATGTCGATGGGGATGAAGATCCACCAGTTTTTTTTTTTAAGATTTTATTTATTTATTCATGAGAGACACACTGAGAGAGAGGCAGAGACACAGGCAGAGGGAGAAGCAGGCTCCATGCAGGGAGCCCAATGTGGGACTCGATCCTGGGTCCCTGGATCGGGCCCCGAGCCAAAGGCAGACACTCAACCAATGAGCCACCCAGGCGTCCCAGCCACCGGGCATCTTTGGCTGGTTATCTTCACATAGAAAATCCTGGCACAGAAGGAGCATCCCATGGTATGGGAGGAAGGTATGCAGATTACATACAGAAGTGGTTCATGGGTTAGGGTGAAACAGAGAGATTTTGCTTCTTCATCTCCAGAAATCTTAGCCCTGGATAGATGGAGGGACTGAAATCCCAGGACACAGCACCCCCTGTGGTTTGGCCCTTATTATAAACCTAATTGATGCTGTTGGTTTTCTTAAATGACACACAGTGTCCTTCTCCTGGAAAAGCTCTCACTCTGGATTCCTCTCTAATCATCAGCCTTTTGGAGCCCTCAGGAAGTTTAGTGGGACGGATGGTGTGGCCCAGCTAAAATTCTCAGAAAACAAAGTCTATGTTCTCCAAACTGGGCCTTCACAACTAAAATTCATAGAAGGTAAAACAGAGGCAAAAGATAGTATTCATTTGTCACTCAAGTGTCGATTTAGGAAAAGCCAGGCTGAGCTAACTTCTGTTTTCCTAAGAAGTAGTCTTCTTATTTATTATTTTTTCTTTTTCTGTTGAAGGAGAGATTTAAGAATTCAGTCTTAGGTTTAATCTTTAACATTAAATATTCAAATACAAAAAGGAATAATGCTTTTAGCTTTAAAATATATGGTACTCATCTCTATTGTTTAGTAGAGAAAGACACCTACTTGAAAGGGTTTGAAAGGGACATTGACAGTTACAAGTAAACTGTCAATGTCCATTTGAAGGAATTATTTCAGTTAATCCTCATTTGAAGGAATTATTTCCTCCATTTGAAGGAATTATTTCAGTTAATCCTCAAAGGTATACATTAGGACTATTATTATCCCCATTTGACAGATGAGAAAATTAAACCTTGGAAGTATTTAGTAGCTGGCACAAAGTTATACCACTAACACGGAATAGGATCAGGATTAGAATCCAAGTAGTCTGATTCCAGAGCCTACACTCTTAACCATTGGGCACACCACCTGCAAGAATAAAGATAGTTTTCTGAGGCACCAGTTTTTAGGATTCTATAAAAATGGTGGCCAAGGGATGCCTGGGTGGTTCCATGGTTTAAGCATCTGATTCTTGGTTTCAGCTCAGGTCATGATCCCATGGATTTAGAAATTGAGCCCTGTGTTGGGCTCTGCACTCAGCAGGGAGCCTGAATTTCTCTTTCTCCCTCTCCCTTTGCCCCTCCATGTGCATGCGCGCTCTCTCTCTCTCTCTCAAATAAATAAATAAATAAATAAATAAATAAATAAATAAATAAATCTTTAAAATAAATGGTGGCCAAGCCTTTTAATTGTGGGACAGCAGTCCCTCTGACCCAACCAATGAGCCTTTGCTGTTGGCCAGACTACCCTCCAAACTCCCAACTTCCAGCATACTTTCTGTTTCATGGGCACAAATCCTGCTCCTTCTTCACCACCCAGCCTTGATGTGAATCTCAATCTCGGCTTTACCAATGATTCTTGAACTTAGACAGGTGGGACCCATACCCCTCAGGGAGGGAGCTACAGGCTTATCACCCCAAAGTCTTTGCATCACAAGGATTACTTTGTAAATTGTGTTATCAGTCTCAGCGGTTGCAATAATAAACTATTTACAATAATTTATTTGTCTCCAACCTAAGTCAATGAGAGCCATATCACATTTCTAACCCCACCAGAGCGATGAGCTATCAGTCTACACTTGAAAATAATAGTATCTTTCATTTGTGAGGAGCTTTCAAGGTTACAAAGTGCTTTCATATCTATTTAATTTTCATGAAAACTCTGAGCTTATTCCCACTGTCCCTATTTACAGATGAGTACACTGCAGTTCAGAGAGAGATAAAGTACCTGGGGCTCAAAGTCATACAGAAATAGCAGACATGACACCTAAAACCCAAGCTTTCCATCTCAAACTCTAGTGTGCATTGCTATTATGATGTTACTTAAGGTAGAATTTCACCTTTATTTATTTTCATTCCTGAGGGTAGATGTTCACAATGGTATGTGTAGCACATACTTTCTCATGTCCTCTGTCTGACTTTTAAGTAGATAATAATCACCTAATCAACCTGGATGACTTGAGTCTTAGATAATCTCTTCTGTTTATAGGAGTCATCTGTCATCATCCAAATAACTTTAACATTATACTTGACATTTGTAACTGGGGCTCAGAAAAATCTATAGTAATAGACAACTTTTAAGAAATGGAATAACAGCTAGTTTAGTGTTACAGTAGACACAATACTGGATTAAGAGGGTGGAAAATGAGTCCCTAAGAGTGTACATTTGGGCAAGTCACTGCCCTTCCCATCTGAAATCTAAGGATGTTGGATTAGCATTAGATCATCTCTTAAACTCTCATGTTTTATGGGTTTGTTCATTTCGGCTGAGATCTAAAGGAAGCCAGTGAATGTGAAGGCAATAGAGGGCCAGCAAAAATAAAGCTGGCTTATCATTCCCCTGAACCACCACGTTCAGGTCCCAGGTGACAAGAAGATAAATGCTGAGACGAACATGGGGAGCTTGTGGAGCTGGGTTGGAGGTGTCCCTGCAGAGGCTCACCCAAGCCACGCAGGCAGAGCTGCTCCCTAGAGGCTTCCAAGGCAAGGGTGGCAACCACCTTCCCAGAAACAGCTCTCTACCAGTTTATCTCCTCAACCACATACCTCTTCTGTGCCCTTTTCCTTTTCTTCCAGTTTCTGTGGTTGAAAAATCTTTGATGATCGCCAAATGGTATAATAGCAAAACACAGAGGAGCTGTTTGGCCAAGAATGGGACTCGAACTTTAGAAACTGTCCTCTAAACAGTGGAGGAAATTGAGATTGAGTTCCAGCATCCATTCTGCCTTTCCCAGATGATTAACTGTGGTTTGGGGGCTTAGCTCAGCTCCAAGGGCAGGTTCCGAGACACATAGGCCAAAGGTGGGATTGTGGTGTTCTTCTGATCATTCTTGCCAGTAACTGGTTTAAAAATCCAGGTTTGGGCCAATCCATACAAGGCCTTAGTGTGATAAGAGGAAATGATTTGTTCAAAATTGACTTTTCCAAGAAATCTCTGGGAATCTGTCTCCTATTATATCACCTTTGCTCATTCAAGTGCAGCCATACTGACCTCCTTGTTTCTTGAACATACCTTAGGGTCTTTGTATGAGCTGCTCCCTGTACCTGGAGTGACTCTCCCCACACACTAAAGCTAACTTCCTCATCTCCTTCAAGACTTGGCTCAGATGTTACCCTCTCAATGAGACCTACTCTCCCCATCTTATTTCAAATTGCAATCCACTCATTCAACACCTCAAATTTCTTTGTTTTCCTGTTTCCACCCTCCACAATATCTTTTAAATATTCTATGTTGTATAATTGTCACATTTATTATTGCATATTTCCATTCGCTCACATGTAAGCGCATGGTGGGGATCCTTGTTTTGTTCACTGCTTCACCATGCGTGCTTACCCCAGTGGCTGCCTGGCTCATGGTCAGCATTCAATACATTCTCTTTATTGCACATTCTCATAATCAGCCACAATCTGGATCCATTTACTTGGGTAGATCTTATCTGCCAAAAATTTTATGAAGTTCAAATATAGAGCAGATAATGACATCATCATGATTCTAATCAGATTATCATAATCATCTAATAGGGACAATTTGAGAGAAGTTATTTTTTTTCAGTTATACTGAGAAACAATTGAAATATGTCATTATACAACCTTACAGGTTGATCTATATAAATTGTGAAAATGATTACCACAGTGGGTTCACCTAGCATCCATCTTCTCATATAGATACAATAAAAAGAAAAGAAAAAAAAAACGATTTTCTTTGTGAGAATTCATAAGATTTACTTTCCTAACAACTTTCCTGTATGTCACACAGCAACTCTGTCCCCAGTAGTTAATGTACCTCATGCCTGGAAGTTCACACCTTTTGACCACCTTCCCCCGATTTTCCTTCTCCCTACTTTTTGCCTCAATTGGTTTCTTTCCTTCTTTCCCTCAGTCCACATGTAAGTGAGACCATGGAATATTTGTCTTTTACTTAGCATAATGGTAACGAATATCTAGATTTTCACAAATGCTAGGAGTTGTGTGTTTTTTTATGGCTGAATAGTATTTCATTATATATATAATATTTAATATATATTTATATATACATATAGATTACATATATATTTATCATAACTTCTTTATCCATTCATTTATCAATGGACTCTTGTTTCTAAGTCATGGCTATTGTAAATAATGCTGCTATGAATATGGGGCCACAGATA
Organism: Vulpes vulpes; assembly: GCF_048418805.1. Classification (NCBI taxonomy): domain Eukaryota; kingdom Metazoa; phylum Chordata; class Mammalia; order Carnivora; family Canidae; genus Vulpes; species Vulpes vulpes. The sequence continues at coordinate 185,917,774 of NC_132780.1, forward strand.
TCTTTCTGAGTTAGTGTTTTAATTTCTTTTGGATAAAATCCCAGAAGTGGAATTGCCAGATCATATGGTAGTTCTATTTTTAATTTTTTGAGGGTTTTCCGTATTGTTTTTCCTAGTGACTGTACCAATTTACAATCCCAACAACAGCACAGGAAGGTTCCCTTTTCTTCACATCCAGACAAGCGTTTGCTACCTCTTGCTATGTGACCCTGCCATTCTAGCAGACAGAAGGTGATATCTCATTGTGATTTTGATTTGCATTTCCCTAATGACTATTGATATTCAGCATCCTTTAATGTACCTGTTGGCCTTTCATATACATTCTTTGGAGAAGTCTCTATTAATAATTACATCACGACAACAGTCTAAACAGGCACTACTATGGGCAACCAGGACTTGGGGTCACCCTATTTGCTAGGGAGTGTGGTCCAAGAAGCAAGAGTGAGGGACTGCAGAACAAAATGGGAAGGAGAGAGAACAAGCATTCTGGAGCTGCCTCCTGCTCTGAGTGTCTGGTTGCTTGATCCTGGGGACAGTCTGGGGAGCCAGATGCACTATGTCTCAAAAGCAGCTGTGCAGAGAGAAAAAAAGGGCAGCATTTTTGCCTCAGCCCAGTTAATGGTTCATCCACAGGGCATTTTCAGGCTGCATATGCACATATGCTAAGTAGGTTCTTGTGGAGGCTCTTCCAGGGCCTCCTAAGAAGCAAGATCTGATGGCACAGACCTAATGTATGAACCTCTAGGAAAAGCAAGAGGCCACTGCAGGAGTGACTGGACTAAGAGACAGATAAAGCCAGGAGAATAGAAGTGGTGAATAATGGAGCCTAATACAGTGATCTACCCTTTGAAATACGGAGTACTGCCTAACTGCCACAGGCCAGAGTAAAATGAAAAGAATTCAGAAGACACAGAGTCTGTCCCTTTTGATAATCAGAACTCCTATCCTAGGCTGTTATTTAATTTAATTGATCTCTAGATTTCTTTAATACCTGTACCAATTCTTAAAAACAAAAATTTTCTTAAATCTATGCACAATCATCCTTTGTGGTACATGGGCATCATTTTGCTTGGAAGAGTGGGCTTTTTTTTTTTCTTTTTAGATAATTCTTTTCTCGCCATGGATAACATGGTTTTCTACTGGAGACAACAACATAAAATAGATCTTTCCATGTCTAAGATATTCTATCTCTCTTAGCATTGTGATCTCACCATCTTCGTTTCTCCTGCCCCCTTTTCAGGCTACACATGATGAAGAGATGCAGCTTTGGTAGTCATAAAGGGTTAGGGCATGCAATGCCTGGGCAAAAGCGATGATGAAGCTTTTCCCTAAGGGGGAGAAATGAATCCCACGTCTCCCATAGCGTTTGGATTCTCAAGCTTTCAAAAATGCTACATCAGCATGGGCCAGAAACAACACAGAATATCTCTATTTGGTCTAAAAATAAAATAAATTTTAAGAAGTTGTTGTGATAAAATTAAAATATGGAACCCAAGGGTGCTCTAAAGTGCTACCTGGAGGTTTGCTGTGGAAATTCTATGAGCTAATGTTTTGTGAGCTTTAGTATTGTCATAAAAACAGTGGGTCTTTGCAAGTGGCTGCTTTTCTCTCTCTGAAAGAGCTATAGGTGGAATTTAGAAAAAAAGAACTTTAGAGAAGTAGATGGATTTGGATTTAGGGTTGTATACAACTTCCACAAAGATCTATTTATGGAACATCTGCATATGTCTAAATTTGGGTGCCAGTCAACTAGGAAGACCAGAACCTCAGTCTTGCAAAAAATGGCTCATGGGCCCAATGGTAAGTGGCTGACACCATTTCTGAGGCCACACACTCTTAGGGGGTGATATGAGGCCTCCCTCAGGCTAAGTGAGGGAGACAGCAAGGTATGCATCAGGACCCACAGGACCTGACACTATAGCCCAGACTATAGTTTCACCTCTCCTGGCAAAATCCCATGAGCCCATACCCTTAGGCAAATTCAGACCAATTTTAGGCAGGAAAAAAAAAATGTATTCACATTGATGACATATTCCTACTCCACAACCCTGATACTATTTAAAACTGTACACTAAGAAAAATGATTAGGAAATATTTTACAAGGAAGAAGCGGCAATAATTTTTAAATTTGAAAATATAAATTAGGAGGTAATATCTCTAGTTTCACAAGGAAAAGGAATCCCTCTTACTCAGCAGACTCCAGATTTATTTTCTGCACTTCTTGCAGAGCTGTCCTTTGAACAATTTCCCTTCTTTCTTAAGAAATGAAGGCCTATCTTAAAAAGTCAACCCAGCAATTATTAGAATTTCTCTCTTTCCCCCTGGAATACACTTGAAAGAATACAGAAAAACACTCTGCTGTTTTTATTTGTCTCTTCCATTCTGTAAACTCAGATACACCACTAATCACCTTCAGAGCTTGTTTCCCGAGATTCTCTATGAAGAACTTCAATCTCTCACAAAGTTCTTGTGATTCTTTTTTCTTGTGGTATTAATTAATCCAAGAAGATATCATAGCAAAACAACCAATGCTTTCACAGAGTCTTCTGCTAATTAAAGTATAACTAGCTCCTCAACTGAGACACAAACATTGCACCCAATCTTGGATTCAAGCATCAACCATCCACCCTTTAAAGAAGATACAATCTCTCTTCTTATTGCTAGTCCGTGTCCTTGGGCCAATTGTTTTGTCTTGCTCACCTTACTCCCTTCCAGGCTCCGAGCAGTCACATAATTGTCTATTACTTTCTATCTGTCTCCCTTTCAGTCGTAGAGTCAAAAATCATGGCTCTGATGTGCTACTTCTAACCAAGGTGCCTACTCTACTTCGAAGGCTATAGTGGTTCCCAGAAGCAGACTCAAAGTCATGGACTGTAGGGACTATTTCTTTCTTGATACCTGACGTTAGAAAATAACCATATCAAAGGCAAGCTCTTAACCCAAAGACCCATAGGTGGGCTTTGGGAGAACATGGGAATCCCATAATTACACAAAAGTTGTGTTTATGGTTGTATGTTTACATTTTTTTCTGGGGAAAAAGCACTTAAACTCCATCAGATTTTCAAAGTAGTCTATGACACTGCCAAGATCCCTGGAATAAAGAACTTCTTTGACTGACTTCTCTCACACTTAAGGAAAAAGAATGTAGATCAAAATCACCAGAGAACCTAGCCCTCCCAAATGAGGTCAGGTTTGCTGAAGGAATAACAATTTGGGCAGTTCCTGAAAACAAGAAAATAGAAAAAATTGCCTATTTAAAAATATATTGTTAAAGATGGTATAATCTAAATAAATCCCAAGTCCCTGGTGACCTCAATGTGCAGGGCCCTGAGACGGTCTTTGAGACTGAAAACCCTATAACTGGCAGTCTTTTTTTTTTTAATAATAAATTTATTTTTTATTGGTGTTCAATTTGCCAACATACAGAATAACACCCAGTGCTCATCCCATCAAGTGCCCCCCTCAGTGCCTGCCACCCAGTCCCCCCCACCCCCTGCCCTCCTCCCCTTCCACCACCCCTAGTTCGTTTCCCAGAGTTAGGAGTCTTCCATGTTCTGTCTCCCTTTCTGATATTTCCTACCCATTTCTTCTCCCTTCCCCTCTATTCCCTTTCACTATTATTTATATTCCCCAAATGAATGAGACCATAAAATGTTTGTCCTTCTCCGATTGACTTACTTCACTCAGCATAATACCCTCCAGTTCCATCCACTTCGAAGCAAATGGTGGGTATTTGTCGTTTCTAATGGCTGAGGAATATTCCATTGTATTCATAGACCACAGCTTCTTTATCCATTCATCTTTCGATGGACACCGAGGCTCCTTCCACAGTTTGGCTATTGTGGACATTGCTGCTAGAAACATCGGGGTGCAGGTGTCCTGGCATTTCATTGCATCTGTATCTTTGGGGTAAATCCCCAGCAGTGCAATTGCTGGGTCATAGGGCAGGTCTATTTTTAACTCTTTGAGGAACCTCCACACAGTTTTTATAACTGGCAGTCTTGTTTGCACTTGTAGATCCTGGGACAGTCTCTTCTATCCTCCTTCCTTTACAAGAAAAAAGTTTTGCTCTGAAGGTGCAGAGCAAATAAATCCAAGTCTACATATGCAAAGAATACGCCCCGGCTATCTCTTCTCTCTCAAACTATTGACCATTTCCCTCCTTGGGTTCAGGCATCATAGCCTTTTGTTCACAAGTCAGAGACAATCAGGTCTAACAGTTTTACTAGTCATGTTGTGACAATTCCATCAGCAGCACTGATATCACAAACCAATGGCAATATTATTGAATGAGTGTTTCGGTGCTAAGAGCTTTACATGCATTACATCATTCAAGCATGAAACGGTCCTAGAAGTAGGTATTACTATCAATTCCATTTCACAGATGGGAAAACTGATGTTAAAGAAACATTAATTTGTGTGTCCAGGCTCACACAGCTGGTGTGACAAAGGTGGGATTTAATCCCAGTTCTATCTGACCCCAAAGCCTGTCTGTATTCAAAACACTACTCTATAAGGCCCCCTCAGACAACTAGGCTGGAATGGAGTCCCCTCACGTTGCAAAGCAATTTTTCCAAAGTATAAATTTCACAGGTGTGCTGCAAAAGATGCTACCATGATCAATACTTGAAAATGCAAATGCAATCATTATATTATGTTCACCTCAGAACACAAAAGCTTGATTGCATAAAAATGCTGCTTTTATTAGTAAACAGGAGAAGGTTGAAACAGTCTTGCAATTTCTGTATTGCTTTATCACTACTAGTTTAGAGTATGAAAATTTGATCAAAGCACCTTCTTAAGAATTCAGTTTCATTTATATTTTCAGCCCCAAATATAAATATGGCTATGGTACCTTTCAGGGACATTAAGGACACTTGTATAAAAATGGAATTGAATGTTGCATTGTAATCCTCTTTTTCACCCAGCAGAATTTGGAGGAAAAAAAAAATATACTTAAGCGACTCTGGAAGTCATAGCTCAGCAAAATGTCATAAAACAGAATATCTCAATCTGATAGCAAGTATTCAGGAATTTTATTTTTAATAAAAGCATCTCTCTTAGGTTTATAGCATCAAAACAAGAAGAGGTACAAGATTATAGTTTCATGACGTGTGCCACTTAGAGAAAAAAAGAGAATTATTTTTTTCACTTCCTCTGATGTTGTCAAAGCAAATCATTGCCCTACTTGCTGCAATTCTCTCCCTTGTGAGGTATGAGGTTTGATAGGGGAAGATGGGACTATCTAGTGAGGATCCTCCATGTTAGACTGGCAATGAGAGAAAAGATAGGAACTGTAACAAACCTCCTTACCATTCTCTAGGTAGAAAGTTCCTCAAACTTTTCTCTCCAAGGATCCAGGGATTACCCCAGAAAGGATTCAAAAATCAGATTCCTGGGCTCTACAGGGCATGAGAACAGCCTCAGCCTCCTTGGCCTTCATTCTCCATTCTGGCCACCAACAGGAGGAACCAAGCAGAGAATTTGCAACTCAGCATTAGAAGCATTTGGAGGGAATTTTCTGAGAGCTGCTGTAATCAAAGGCCATGAAAATCAGGTGCAGGCACATCAGTCAGGAAAACAGCTTTGAAAACTCTTGTGTATTTGGCGGTTTCTAATTTAGAAGGCGGCTTTGCCCATCCACTGCTTCTGTGTTCACCTGATCTGTGGCAGTACTCACTCTAACCTGGCCCATTGGGAAATTACTATCACCTTGGCTCGAAATCAGTCAAAACCATGGAAATCGCCATATGGTGTGACTCGGGGTTTGTCAGGAGGTGCGGAGAGAGCACCCTTCCTAGGCTGCAGCCACTGACAGTGCAGGCTCTTACGGAGTCACAGCTGGTGGGAGAAGCATGCTGCTAACTGGTAGGGGATGGAGGGCATTTCTGAAAGGGTCTCCTGTGTCTCTTAATTTTTATGAAACCTAAATTTCTTCAAAAACTTAAGAAAAAAGTTATATTCGGATAGGCTTTTATTTGTGCTGGGAAAAAAAACAATTTATCTTACATTTTAAGATGAAAAGTTGCCTAAAAATCACAGGTGAAGGAAGGATTCCATTAACTCATAGTGTCAACCAATCAATGTCACCTTTCATGAATTATAGATTTTCTACAGCACTGTTTCATCTTAGCTGCCCACCTGATGTGGCAGGGAGTCAAAAAAGATGTTTCTCTTTAGCATAGGCTTTTATTATTTTTTTTTAATGGTGGAATGCTTTTACTGTATTTTTTTCTTAGCCTTGATTTTTTAAATTTATTTTTTAAGATTTTATTTATTTATTCATGAGAGACACACACAGAGAGATCACAGAGAGAGAGAGAGAGAGAGAGAGAGTGAGCGAGAGACCCAGACAAAGGGAGAAGCAGGCCCCACGCAGGGAGCCCGACATGGGACTCGATCCTGGGTCTCCAGGATCACACCCTGGGCTGAAGGCGGCGCCAAACCACTGAGCCACCCGGGCTGCCCAGCCTTGACTTCTTTGAAAAACAACTTAATATCTCTGAACTTTATATAGGTCTTAAAATTTATAAGATATGTTAGTTTAATTAACATTTCTTTTTTCTTAGTTTCAATGAAATAAGGCATTTCCATAGCAATTTACCTAATCTAAATGTCCGTGTATCCCTAAACTTCCTTCCTTATAAATATGCCCAGAGCTATCTTGACGTATACAGAAGACACGAAGCAGAGATCTCTCTTAGAGCTGCGTCTGCATCTGGCCAACCTCTGCTTTCCCCAGGAAGTGCTGTTCCTCTCCTGGGGTCCTGGGCAGTGACAGGCCCCTGCTGTAGCCCAGACTTCTCACTCTAGGTTAAATATGGGCAGTTCTTACCATGTCATCTACCATCAATAACCAACCACGCTACCTTCTTCTCAATATTTTGTATTCATCTTTCCAGAGATATAGCTAACCGAAAATAAAGCAAATAATGTAAAAACTAAAAAGAATGGAGGGACCAGCTATGTATGGAAAGATTTGGAGAGAGAGTCTTCAAATTCAGACTCTACTTTAAAATACCCAGGTCCTGAGATCTTGCATATTGGTCATATCTTCTGAAATCTTCCCTGGCATTGGGGCAACTACAAAGGACTGATGTCATGCCCCCAAATTTAGGGTTGACCTAATACTTGCACAATAAAATAAAATAGTAAACTAAAACTAAATTAAATTAAAGCAAAAATTTCCTCCCTAATTGTCCCAATCAGAGGATGCAAACTGACACCCCCGGGTTTTATACAGCTACTTCCATGTGTTTTTTGGCTCTGTCGTCTGCTTACCTTATATTTTCAAAGATGAATGAGGCATTTTTTTTATTCTGTACCATAAGTTGCTTAAGCAGTACCACTCGCAGTAACATTGGAGTCAGGTGCAGAGAAGGTGGCTAGGGAGAGGAATGCTAATAAAAATGCTGTGGTGTTGATAAACTAGTGGGACATCTCATGTGTGGGGTAGGAAGTGAAACTGATGTGTGATACCAATAATAGGACAGGGTGGGCTATCTAGATGAAGTGTCTGGCAGGTTGCTGGCACTGGGTATGGCCACAGGACTCTGGGAGGCTGGGTACCCAGGCCAGAGAGCCGCCCCCTCGCATGCTGTTCCAGCCAGAGGAGACGAGACTGAAGAGGCAGGACACGTGGAGAGATGGGAAGAGGATCAAGTATAGATCCTCTGGGGGGAACAGCCACATTTAGGGGATCTGAAGCAGATCAGAAAATAGCAAAAGCGCCTGGGGAGCCATGAGGGATGGAAACAGGAGGGCACCGCATCGTGAAACCCCAAGTAGGGGCTCAGACACTGTGAGAGGTCGGGGACAAAAGCAGCAGAGAGATGCAGAGTCTGACAGGTGCAACGTTAACAGGTGAGCCCTGTGAGGGGAACAGTGGGGCAGAAGCCGGATGTGAGCATCAGCCAGGGGGATGGCTCCTGAAGAAGAGAGGACATGAAGACTTCTTTTCAGAAAGCCAGGTGGCCCAGAAAAACCACAGAGAGCACAAACCACCTAATACTCACTAGCCGAGCATCCCCACTGTTGTATATTTAGGAAAATAAAACGTACTCTTATTCTGTTTTGAGACACCTTAGGAACTTCCTAGCTATTGATTTCAAAATCCTCCCTTCCTCCCACCAAATGAGGCAATTCCCTGCATGTGCAGCAATTACTTGTGGTCAGGATCAGGGCTTGAAAACCGACCTTTTGTCTAAGGTCAAACAGCAGCACTGTGGTTCTGGCTTCCTCCTTGCCACTCAGCAGTTGCCCTTCTAGAATTTACTGAAAACAATTCCTCTGCCAGGAGAATTTGCCAGTGCTATATTTATTGATTTCAGAAAGCTGTGACAAACAACCATGATGCTGGGTGTAGTAAATTGTCAGAATATACTGTATCACCTAAAGCTCTCAATGGGCTCAGGTCAACACTGTGAAATCATCAAAATCACGGTGGTTTTCGGGCACCCCGAATCTGCCTGTTGATTTTTTTTTTTTGGAGACCATCAAACTTCAAGCTTAATATCATGTTAATTGGACTCTATATAAATAACCGGTCTTGTGCACATGCTTTGTGTAATGTCATGTTACAATAAGCTCGAGGAGCATTCAGTTGATATTATGCACCCTCCGAAGCTAGAAATCTCTTCCACTAAAAGCTGTTACATATCAGATTAGTCCTCTGCTATCTATGTTAGCTTTCATCTGCTCTGTGTTTTACCCTCTTAGAATAGCAATCTACAGTTAAGTCACAAAAAAGATGATATAAAGTTGTGGTCCGTAGAGGCCAGATAGCCACTCTGGCCCAGACAGTCATTTCCCTCAATGTGTCTCTCCATGCTGAGTCCTATGCCTCGGGACTTTGGGCTGTGCACCCAGCGTTCGTCAGGCTTCAGGGTTGAGCTCACGCTGATTGAGCTGGAGATGATGATAAAGGAAATGCCACTTTATTAATTGATCATGAGAAGCCTAATGTTACAGCGGATCAGGAATTTAGCACAGCTCTTCAAGCACCTTCTCCTGCAGGAAAATCCACCTGGTGGAAGACAGCTGGAAACCAGGCCCTGGGTAGACCTGGCCTTACCTCTTCGCTGCTGCTCACTGGCCTCGTGATCCTGCTCAATGAACCTCTCCACGCTATAGGGTCAGAGGGGTGCAACTGGCACAATGATAGCGTTCTTTCGTGAGGCCGTTGTGAAAATTAAGTGGACAAATTCATGTAAAATGTTTCTCTCAATGATAAGTAAATGTGGAATGAGGATTTCCTACCATTGCTATGTGGGAGGATGAATCACGATCAGATTATTTGGTGACCAGGGAATCAGAGAAACACTGGTTTGATGAAGAATCTTATTCCATTAATTTGCTTCTGAGCTATTTGTCATGCATAGAGAGAACCTCCTCTACCCAGAGCTATAAAATTATTCTCTTATATTTTAATCTGGTATTTTATGGTTTTTATTTTTCACATGTAAATCTTTGCTCCCTTTCAAATATATTTTGTTTAAGGAGTCAGCTTTATTTTTTTTTCCTTAAATGGTTATTCAGTCATCCCATTTCATTGTGTTTTATTTTTTTCTATCTTCTCTCTTGAAGGATGAATTTCTGGGAGTGGGGGCTTACTTTCACACCATATTTGCTCTTTGCTGGTATGAAATCTTTTTGAGGAATTCTATCTTTGTAACGTTTAAGTGATGCACATATGGCTATAGTTTTGGGTCACTTTGCAGATCAATATAGGGAAATTTTCTGAGAAAGGCAGAGAGCATTACATTGGGATCTCTTTCTAATTGGAGACCATTAGTTCAGCACAGACGCCTACACGTTGCCCTGGTCACCTGATGGGGGGAGGAGCAGGAGAGCGCATTTCAACAGGTGGCTGCTTGGTCCCATGAAAGGAGGACAGGGCCAGGAGCCAAACACCTGAGTTCTGACTCTGGAAAACTTATTTAATTTTTGAGCCTTAGAGTTTTCATTTACAGAATGAGTAAAATAATACCTGTCATTTTCCTCTCGAGATTTTATAAAGATAAAATCACATCATAGAAATGCCTGTGCTCATCATTTTATGGGCTGTTAGGGACCATGTGATGCTTAAGGGACCTTTGGCCCCACCAAGGGAGGTACTTCTTGATCACCTCCAAGGGAACCTTAGAAGTTTTGGGGAAAGGAATCTACCTGGGAAATCAAGGATTGTGTTTAGAAAATTAAGAACAGTACTGGTATAATCAGGGATTTTACAGGACATATGGATGACCATACCGGTATCTCCTGATTGGAAATGCCTAAGCTGTAGGGCCTCTGCAGTCTTGGTGCAGGAAGGTGCTATTTAGTAATTGCAGATAACATAAAATACTTGCAGACTAACGGAACCAGAGTAACTCCAAACTGTGCCTTCACATCTCTTTCCTACAATCAATTCTCTCGTCTCTGACTCACACACACAACTAACACATTCACTCACTGTTCCCCTCCCAATTTATACATACGTATTCTCAAAAATTTTCAGAGGGAGGCCACTGTAGTGCACACCACAGCCCATATGAATGATGCACTCTGAAGTTGTACCCCATACACAGCCTTCCAGAGCAGCATTGTTTGGCGGCATGAGGGAGGCTATGTTTAAGAAAATAGCTTTAGGGACGCCTGGGTGGCTCAGTGGTTGAGCATCTGCTTTCAGCTCAGGGTCTGATCCTGGGGTCCTGAGATCAAGTCCCACATCAGGCTCCCTGTAGGGAGCCTGCTTCTCCCTCTGCCTATGTCTCTGCCTCTCTCTGTGTGTCTCTCATGAATAAATAAATAAAATCTTAAAAAGAAAAGAAAAGAAAATAGTTTTCGTAAGGTGTGAGCATCTCTCTAGGTGAGTCTGCAAACTTTTTACTCACGGAACAGCATGCTGTTTGAGAGTCTGGAGCACTCCAACTGGGGCTGTACCCAGAGTAGCAAAGCAAGCTAGATGACTCTCAAAATGGTCAGTCCAATTAGCAATCGTTTTAAAGCCTTTCCAGTGCTGGCAAATGGTGTTCTAGAGCACAGATCTGCAAGCTTTTTCTTTGCCCATGAAAGGTCATATAATAAACATTTTTTTGCTTTTCAGACCACATAAAGTCTGTCACGACTACTCAGCTCTTCCATTATAGCATGAAAGCACTCAGATATCATATGTAACGTGAATGGACAACATGACTGTGTTCCAACAGAACTATCTGTGGTCACTAAAATTTGAATTTTATATGTTACCCATCACACACACACAAAAAGCCTTTGATTCTTTTTTCAACCATTTAACAAGGTAATACCATTCTTAGCTTGATGACGGGCAAATACAAAAACCTACGGGTAGTAGGTCAGATTTGGCCCACAGGGTATATTTTGTGGGTGGCTGCTTTAGGTCCCTCATCAAGGGTCACTCCAAAGAGACCAGTGAGAGCCACTGCTGCTTCTGGATTGTAACACTCTGGCCCAGTCTGGCCCCTGTGGGGACACTGAATCAACCTTGATCTGTCAATGACCAGTCTGAGAGAAAGAGGAGAAGCTCATTACAAAGCTCTCTCTCTATTTCTTTGAGAGTCAAGATTCTCTGGATTCTCTGCCTTAGCCTTGTCAACGTTAGTGACATCAAAAAACTAGAAAATACTGCCTGCCGGTTCCTTACAACACTCTGAAAGTATTTAAGGCCATCTCACTTGGATTATATTCAGGAAGAAAGTCAGAGTTTGAACCCTGAGATGGCCCTTCTTTCCGGGCAGATCCCTATGTACATAGCATGTTGCAGATTAGAGAACATTCTCCCATTGCCTACATCAGACGTTGAGATGCCCTGTTTTTATTTGTTTATTTCTTGGTTTGGGGTTTGTTGTCATTACTGTTTATTTTTAAGAGATACTAAAAAAAAGATAAAAGAAAAAAAAACCTTAACTTTCTACCACCTGGTACTGAATTAAGCACTGGTATGAAAATGTAATATTTTGTATGGTTTGTTTGATCACACTGTTCTCTGATGCCATATCTAATTTTTCCAGCCTGACCTTTCCTACAATTCTGCTGGCTCTTTCATTGGGATTTAAATGAAAGGGCAAAGCATCTTGCATAAATATAGAAACAGAGTAGGAATTGTATAAAATCCACTGAAGCAAGAGAAACTCAGAGCAATTAATGGCATTCATTGAATCTCCTTGCTCTCAGGGAACTTACTATCCTACACCACACAGAAAACCTCTGGGTAACGCACTGTTTATTATTTATGGAAGAAAAGAGGGCTGTAAAAAAAAGAAATCAAAGGAATTAAGTATGTCCATATATTGAAATCAAACGTTGGCCAGACTACCATTTTTGAATTATCTATTTCAAGAATAAAGGTGTGGATTGTTAGTGAGGACCTGTGTGCATGTGACCCAGCCCCTTCTGTAGGAAATATCCTTTCCTATGAAAACAACCCCTCCCTGCCCCTACACACAATAAGAGTCCTCCGTTTTTAACCTCTGGAATAATAGGAAATATGCCTAGGAATTTTCATAGTTGTTCAAGTCTAGATTAGAATCAGCTCCGAAGAACAGTAGGATGACCCATCAACTCAGACTTGGGCACCTGGTCCTATCTTTTCATTTGAAGTTCCCAGTGACTTTGTTCTTTCCTTTCCTCTATTTTTCACTTCCTTTTATCTTTTAAAGTTAGTTGATTTTGAAAAAATTTTAAATTATGGAAAATTCAAAAAATATAACATCACATTCCATCATCCAAAAATAACATCTATCACATTTCCTTCTGTTACAAAAAAATTAAATATTGCAACTATAACTAAAGTCCCTTTCCACCTCCCAAGAAGCAACCTTTATTGTGAGTCTGTTATATATCTTTCCATACCATTTTTGTTCCTTCCATACATATGTGAATTCACAAATATTCTATAGTGCTATTTTATAGATTGATATTTTAATAAATGGACACATTCTGTGTATATCACTCTGCATCTTGCATTTTTCAATCAATACTATGTTTTTAAATCTTTTCATACATATTCTTTCTTCTTTAAAGCTGCTCATCATTCACACTATCCTTTGGAATTATTGTCTCTACTTGCCGGATGCCTTGCAATAACAATACACAAGCTCTCTTAATTTTAGATATTTTACTGCCAATCACCATGGGAAAATAGGAAATGCTAAACAAGAAATATGGAAAATGACAGAATTTCAGAAATTTTAGTAAGTCCAGAAAATATAGCCCCATGCTATGATTCTTAATATCCTGGCCAGACAGAGATGGTGGCTGGAAACCCCACCAGTATTGTTCTTTTGCTTTTGAAAGCAGAATTCAGTAAACCTCATCCCTCCTCTTGACCTAAAAAGAAAGATCCTGCTGACCCCACTTCCTGTAACAAGACTCAGCCTAGACTCTTGTATTGGCATGAAGGAACCCAGAATAAACACTCTGTTAGTTCAAATGGGTAAATTACTCCCTGAGGGCATCTAGACCAGATGAAACCCATTTCACAGAAAGATTTCATTGTTAAGAAGACAGAGTGGTGAAAAGCCTGGGTTCTGCAATCCCACTACCTGAATTTCTATGCCAGGTCTGCTCCTGACTAGATCTTTGGTCTTGGACAAGTTTCTTTATATCCATGTGTAATATTGTCTCATCTCTAAAATGAGAATAATAATGGTTGTTTGAGGATTAAGAGCTAATCTATAATGAGTCCTTGATAAGTGTTAGTAGCCATTACTATCGTTATTGTTATTCGAGGTCCTGCAGATTCATGGTCCCCACATCGATTCGCAGTCAATGAAGAGAAATGAGCTTTATACCTCTTCCTGAAAACTTGTCATTTAGATGCAGTCAATATGCTGGGTTATCTAGTGATATTCAGTTTTAAGGGCAAGCTGAGCTAAAAATCCATACATGAATATAGGTTCAAAAGTTGATATCTCACTTACGTGCAGCCCCATGAATTTTCAGGATTAAAAACCCAGCATCATTACCTTCAAGAAGTTTTGTGAATTCACATCGGAATGCCAACTAGGGAATCAATATTTTAGCAATAGTGCAGGCTGAAAAAGTGGCCCCTAAGGAGTGCCCTGAGGGTGAGGTGAGGCAGTTATCAGTACCAGGTATTTATTGGCTATGAAGATGAAGACCATGGTCAACAAAGACGATGTTTATTAGAAGCTGTGATTATTTTTACCAAACCAAGCCCACTTGTGTGGAATCATGGAGATACCCACAGAAATAAGATGGTTAAAATAATTTTTGGACACTTTTACACACTATGGTAAGTATTTGCTATGATTTTTCTTTATAGGAAGAAAGCTCCTGTGATAAAACAATGACAAAAAGCATTTATGAACTTTTAGGAGTTGGACCACTTGTGGAGTTTTCAGGTGAAGAAGCCACCTTTGCCAATAATGACAATTTTGTCAATTGTCAATTTTTGTCAATAATCATTTCATGAAACTCCTAAGTTCCAAAAAAATCCCATAAATGAAATGAAAGCCAGTGTGTAGAAGAGAATAAAAGACAAGAGTTCTAAAGCAAGGAATTTAAAAAGCCAGTTGCAACTTGAAAGATTTTAAGCAAATGGAAACCACTAGAAAAAAAAAAAAAAAGAAATCCCTGCTGTAGCCGCATATGGGTTAGAACTCAGGAGGCCACTGGAGAAAAATTCTGTACCTGTTCTGAAAACAAAACATAGTTGGAGTGTCAAAGGTTTGCCTCAGTTGTGTTCAATACACATTCTAGAACTTGAACTTGATTGCTACTGAAAACACAGAGATGGTGAAGTATTATGCAGGTATTTTCAGAGACCCCAACTGTGCTCACCTTATGTTTCTACTTCTCCGGAAACCACTTAATTGACTTGTTTTTTGTTTTTGTTTTGGTTCTTTAAATTGACTTTTTTTTAAAAAAACTGTGGAGATCAAAACCATGAGTTTCATGCCACAGAACACTGATTCAGAAACCATGCCTTCTCTAGCATTCCAAATTTCATTTCGATCATACATAATTTTATTTAAATACACAAATAATGATTTCTAATTCCCTAATAAGACATGATAGTCTCTGATTATGATTACATAAGCTCATGCTGAACTCCTGCTCTGGCCAGCTGTTTGGGTGGGGCTCTAATTCTACCCCAGGAGGTTGTTAAACAAATTTGTGCTCCCACCTGCTGCTTAAGATGCTTATGCGTGGTAATGTTGGCATCACTACCTGGATGGTAAACAGGCCTCATCCAGGTTATTCATAACCTGGACACATGCAATGAGGACACATTCCTCTGATTAAAGGATATTTTGATCTCAAAGTTGCTTCCTGGTTTCATGGCTGGATGGTTTTTGTCAGACTAGTGGTCTCTCTGTTAACAGACAGAAGTTATTTACCGTAGATGACGGTCCCTTGCCACTAGTAAACCATCCTTCATAGCACAAATATCAACGTCCAGTTGGATTTAAAGTATTCTCTAAAATTCTCATCTGACAGACACATGGTCTATCTACTACAGAAAATTTTGATATTGCTCAGATTAGGGTCTAGTTTCCTTTAAGCCTTTTAAAGGGTGTTATGTTATTAGGATTTAGGATTATTGTTTCAGTATTGGCCAATCTCATGCATTTTAGGACATCAATCTCACGCATTTTAGGATTGATGATTGACATCATCAATCAGGAGATTGATTTTTCTTCTAGCCCAAGATTTATCTTTTCCCCTTAGCTACTAAAACATTCCATTTTGATGCGACTTAACTTTGAAAGAAAAGTTACAGCCCATGGTAACATTTACTACATTGGGGTAAAATACATGCTCATTATAAAACTCATAATAAAAATAAATTTTGCATAGGAAGGACTTGGGTAAATTTGAGCCATAAGACAAAAAAAAAAAGCTCATCACACATTTGCTAAATATTAATTCTCTACTGAGCCATGAAATGGAGCAAAGTTCTAAAGATAAATATTAATGGGGAGTTTCTGCCAATACTATCCAAGAGAATACATTATAATAGTAAATATATCAAGTGAGAATTTCGTTTCCCTGGAATTAAAATAAGCTAAAACTTCCTCTTACAAAGAAATCCTTTAGTAGTTTGAATTAATATAACCTCTGTGCAATTGTTTTCCTTTAAACATTGATTATTTGGGACCTAGAAAGTCTTCCTGACCTTTTGGTCTTTTGAGAAAACTCTATGCACTATCCCTGTCAAATGTCTGCATGTTGACTTAGTTTTGATGAACATCTTGGTGGCTTTAATAGAAAATCTTGTATCCCAGATTTTTCTCTGCCCCTCCATGACATCATTTTAGATAAATTCTTAAAAAGAACAATGAAAAGGATATTTGAGATTGTACGATTTTAACAGACTTGTCATTCTCCTTCTTGATTTATTCACATTCAAAAAAATTAACTCACACTTCTAGAAGTAATTACTAAATTTATATATTCATAGAAAACCAGCATACAAGTAGATGATATCACAATTTGATATTTATGAAATGCCAGTTTTCCATAAATATAGAAAATCAGCAATTATAACTGGAGCTGTTTATTAACATTTGGGAGAAAATAAATAACAAATGGACTCACTATTCATTAAAATTCTTCAATAATATAACAACTGTCCCCATCTCAAAATAGTCCTATGTGATAACCATGTTTTGACTTTAGTGCCACTTATGCTAGTAAGCTTACAGTTAAAATAATCCTTGCTAAAATATTCTCATCAGCCTTTTCCTATATTTTCTTAGATATTTACAATCTTAACGTGTGTGTGTGTGCGTTGGTTCAAAGTATAATCTTATTTGCTATCAAGAATATGACTTATTGGGCAGCCCGGGTGGCTCAGCGGTTTAGCGCCGTCTTCAGCCCAGGGCATGATCCTGAAGACCCGGGATCGAGTCCCATGTCCGGCTCCCTACATGGAGCCTGCTTCTCCCTCTACCTGTGTCTCTGCCTCTCTCTCTCTCTCTGTCTCTCATGAATAAATAAATAAAATCTTTTTAAAAAAAGAATATGACTTATTAGCCAGGATAGTGGATGAGATACTGAAATGAAGTTATCATGAATCTCTTCCCTAACTACGTATGCATGTATATATGTATGTTTGGCTAGTCATTTTGCTCATGTATCAAAAGCAGAACTAGGTGAATGCATCTTTAAGAACATATCAGCAACCCTGGAGAAATAACCTCAGGATGCACGAGGACAGGCACTTTTAAGTAAAAGTTCACGATTTTAAGGAGGAAATAAGTGGTACATTCTTTATTGTCACAAAGTGCTAAATTTTCTAAAGAGAGTACTAAATTCTCCACCCTTTTGGTCCATCCTCCAGAAGTTCTTCAGGTTTTTGGTTTGTTATTGTTGTTGTTTTGCCCCTCTTCAAGTAACAGGGTTTTAGATACCATCTCTCTTGCCAAGGCTCCCTTTAGCTATGGCCAAGAGAGCTATTTTAAGATGTAATTTTCTAGCCAGTATGTTTTTGGGTTTGGGTTGTAGCTTTTGAAGGAAGAAAAGGATAATGCACAAACAAAACATGTGTAAATAGATTGTTTTCTTAGAAAATGACACTTACCAGTTGAAGAATTCATGGTGCTGAGGAATTTGGCATGAAAATAAAGAAAGAAGGTAAAAAGATGTACAACCAAGACCATGGGCTGTAACGAGCTCAGAGATCTGGTAGTGAGCCCTCCCCAGCTCCACCAGCAACATCCACTGGATCTTTTCTTGATTATCTGTGGATATGTGGATTATGCATTCTGGGGATCATTGAAAGACACATGGGCACCTGGGTGGCTCAGTCAGTTAAGTGACTGCCTTTGGCTCAGGCCATGACCCTGGAGTCCTGGACTGAGCCTTGCACAGAGTTCTGCATGGAGTTCCCTGATCAGTGGGAGTCTGCTTCTCCCTTTGTCCCTCACCCCACTTGTGCCCTCTCTCTCTCTCTCTCTCTCTCTCTCTCTCAAATAAATAAATCTTAAAAAAAAAAAAAAACAGAGTTGGTTTTGTAACTCATTCATTTAACCCTTTCAACCAATCTTTTATTATTAAGTAAATATGTTCTTTCATGTTACTGATATTTTAAATATTGGCATTATAATCCTATATCTTTGCAAACTTCTTCAGGTATTTCTTTGAAAAAGTTTCTAGAAGCTAAGGTCCTTTTTAAACTTTTCTAGTGGTGAGAAATTTTGTACCTCGCAAGACAAACTTTTTGATTATTGGACAAGTCCAATTCAAATAAAAGCTGCTCCTGATTTTTATAGAATAAACTGAATTCCCCTATTAGGCTAGAGTTTTTCATGTACTTACCAATGACTAAAAATTACTATTACTCAAAAAAAAATATGTTTTCTATATTCCTTACTTTCTGTCAACCTTTCTTTGGGCATTTCCTGGTAGTTTCTTCTGTCTTTAGACTTACTTTTTTTTTTTTAAGAGACAGAAAGAGACTGTGCAAGCATGCACCAGCAGTGGAGGAGGAGCAGAGAGAGAGGAAGAGAGAATCTTAGGCTCCATGCTAAGCATGGAGTGGCATGGGGCTTGATCTTATGACCCTGAGATCATGACCTGGGCTGAAATCAAGAGTTAGATGCTTAACCGACTGAGTCACCCAGATACCCCTCTCTTTAGACATTTTAAAGTGGAAGGTGGAGTAACATAGGTGTAGTATAGTTTCACATTTGAAATTTTGCATAATTTCAACTGATATTCAAAATGACCCAAAGAACCATCCTCTATTTTTAGGCTTGAGCAGATATAACAGAGATTGCAATTTTTCCCCACTATTTATTTTCCCCTCTCTTAGAGACAGAAGACAGCCTTATGACCAGATATAAGTTTATTTTCCAACCTTCTCTGCAGATCATTGTGGGAATATAACTACATTCTGGACAATGGGGTGTACTTAGAAGTGTTCTGTGGAGCTTCCAGCTTAATGAAAGTTGACTCCACTGGTATGAACATCCCTTTTATTCTTTTCTTATTCCTAATACATGATGTCTGGGACCTTTCTAGCCCAACTGGACTACGAAGCAATCTTGTGGTTGGAAGTAATGCCCCCAGATAGCAAAACAGAAAGGTCAGAGAAGCCCAGTGTCCAATAACCATAGACCTTCGATACTAAGGCTCAGTTGCCTAACTTCCATGGCTCAGTTGCCTAAACTTCATTTAGGTGTGAGAAAAACAAATTTCTGTTTTATTTAAGCCATTATTATTCTGGTTGCTTTTAATAGTTTTATTCTTTTGCTAGATACTAATTGCTTAATGCAATTCCTAACAGGTACAGGAATCATAAACCACAAGTGCTAATAGAGAATGATTATTAATTACCCGTGCCCTACCAGGAATCTTGCCTCAGTATAGGACACTCAGTAGACAAAAGAAGGATATTAAGGATATTATTAATGAAGAAAGCCATATAAAGTACATATCAAGCATATATAATCAATTGTTTTGGAGAGAATCTTGATTTATGTGACAATCTTTATAACCCTGTATTCAACCAGTAACCTAGCCTGATAGATACTAAACACTCATAGAGTTTACCATACATGTGTTGGTCTACGTAGAAACTCAGGGCTATGACTACATTTTTAGTAGCTCAAATTCCTTAATGCTCCCTGGAATTGTCGGAAGCAGGATAATTGTAACAGTGACAAAGGTTGAAGTGAATGTCAAAGAGATAAACTGAGAGAGGAAATGAGCTGATGTTCAAGATCTCAATGATCTCATGTAAACATATGACTGTTTCTTAGAAAACAATGGGTATGAAAAATGCATGGAAAAGAAAGATTCTGATGGAAAAGTGTGGAGGAGAGAACCAAAGAGGTAGAATTTGTCAATTATTCCCTGAGTACTAGGCAGCCACAAAACTTTTTCCCCTCCATCTTGGTCCTGCTCCTTTTTGCTTCCTCCTTAGCCTACAATGAGACATAAACTGTAGAAAAATACATAAGGTAATGGGTGCAAACATTGTCCGACAATTGGAAGAGAACTCAAGATAGAAGGGAAGAGGAGTCCTAATCTCATAAGTCATAGAGAACTCATGGAGTTTGCTGTTTGCAGCAACTATCACTAACATATATCCCTGGGTTTGATTTCCATTTTAAATCCCTTTTCCTATTATGCAGAAATTGAATGATACATAAATAGCCAATTTAAATGTAAGATAACAATGATGAATATAATTTAAACAGCAATGTCATAAGCCATTTTAAATAACTTGTTAAAAATCCGTTTAAGTTTCATTCAACTGTATTAAAGTGTATTTTAATACAGTTAAAAATTCCTTCAGAAAACAACCATGGAAGCTTTGAATTTGAGGCCACCTGAATTATTGCTAAAGATCTGCCAAGAGAGCACTTCCAAATGAGTTTTAATGATATTAATGGTAGTAATTTCCAGCTGGGAAACTTATTCAGAAGAGAGAGGTTTACCTTTTTTTTCCCCAAAAGTCAAGAAGAAATTGAAGGTTTCTGATAGCCATGGGAGGTGGAGTTAGGGTGAGATTCTGTCTTAGGTGTAATAATTTCTCTTTTTTACTTCAGTTATATAGAAAAAGCAAAGGAAGAATGATAAAGAGGGGAAATATTTGAGAGAACTGTTTCCTTGGGTAGCTGTTAAGGAGGTATTAACAGAAATTTCTGGGATAATTTCCCAGCTAGAGTACTCATCCAGCACATATGAAATCAACAATGGCCCTAGACATCCAATATAGCCATAAAGGACCTCATATGGCCCCAGAAGGATCTCAACTATTAACTGGAAATCAAGGAAAGTTGGATGTATCCATCAGTGTATCCCAGTGCAAAATCATCGAAGTTTATTCAAAAAGTTTGCTAGTAAGGATTATTTACTTAACAACTAAATGTGCTCTAGGTTTATGAATTTCAAACAAAAACTATCAGAAGCAGGATAGTGTTTGCTTGTTTCATGATTTTTTTAAATGGCTAGGATGAAGAAGGAAGCAAAAGACCCTTGTTCCTATTGTAACAGCGAAACCTGGAAAGATTTAAAATTATATTTGTCGATGGAGCTGCAAAGAACAGAGGATGCAAGGAAGCCTCGATGAACTGAATTCCAGAGAGAAATGAATACATCACAGGTGAGAAAAAAAACAAGATAAGCTCCCACTTGCAGTGTCAGGTGCCTGATCTGAGAAAAATGGATGGAGAAGTCATCATGGATTCACAATAGATAAAGAGACTGCGGGGACATTCTAACAAAATGGGCTGCCAGAATGGCTTAGAATCTGGAAGAGATCTGGATGCAAACTGCCTGACAATTCTTTTCTTTCCATCCCTACCCAACCCTGTCCCAAATTATTAAAAAAAAAAAAATCTATGAAGATGGGCCTGGAAATCAGAAAGAAGGCAAATAGTCTTGCACTTGGATTCTTGGGCCCTGTGAGAGATGCATCCAATGGTCAACCAAAAATATCTGAAACTATGGCCCAACTTCCTCCTTGCTTAGATACTGATGAGATCTACTCACAGTGGTGGCATAGGAGTTTGGGCTTGAACTGATCACAGGTGATCTCCATCTAATGAAAGCTGCAGCTGGGCTCCAGCTCAATTTCACTCTAGGGGAAATCAGATCCAACTGGCCTCCCCTAACGGCCAGATGGGGGAAGAGGTTTAAATGTTCTGGGAAATAAGTAAAACAACAGAAAACCTTCCCTTGGTCTCCACCTGTTTATATATACCATGTTCAGAACCCAGTACAAACTTATGAAACTTGAGAATGAATAGGAAAACATGAACTACATTAAAAGGAAATGCATCCATTTTAGACAGATATTGGTATTAGCAGATCTCCAAATGATTATTACCAACACATTAGGGCACATACTGGAAAAGATGGATGTGATGGAGAAAGAAGAGTATTATTGCAGGAGAACAACATAACTATTTTAAAAACATCTGTGGAAAACTCTAAAACTGAAAAATGCCTATCTGAAATTTAAAAACAATCATTGGAGAGGCTTAACAGCAGATTGGACACTGCAGAAGAAAAAAAAATCCATGACCTTGAAAACAGGTCAATAGAGATTATTCAAATGGCCAGAAAGAGAAAAAGACACAAAGAATAATAAACAGTACCAGTCACTTCTAGGATATAAAATGGACTAACACACATCAGCTTGGAGTTCCAGATATATCCACATACATCAGGTTTAAAAGTGAAGAGGAATTTGGGAGGATTGCCTTGCATGTATTTGGTGGAACTTCCTGTGAATCTCTAGTTACTTCAAAAGAAAAGGAACAAACAAGGGTCAAAATGAAGGTGAAACAAAGTCATTTTCAGATAAATGAAAGCCAGAGGAATTCAGCAGCAGATCCACATTACGAGAAATGCGAAAGAAAGTTCTTTAGGGTAAAAGAAAATGATACTTCATGGAAATAGGAATCTACACAAAGGAAAAAAGAAGGCCAGAAATAATAAATACATAAACAAGTATGAAAGATTATTTTTATCTTTTCTTAATTTCTTTAAAAGACAATTTTTCTGTTACAGGCAAAAACATTAGAAGTGTTTATGGGGTTTATACCATATGTGGAAGTCAAATATCCAGTCAAATGTAGGACAACAAAAGCAAAAAAAGAAAACAGCAAATACACTCAGTAAAACTGGAGGTCTTTTTTTTTTTTAAGATTTTATTTATTTATTCATGAAAGACAGAGAGAGGCAGAGACATAGACTGAGGGAGAAGCAGGCTCCCTGCGAGGAGCCCCATGTGGGACTTGATCCCGGATCCCAAGATCACCCCCTGAGCCCAAGGCAGATGCTCAACCGCTGAGCCACCCAGGCATCCCAAAACTAGGGGTCTTGAGGGCTGTATCTGAGTCAGATCAAAAACCTGGCACAGACTAGTGACAGAAGAGTGAGTTACAAAGACTGCAACTCTTTGGATATCATGTTAGCTTAGAACAAGAGCATCTGATAAACCTTGACATATTTGCTAACTGTCCCACCTCTCAGATGGTAGAATGAGCAATGAAGGAAATTACAACTCTGAACTTAATTATGAACCAATAAGGCAATACTCATTCATGAATTGAAAATGACAGAAAGCTTGGAAGACAGTGACATTCATGATGATAACAGAAGCGAGAACACTGGAGGGTCAGGATCATGGAGACCTCGCTACTCCAAGCATGGGTTTCAGACCAGTAGCAACAACTTCATCCGGGAACTAGGAGAAATGCAGAAACTAGGGCCCCAGCACAGGTCTACGGAATCAAAATCTGCATTTTAGCAAAATCCCAGGTAATTCCTATTCAAGTTTAAGAAGGCCTGTTTAGGATGCTTTTTAAAATGCAGATATTGGTATAAGCGATTGAGCCCAGCATTGAGGCTCCCTGCTCAGTGAAGAATTTGCTTCTCCCTCTGCTTCTGCCCCTGCTCTTGCTCTCTCTCTCTCTCAAATAAATAAATAAAATTGGAAAGAAAAGAAAGAAGAAAGAAAGAAAGAAAGAAAGAAAGAAAGAAAGAAAGAAAAAAGAAAGAAAGAAAAAAGAAAGAAAGAAAGAAAGAAAGATTCATGAGTTCCCTGTAAGAAGTGTTGGCTCACTCACTGTGAAGATGAGGCCTACAAATCTAAATATTTGTTAAGCTCCCCAGATTATTCTCTATGCACTAGTATTTGGTACTCTCTATGCACTAGTAATTACTGTCATAAGACTAGAATTTCTCGAAGTACATTCCTTGAATAAAAAAGGATTCTAAAATAAAATAGGTACCAGAAGCCTTACTAATTCCCCTCTTATAAATTCATGATCTGAGAAGTCATTCAGGAAAAAGCATCTGAAATTACTTGAAGCAGTGTTTCTTAGATGTACTCAATCATGGAATACTATTTCTGTTCATCTCCCCCAATAGCAGAAGCTCATGGAATTATTCATGGAACTCCATTTTTGTGTGGACCTCCCTTTGGGTAATGTGACCTTAAGTGTCATCTGCGTGGCTTCTGAAAACTTAGAGAAAATTCAGGAAGGATCCCCACGCCTTGAGACTTCAAAAAGGAAATTTGGTTCAGAATGGAGACTCCCAAAATATACAGAAATCGACAGATGGCACGGCAACTGCACCAGGGCAAAGACAAGGACAGGGAGGCCGGTGTGGCTTCCCTTAGAAGCTCGGACTTGAAAGATGGATCGAAGGGCATAGGACCAAGGGTAAGGACTTTAAGGATAATGTTGTCACAGTGGAGACTTTGACCAGAAGAGGCTGAGACTTGCAATAATGGTTGAGAACAACTACTGTCCGGTGCTTAACCTGGACTAAGAGAGCACTCACATGCCAGGGAGAGGTGTGCTCTCATGTTCATGCTGCCTCCAGCATCCTGTGGGGCCTCCAAGGGTCTCTAATCCCAGGAAAGCTTCACCTCCAAGAGCCTTGAGGTCATTCACCTCTCAGACCTTCTATTCTTGCTTCTCAGGGTTACTTCAAATCACGCTCAAACCCATCACACTTTTTTTTTCCTTATTGGACTTTTGTGGGAGCCAACACCAAAGGGGCTAGATGCTTATCATGTCTGGAAGCTCTCCTTTGTAGCCCCGTCTATAATCATACATCAAAACAAAGAATTACGTAGATCGATGGCGCGTCTCTTCATTCTACATACCTCCAGGAAATAATTTCTTTTGTTAGCTGAGTCTTTTCTTTCCCCCTGAGAAAGGAAGATGGATTAAAGTCACATTACAGAGAGGGATAGTTTCCAATAGTTCATAAAGTTCAAAAGCCAAAAAACTGGAACTTTTGGAAAACGTTTAAAAGCCTGCATTGCCATTCCTGAAATTGGAAAATTGTTAGAGTAGCTTCACTTCTTGCTTTTGAGAGGTTAATAATGCAGGCAATACCCTGACTGCTTATTTCATTAATTTTGTGGCAATGCTATTATCATATTCATGAAGAAACAATAAAATAAAAATGTAAAGAATGAGACCTAGTAGTTCGGCTATTCAATCATAATCTGTGACATAGTACATAAGTTCAGCTTATGTTTTTGCAAACATTCTGAACAGACCCTGACTTTAACATTTCTACACAAGCAAAAAACCTGCATATAACAGCACATAAAGACATGGTGATTGGTTGTCGCCAAACGATCTCCATAATGTGTGAAGCACTTGTAGGACATACCGCAATATAATTTTATTGCTGTGCTAACTAATGAATGAAATTATTAAACTAATTATGTGCTTAAATGTTTTGGTGGGGGATTCAGAACAGAAACTCAGACTGTTAGAACTGCAAGAAAACTTTACAAATTAACTGCATAGGTTGGTAAAGCGATAGCCAGTAGTCACATACTAGCCACACTCACCCTTATTTGGCTATTATGTGTTTGAGATGAGCAGTTTTAAATGGTAATGCAGCTCATCAATGTTACAGTGCAGCACTATAACAGCTGAGTGCCTGCTGTCCTATCCTTTAGTCAGTTTTAACTACTAGACCAAACTCTTTAAGCATTTCAGTTTGCTGCTCTCCTCCCTGTGGAAATTGTCAAAACTAGAAGGGACACCAGAAATCATCTAATCCCATGAGTTCACAGATGTTGGTGGACCCATAAGAGCTTGTGAGGTGTTTCTTTTTTTCTTTAGATTGTATTTATTTATTTATTTATTTATTTATTTATTTATGAGAGACACAGAGAGAGAGGCAGAGACATAGGCATTGGGAGAAGCAGGCTCCCTGTGGGGAGCCTGATTCTAGACTCGATCCCAAGACCCTGGGGATCATGACCTGAGCCAAAGGCAGATAGATGCTCAACCACTGAGCCACCCAGGTGCCCCAAGGGGATATGAAGTTTTTACATTGAAAAGCTAAGATACGATTTTTCTTCAAAAGTAACTAGTATCCAAAATAATAGGGACACCTGGGTGGCTCAGCACTTAAGCATCTGCCTTTGGCTCAGGGTGTGACCCCGGGTCCCAGGATCGAGTCCCACATGGGCCCCCTGCATGGAGCCTACTTCTCCTTCTGCCTGTGTTTCTACCTCTCTTTCTCTCTCTCATTCTCTCTCTCTCTGTCTCTCCTTGTGCCTCTCATTAATAAATAAAATCTTTTAAAAAACCCAAAATAATAAATTATAATAAAATAAGATGTTTTGATAGGAAAAAAAAAAAACAACAGAACAGCCATTTCCAAGAAAAGCCACTTAACACTGGTCCAGTAACAAATATATAATGATGTAGATGTAACATTATCTTTTTTTTTTTTTTTAATTTGCCACTGACCGATGGAAACTTCCTCTCAGACTGTCACTGGCTCTCAGACTGGTGTCTGGGAGCCACTGACCTGGTTTTGAAGTTTTATTTTAGAAGTGAGGATAAGGTTCCATGTTGTTCTCAAAGTTGCATGGCTGGTAAGGACCAGAGCCAGATTCATCCCTCAGCTCACCAAGCGCCAACACCAAGATTTTCTAACTTCACCAGCTACTGGAAGGTACTATGTCAAAGACTCTTCTGGAGCCAGAAAGAGCTCAGCTGTATAACCTTGGACAAGTTAATAAACAGCCCAAAGCTCCTCACCTAGTGCCTTCCCCATTGGAGGACTTCATTTATTTGAGCTCATTGTCTGTCTTCCCATTCTTCCAGCACGCAAGGTGCCACGCTTGAGACACAACGTCCCACTTAAGTCTATAGGAAGTGTAATATGGAAGAAGGTTGGGGGCTGGCCGATGACACTTCCATCTCCCTTGGTAGCTCTCATGAAGCCAGACCCTTTGCTCTCTCCCCAGGGCCAGTCATAAAAAGGGGCTATGGGTTTGCAGTAAAGAAAACAAATGGGTGGCCAAAAAAATTAATTGAAAAGCCAAGTAAGGCTTTACTGCTATCTCTGGAAATTCCAAAAAGGACTCATAAACCACAGCAAATCTTTTTGAAATCCTCTTTCCCAATCCACACACTTTCCCCTGACCCCGACACCCCATCCCTGGCCCCCCTGCCCCATCTTCCCACACACAATTCCCTGGTGCCAGGGCTGATCCTAATGCTCCTTTCTATCTCCCAGCAATCCCAAACCCACCCTCCAGTTCAGCCAGAACAATCTTTCCAGCTCATATTTTGCTTTTGCTCTCTTTTCCTACCTGTTTTCCCCCCTTTAATGAGTAATACTCTCCATCTGCAATACAAATCTCATTAACCCCCTTTCCTCTTCAATTTCCTCCTGGTTCTTTTCTCTGATTTACATGATCAGCCCAAGACAGACTTCTCAGAAGCTGGTGGGGAAGGAGTGTAGATAATCATGCTTTAATGGTTGGTGTCCTTGCCACATATTTATTTACCATATATTTATGCTACAAAGATACTTTATATTCCCAGACATCTTTAAACTCTTCAAATTTGCAAATATATAGGAAACATTATTTGCATTTTATAGAGTAAGGAACCAAATAAATAAGGGATATAATTGATTTTCTGAGGTCATTTAAGTCATTTGAACAAGAAATATATAAAGAAAATAGTTCTTTTATTCTTGTCCTAGTCTTTGAAAATGTTTTCAACAGTAAATATCTGTCAACAGCAAGTATTTACCAAATATTTACTACAGTCCAGACACAATTCTAGATGTTAGGAAAATAGGAATAAATAAAACAGACAAGATCCCTGCTCTCTCAGAGACTTTTATTATAGGTGGGAAGGAGTATATATGCTGGCAGAGGGGTAGGGAGTAGACAGATAAAGGGATACATTTTCAAACAATGAAAGAATGACTATAAAAAATGGGAAAAAGAAAAAAGAAAAAAATGGAACGGAGTAATATCATGGCCAGTAAGAAAGGTGGGCAAGCTGGTGGCTCGTTAAGTCTCTATGGACAGGAAGACTTTCTTGAAGAGATGAAGATTTGGGGTCGGATCATGAAAGGAGAGGCACAGCAGGTTTAAAGGTTCATAAGACCTGGAAGGAAGGGAAATGTTGAGCAGAAAGGGAGCTTCGTGTGCTTGTCAGCAGAAAAAAAAACCTAGTGCTGGCGTAGACTGGAATGAAGTTGGTAGTGAACACAGCAGGAAAGGAGGTCAGGGTGCAGGTCATGTTAAGACTCATAGGTCAGGGCTAGGGAATTTATTCTAAGTGTAATGGGAGCCAATTGGAAGACTTTCAGCCAAGTGAGAAACATGATCCGATTATTTTTACAAAATCATTTGGCTATGCTGAAAAAAGAATTTAGGGAGGCTGCTTCGAAGGGTATTGCTATGATCCGAGCAAGATATGCAGATTGCTTGAACCAGAACAGTGACAGCGGAGCTAGGGCAAGGGGGATTCAGGATATATTTTTAGATAGAGCAGATAAAACTTGCTGAGGAGTTGGATGTGGGGATAAGAAAATGATGATTCCTAGGTGTTTGTCTTGAATGAGCGGTGAATGGATAGTTGGGCCATCTCCTGAGATAAGGAAGCATCAGTCAAAATATAAAGAAGTGGGTAGAATCAAGCCTCAATTTTACCTGTGTTAAACTTGTGATGTTTGGTAGACAGGCAGGTATGTGAGTCTGTCGTGGTTCAGGGTAGCATGCTGCTGTCTCTGCCCTGAACACCTTCCTTCCTTCAAGTGTCAGTTCAAATGCACCTCGCTGGGAAGTTAGCATCTCTCTCCTCTAGGGTTTCTTTCAGCACTGACCATGGGGAGAAGTGGATGGTTTTAAGAGCAATTTAAGGAAGTAAAGATCTGCAGGATGGAGTGATTGTTTGATATGAAGGTAGCGGGTGTCAACAGAGACTCCCTGGATTTTAGCTTGTCCAAAAGTTTGAATGATCATCATCTTCGCTGAGCTGTAGAAAACAAGAGGGCAGTGAGATTTAGGGGGATGGAGGAAGAGCCATAGGTATCATTTTTATAATGTTGAATTTGAGGTATATATGAGACATACGTGTGAAGATGAGGAGTAGACAGTTGGATATTGGGGGTCTGCTCAGGAGAAGGGTCACTGCTCAAGGTATGTAATCAGTCATTAATTAGTGTGAGGAGAGTAGAGCTGAGGACCAACCATATTAAATTTGGTCAAAGAAGGTAGTTCTAGGGGCACCTGGGTGGCTTGGTTAGTCAAGCTTCTGACTTGTGGTTTCAGCTCAGGTTGTGATCTCATGTGTGGTGAGATTGAACCCCTCATCGGACTCTGAGCTCAGCAGGGAGTCTGCTTGAGATTCTCTCCCTCTCTCCTTCTGCCTCTGTCCTCCCCCCTGCTTGTACTCCTTGCCCCTTCTCTCTCAAATAAATAAATAAATCTTAAAAAAAAAAAATAGGTCTGAAGAGGAGATTGGAGAAAGCACATACAGAGAAACAAAAGGAGAATTTGGGAAAGGTTTGCGGTATCCCAGAAACCAAGCAGAGACAGCTCTGGGGAAAGAGGCATTAGTCAACAGAGTTAAGTGCTACAGAGAAGTAGCTAATAGTCATCCAAACCTATGATCATATATGTACTGTGTGTGCTGAAGATGTGTTAGAACTCATCAGAGCCAACAGTGCACATCTCTTCCCATCTCCACACCCAGGGATGTCATGTTTGAAGCTTGAATTGGACATGGTGGGTGTATTAACACCATGGAAATTATCAAACACTACAAATCAGATCTTCCTCATCCCTTCCCTCCAGAGAGCTAGTTGTTAAACATTTACCAGCATACCACCAATTAAGGCTATATATTAGAATTATCAGGGAATTATTATATATTAATATATAATATATATTATTATATACCAGTGCCTGTGTCTCATTCCTAGATTTTTTTAAGGTTTTATTTATTTGCCCATGAGAGACACAGAGGGAGAGGCAGAGACATAGGCAGAGGGAGAAGCAGGCTCCCTGTGGGGAGCCTGATACAGGACTCCATCCTAGGACTCCGGGATCATGGCCTGCGCCAAAGGCAGATGCTCAACCACTGAACCAGCCAGGTGCCCTGATTCCTAGATTTTTAATTTATTTGCTCTGGATGTGCCTGAGCAATTGTATTCCTTAAATGCTCACACCTGGTATTTGATTATGCAGCCAGGATCAAGAACCATGGATCTCTAAAAAATAAAACAACCACACATTTAGTGCTCATAGAACATCACACTGATGTCTAGAAAGCAATAAAATAAGCTAGTCAAAAAGAAATAGTCTAGGATTCTGGATGGTACAGACTGGATGGTACAAGTCTGAACAGGCATAGTGTTAAGTCACGTTGTTAGGAGTCTAGGTAGGTTAAGAAGGAACAGGGAATAACCAGTATAAGTCCAAGCAGGATTGTTCAGAATCTTTCCCCAATCTTCTTGCTAGAGAATAGAGCCTGAAAAAGAAGCCAACTCACAGAGGAGAGTAAGACAGCCCAGTTGAGAGACAAAGGGAAAGTTGCCCCTGTAAATGTTATACCTGGAAGCCGGCTCTACCCCTGGGCTTTACAGGAGCCAATAAATCCTCCTCATACTTTGGGATTTTCTATAACTTACATCTGAAAGAGACCCTTTCAGTCAGATGGGTATGAATTATGATCTTTACCATGTTTATTGAGAAAGGAATCTTATTATAAACAAAAACAATGCCTACCTATAGCAAAGATAATAGTAATTGCAATCCTTGATCTGTAATGTCAGTTAAAGCCCCAAAATATTAAATATTCTTATCTCTTCTGTTATTGAATCATGTCTCTTTTTTTTGGTCCGAAGCTGGCAACATTTCCTATTGATTTATAAATAAATATCCATGACATTTATGTTACCTAATGAGTACAGATGAGTACACATAGGACTCAGACTTTACCCTATGATGAAGTGAAAGGTTTAAAGAAAAGTTAGAGTTTTTTTATTTTGCATAAGCGAGGTAAGCCAATGAATGAGAAATCTACCCACTACTAGTGCTCCTACTGTGTCTTTTACAAATTCAAAATATCCTATATTCCAGGTTTATTTTAGGTGAATATTTATAGTTTATCTCAAGAGGAGTAAAGAAGGCAACTTGAAAGATCACATACTGCTTTGAGAACTCAAGATAATTTTTTTAAAAGTATGTGGAAGGGAAAAGAGCCTCTTAACTAATTAGCTAAGAGGACACACTATACTTTAGGATTAAAATTGCCAAGATATGTGTGAGGATCCAAGTAGAGTCTCTTCTATATCATCAAAGAGATTCTTCAGCTATTGAAATGAAGAAGAGGATAATAGTTTTAATGGTACAACGATCAAATGACTAAGATTATGATGAATTAGTTAGGACCAATCTACCTTCAAATGGTAAGAGATTTTTAATGTGACAGAAGAATGGCTTTCAATATCTGGTTTATTTTCCAATTTAAATGATTCTTCTGAGTAGTCTTATAATGTACAGAAGAGAGTTTTCCAACGATATGAATTTTGTCATCTTCCATAGGTAGCATGTATTTAGTTTGGTTTTATAAAAAGCTGTATTAGATGAAGTAACATAACACATTAACAGAAACTTCAAACTCCTGCGGATAATTTTTTCAGGGTTTAGAGGAGAGTGACATGGAAAACGATGGCAATACAGGGAAATATAAGACCCTTTTTTCTAAAACTTTATCCGTATCAGGAGTAAGAATACTCCTTCGCTAACCCAAACAAGTAGACAAAACAAAAAACAAAGAAATCCCAATATAAAAGAGGGATTGCCTTATTATCTCTATAGCCATATTTTATCTCTTGTCATATCAGCTTGCTGATCTTCTGCTATTTTAGGTGCAAAACAGAGAGGTGAAGATCAATGTTTAGGTAGCATCTGTGCAAGGTGGCTTATTGACTATTGGACATAAGACAATTCTAAGTTCTCTTTCTCCAACAGAATGGCAAGAATGTAGATTATTTTCTGCTGCTCAAAGAATGGATTGAGGATGGGTTGGGTCCACAGAATTTAATATTCACTTTTGTGGATATTGTAAGAGAATCTTAGGAATTTTGAAGGAAGGAACTACTTTGCTTTGTGCTTTGGTTTGGGTTTTTGTTTTGGGTTTTTTTGGAATTATTTGGAGGAAAGTGTGTATGCCGGAGTCAGGTCATGTTGGATGTTTCTCAACATTTTTTTCCTCTACCATTCCCCTAAAGAGAGAATTTTATTTTAATCAATGAATTTAAATTAAATCATTTTAATTAATTAGTTAATTAATTAAAATTTAGATTAGATTAAATTTCTCCCTAATGAGAGGAATGGAATTAAAAACTAAGGAACCAGATTTTGTTGAGGAGAGTTGAGTTTGGGAGGGCTGAAAACCATTAGAATATGTAAGATTTTTTTTCACTCCCCTCCCAAGAACCAACCTTCAACCCTTTGGGGAGATGAAGGCTCAGCTATCCATTCAACTGAAGGAAAAGGAGGACAGGGGCTCATTGTAAAGATGGTAGTGGATCTCCTAAAGCCCATTACATCAAGTATAGCCAGGCTTCATCAGAAGTGCACACCAGTTCAGACAAGAGCTGGCTTCATCATCTCATACTTGAGCTTTTTCTAGGCATCTTTTCCTTTCTGCTTCTACTCTGAATGAGCAGCCACCCAAATGCCAGATGTCCACAAGTGATCTGGAATTGGTAATATGCGTCTCACTGTTCTATCTCTTATTGATCTCTTGGCAAGGAGAACTCTATCAACTATCACTAACCCAAAACTGGCTCGCCAAGGGCCTCACGTAGGGAACTTGCAAAAATACAGATTTCTGTAGATTTTTTATTGAGGACAACACTTACCAATGCAAGCTGCTCATTTCATGTGTCATTTTTTCCCCTTAATTTTTTAGTCACTGAATTTTTTTAGAACAGCTTTCTTGCAGAGAGGATATAAATAATTAACTAAAGGTACCTGGTCCAGTTGTTCTGAACTGACAACAGAACCTTCCTCCACCTGATTTTTAAATAGAAAGAGCATAGATTCCTGTGGGGACAGTTTATAGCTGAAAAAAAAAATGGATGAAAACTTAGAATTTTGTAAGCTCATGGAAGTACACTCCAAAGTACCATTCCCAATGCGCAGGCTGCCATGGTGGTATGAGAGAGCTGAAGAGGAGCAGAAGAATATTGGGGGGGGGGTGCAGGGAGGAGGCCAACTTGAGAAGGAAGATAAGAACAACTTACTTGTCCCTTCTTTGAGGGAGCTTCATAGTGGGGGGCTGAGGAAGTGGTTAAAAGTGGAGATCTCTAGGAGAAGTTCTGAAATTCTGAATTTGGGGTGATTCTAAGTAAAGAAAGTAGATTCTGCGTCCTATTTGGTTTGCTCTCAGGCAAAGCTTGCAACATATCTCCTGTCACCAGAGTATGAGAAGCACAACAAGAACATGGAATGGCCTTCCTTGAAAGACCTGAGCAAGGACTGCTCCTGGATTCTCCTGAACGGGTAATCTTGTGTTGAAGCGTGGCACAGAGATTAGCTGGCAGCAAAGTCTGTCAGGTTCCATCCCAAAACCATTCCACTGGGGATGTGGAGACCTAACAGCAGTGGACCCTGTCAGGGGAGTCAAGATGAAGTGGCTACACCTCCGTGGGATTACTCATACTAGGAAGCGGGGCAGGGTGTCTCAGGACATCTTGTGTGCTATCCAGTGATCCAACATCACCCTTGGTTCCTGGCCATCAGTGTCCCCCCTCAGGCAGCAGCAACTGCACAGAACCAGATAAGGCTGGGAAAGTGGGCTACCTCATCTCACCCACACTCCTTCCACACCCACCCTCTACTTTGGGGTGGGGCCCCACACTCATTGGATCTCTAAGGGAGAGGAAACTCAGAAGTTCAGCTCTGAAATTGATAGGAACTGAAACTGTAGTGAGACTTGTACTGAAATGGAAAGATTTTCTGCACCAGACCGCCTATCCCAAAGATACTAAATTTTACTACAGAAATGTCCAGCTATAGCAGGGTTAAATTTTCTGAAGCCAAGAAGGAAGGGAAGCAGATAGAAGCTTAGGTTCTGTAAGCAAAACAAAGAGAATTTTATTCTTACAACCTTATTTCCTACTGCCCAACTCCTACTTGTTACACGTTCTTGTCACTCCCAGAAGTGACCTTCACTGAAGATACTAAGGCACTGGAGGCTTACCACATAAATCCTTCAAATGTAGGAGTTTTGTGCAGAAAATTTCCATGAATCTCAACTCTTTCAGCTTTAGTTTCTCTGAGAAACAAAGGTTATGGGGGGGGGTGCTTCTTTTTGCATAGTTTTGGGGTTAGAAGGAGAATGAACTAAAAAGAAAAATTGTACCAGGGAAAGAATGTTGTTAAGAATGTTATGGGGCCATGTCTGTGCCCAGACTGTAGAGAAAGGAGCAGGTGTCAAGGAAAGCATGATGCTGCCTTGGTGGGGTGCTGGGGCTCTGCATGTCAGGGGGCTGGATGCAAACATAGAAGACAGAAGACAAGCTCTTAAAACCCACCACCCCAGTGGTTCTCCATCTCCTTTCCAAACATCACATTGTTTTTCTTCTGAGGATTTCAAAGAACTGTGTGTCCATTTTATTTATTTATTTATTTATTTATTTATTTATTTATTTATTTATTTTTACAACTACAACCTTTTCTCAGTAGTTATGTATCATTTCTTTTACTTGTTTTTCCACTTTTAACATTTGGGTTGCTGCCCTTCTCTTGATAAATAATGTACAATTGGGCATCCTCTGCATGAGGTTTCATGCACACCCACAAGTATTTCTCTGCAGTAGATACCTAGAAGGATACTTTGTCTCTAAAAATCTCTGAGTTTTAAGTTTGGATAAATATGTTCCCCCTTTTGAAAGTCTTTCCATTTGATACTCGCAGCAACCATGTTTGAGATGGCCTGTTTCCCCATTCTCAAATTTGAAATGCTTGATGGAACAATATATATTCATATTGAATTGTTTTGATTTGCTTTTTCTTATTGACAGGAAGTTTGAACCCTTCTTAAGTTTATTTAAGATATTTTGAATAGGGCAGCCCAGGTGGCTCAGCGGTTTAGCGCCGCCTTCAGCCCAGGGCATGATCCTGGAGACCAGGGATTGAGTCCCACATCTGGCTTGCTGCATGGAGCCTGCTTCTCCCTCTGCCTGTGTCTCTGCCTCTCTGTGTGTGTCTCTCATGAATAAATAAAAAATTTTTAAAAAAAGATATTTTGAATAGTAATGATGAGTGTATATGAACATGTTATTTTGACTATTAACACAGCTTTTAGCTTTTAAACTGTCAAAGTAGTAAATTTCATTAACAAATGACGTTTCCTTCCTCAGATACTTCATTAGGAAATGTGTACTGGGCCTTTTTCTGTTTAATTTCCTCGCCATTCAGTAAACTTTCTCAATCTGAAGATTGTGCCTTGCATTGTGGAATTTTTTTTTTCTATGATTTCTATTATGTCTTCACTTCTCCCTTTGTCTTACAAAAAAAAAAAAAAAAGATGGACGTTGGACCATAGATATTGATCCACCACATACCTTCATGTAAATTCATTCCTTAAAATATTTTTGTCTCTGATGCCCCTTATGTTCTAAAAGATTTCCTCCAAAAAGGGGGGGGGGCGCCTGAGTGGCGTAGCAGTTGAGCATTTGTCATGACCCTGGAGTCCTGGGGTCGAGTCCCACATCGGGCTCCTTGCATGGAGCCTGCTTTTCCCTCTGCCTGTGTCTCTGCCTCTCTCTCTCTCTCTCTCTCTCTCCTCTCTCTCTCTCTCTGTGTGTGTGTGTGTGTCTCTTATGAATAAATAAATAAATCTTTTTTAAAAAAGATTTCAACTTTATTTTCCAGATTAGTATTATATTTTTATCTATGTCCTATTCAGCCCTTCTGTTAATTTTTAAATTCTAGTGATCAAAATTCTAGTTTCCAACAATTCTTCACTTTCTGATTGCTTCTTTTCCTGACAACGTGTTCTACTTTTACCAATCAATAGTCTTTTGAATGTCATTGAGGATACTAATTGGAACTGATTTAATGTTTTCTTTAGTTCTTCAAATTATCTGTTTCGACCATTATGCTAGTTCACTTGATTCTTCTCTTTCATGCTGTTAGTTTTTATCCAGTGTCTAGTGATCCTTGGTTGCCCATTGATTCCATGAATAATGAGCAAGGTTGATTAACTTACAGAAGTGGAGTGGGTTTCCTCTGTTTCTCCTTCATGACTCTCTCCTGCCTGGAAGGAGGAAAGGAGTCTCCATCAGCCTGCCTGTTTTATGCCCACATACTCCAGATCCCTCCTCTCCACCAGTAAAGTAAGTATACTACTCATTTGAGGACGTTAATGTCCTTGCCTCCTACCCTACATCCGTCATGGAGGTCAGCTTTCCCTCAAGTCCTAAACCCAACTTTGAGGGCTCTTTGGGTGGCATCTTTACCTTCCTTAGAATGCATTTATTATCTGGGAACTTGGTGACAAGCCCCTTGCCACCTGTTGTTCAGTGTGAGACAGTGAGTAGGGGGAGCTAAATGTTCTAATGCAGGTTTAAAAAAAAAAAAAAAGAATCCTGATGATTTCCCAGGACCTCTTTCTCTTCTTCCTATTAGTTTGCAGGCTGATATTAGCAGATTCAGAAAAATAGAAGTTCAGGGTGGTTTTTTTCCTGGTTTATGTTCCACTGTGGTTCTCTCTGTTCTGGCTGATACTCTCTCTTCTATTTTCTATAGTCCAGAAATTTCTTAACTCCTGGAAGAAAATTATATACTTTCCTGTTACCAGCACTGTGACATGTTTGTCCATTTTGTTATTTTAATGGGTGTTGAATTAAAAGAGTGGAAAAGCCTATGTCCTCAGTTGTTCTTGCTGTTTCAGTCCCCTAGGACCCTAAGCCCCTCTCCGCAGCTTTTCTTGCCTAGATTATTGGCTGAAAAAAAAGATATCCCCTAAACCCACCAGTCAATGTGTACGTTGTCCTGCAATTTCTTTTTTTTTTTTAAATATGGTAATTACACAGTGAGATATTCCTTACCATTTCTCCCCAAACTTTCTCACCTGTATTAACACAGGCAAGGACCCTGCAGTGAGGCTCACGAGCCCAAACTGCAGAGTTCTTCCAGCCAATGATGAGATGTGCACATTTGGGAGGGTGCCTTGTCGGATCGCACAATTGTTTCCTCCATCCCAGGCACTGCAGAAAATAGGTTAATTAACAGGCCGACTTCAGCCTTACTAAATTTATTATGAATTATATGTTCAGGGGTGTTGGTAAAAGGCCAACACTGGCATCTCTTTAACTAGTAATTATTGTGTTTTATTGTTGTGGACCTATAACGCATTAATAAGCCAGGACTCAGCTTTATTAGAATGCACGTGGCTCCTCAGTTCCATGCATATTTATTATGCGAGAGAATGGGATTCTTCTTCTCTAGCCTTCACTAATTTAAAAGAAGATATCCTCAATGAAATGTATTCAAATATTTTGACATTTTGCTTCACCTCACTTACAGAGCAGAAATTGTTTCTGACAGTTATTATACAGTGCTGGAATCCTGCTGCTTCCGCTGTTGAAGAACAGGTTGAAAAGACACAGCGCTTGCATTTTGTTCAAAGAGTGATTCTGTGGCTTAGAAATAGCAGCACTGTCAGCTGTGATTCACTGAGAGTTTAGATAATATCCAGTCTGTAGTCACTGCTAACATGGGCTTGTGGGCTTGGAGCAGAAGGAAATGAATGGGAGCTGGTACCCCGAGGTCACCCAGGAGGATGAGTGCGAGTTAGGGAGCTGGCATTTGGCCACCTGAGATTTTGGTCGAAATCTTCCTCCCCTTTTCCATGATGCCAGCCACCCCCCCCCCCCCCCCCACATTATAACAGGCTCAAATTTCAAATGCATCTCTTTCCACAAGGCACACAACAGCAAATGTTAAATTGAAACGCTGGGGCATTACAGAAGCTTGAACTGTCTGAAGCGATTAGAAGCAACATTTGATGGGCGTTTCTTTGATCTAGATCACTCTCGGATCATCTGTGAGGGGACGTGGGATGCCCCACCACACAACAACTCTCAAACCTAACGAGCAACCTGATGTGATTCCACTCGGGTACCTCTGGATTATCCAGTGGCCTTCTGCTCTGAATGCAGAAGTGTTCTTCTAAGGATCAAAATGTTCCCTTGCAAAGGGCCCGATGGTAGCAGGGACAGAGTTTGACACCAGCAGATTGTCACAGAGCCACTGAGACGACCAGAAGCAAGGAGAAAACCATTCGACAGCCTTGCTGCCATTATGCATTAAGTTTTTCTCCCATTTCACAACAAACCCAGGGCAAGGTCTGGAAGCAGAAGAGCAACTCAGGGTAAAACTGATCAGTTGTGCTTTCAGAGGAGCCAGGAGGACTCAGCTGATCACACCGTGTGTGGAGACAGAGGTGACTCTGTTGGGCATAAGCTACAGTGCATCGAGAGTCCATGTGGGCATTGAACCTATTCTTACAGGTTAACAAACAAATATGTCACAGATTGAGGACACATTGGTGTTAAAAGAGAAGATCCATGGGGTAGTGGCTCTGCCTACAACAGACCAAAGCATCTGGAAATCTGGCTGGGGCAGACGTGCACCTGGGGGACTGAGGAGGGTACTTAGGGTGTGACATCCAGATTGGCTGAGGCCTAGACAGCCCAGCTGAAGAGTCAGCGATCGGCAAGGAGCCCCGGGAAGGACCTCAGTG
This sequence comes from Vulpes vulpes, assembly GCF_048418805.1. NCBI lineage: Eukaryota > Metazoa > Chordata > Mammalia > Carnivora > Canidae > Vulpes > Vulpes vulpes. The sequence goes on from NC_132780.1 coordinate 185,956,320, forward strand.
GGAGAAAAGGATCTTGCAGCAGGTCAGGGGATTTATTTGCTGGCAATGTCCCCAGGGACCTGTGAGTAAATCTAGAGGGCACTGAGGGGTGACGAGGCCCATTATTCATCAGAATGAGACATGGCCAATTCAGCCCTCATTAGGGGTCGGTGCCGGGCGGTGAGAGGTCAGGCCCCAGCAGCAACCTGGGAATAGATGAGAAAAAGCTTTTGCCACTCTGGAAAGATGAAAAGAAATGCACCTAGATTTTTTTTTTTTTAAAGGTAAAGTCAGCCCTAAAGGAACTACAGAAAAAAATGTCTACATTAGACCAGGTAAATTGTTCCAGGCGACTCTCTCAGTGAAGAAAGCTGGTTAAGCAGGAAGAGAGGAAGTAGGATCCCAAAGCATTAATCACACTGAATTGCAAATTATCTGTTCCCTGTCTTATTCATTTTTATATCTCTAGTTAGTACCTTACAAAATGCTTGACACACAGTAAGTGCTAAATAAATATTGATGAATGAATGTCAGACTTTTTCATCTCTAATGTAATCACAATTGGGAACCAGGCAGGAAGCCATATATTATAGTATTTTTGAGGCCAGCATGAACTGTGGCTGCCCAGATAGGTTCTTAGGAAGCATGATTTGTGGGATCTAAAAATGTTCCATTGCTCCAAAATATCTCCGAATTCCCGAATAGCTGAATCTCCTCGATTCACACACTTTCTACGGGTCATGATAATGCGGTTAAGTGCTGCATATGGATTATCTCACTTTGGGGTAATACTACCATCCCCATTTTATGGTGGAGGAACTGGAGTCTAAGGGACTTAAGTTGACAGCTGTGGTAAAGATCTGAATTGACTCCAGAGATTGGGCTTTTCAGCACTGTTCTATCCTGCCTCCTACACTATTCCAAAAAGCCTGCAACAATACAAATATGCAAGAGAGAGGAAAAAAAAAAAAGTCAATCATTAGCATATTTGTTTGAATTGATTCTTCAGATAAATTAACTAGGCATTAAGCTGGACCCTGGAGAGAGAGAATTTAAGTTTGATGAGAAGGATGTTTCTGAAAATTCCAATCCCAGGGTTCTGACTTACTTATTTAGCACTTCCTGTGTGCTGGGCATCTTGTAAAGTACTAACTAGAGATCCCTGGCCATATGGGTCTGTCTCTATCAGGCCAGTTTCATTTTCTGCCAGGGAAAACCCTTTTTCCACATGTGTATACCATAAAAGATGCAGTACTTGCTTAAGTTTATTATTAAAAACTTAATTACTCATAGAATTGGGTAAACTTTTTCTTTACACTACTGTATCACCAAGAGCTGGAGATCCAATTGAATGTGGAGATTCTCCAAGGGAACATCCAAAGAATGGCTTCATAAAATGTGCCATTGTCCTATTAACTGGGGAGTGAGGCCATATTACAGTTATGAACTTCATTGCAGGAAAAGCTCTATAGCAAAAGCTCTGTTCAAATGGTCATCTCTTAAGAAATGATGAATGTTTTTAGAAAGTGTCTTTAGTAAGCATTTCACAGAAAATTGAAGCCATTACCTACGTAATTTTTGTTATGTGTATTTGAGACCACCTCTTTTTTCCCCTCAGAACTACCCAGAGATTTTCGTGAGGGTAAACATAGCCCGTGGTGTACCCTGTGATATTAGCAGTTTACTTAGTTGTCTTTCCCAACATAGCGAAGCTCTAACCCATGTTAATAGTTACAGTGAAAGGTAACATTTGCACATCTAGAATCTTGAGTTCGCTGGGAAAATTGAGTTTTTCCTTAGCAGAGATTCCAGAGATTTATAGTAAATAGTATAAAAAACTATTGGAATAAAAAAAAAGAGAAACTATTGGAATAAATCCTTCCTCAAATTGAGCATGCAAAGCTTAGGAATTAAGAGGCTGCCAGCATACTTTTGCTGTGACTTAAAGGCATCTGGATATCTAATATATAGTAAGTATAAAGTATACCTAACATAATATTAGATATTATATAATATATGATTTGATATATTATTGTATTGATATATTTACATATATTTATGTGCAGATGTGTATTTAATGGTCTTCCATGTGCCAGGTATTTAGAATAACAATGAACTAATACTTACTGAACACTTACTGAATGTCAGGCACTGTGCTTTAAATCCTATTGTAGAACTTCATCAGAGAAAGCTTTATTGGTTACTATTGTCATCTCTGTTTGACAATAAGAAAACCAAGGCAGAGAGAGGTTAAGTGACTTGCCCAAAGCCACCCAGCAAGTAGCAGAATGGAGATTTGAAGCCAGGCATCTGACTCCAGAGCCCATGCTCTTAAGCCACTTTACACATGTGGTCTCAACTAATTAATAAATTCTAAAGCATTGGTGACAAAGCTCCATTTCTGACTTATTTGTGTTTACCTTTGTCAATTAAGAACTCACATAAGCATTTATGCCTCTTGAGCATTTCACCCAAATGAAGGCTGGTTTATGGCAGGAAAATAACCTTCACACAAGGTCAATCAATGTGTAAAATGTGAAAATATCCTTGTGTCTGGCAAAACATTTTGAAGTTGAAGTTCATCTCAAGCTAATACTGACCCAACTTCCTTTGTCATATTCATTAACCTTCTTTCACTTTTGAAACTGATTCTGAAATATTAGCACCAACTGCTTAATCACCACATAAGGTAACATACCTTGTTAGCCCGACGATGGTTTGTTAAAGCACAGGGTCATTTGAAGCACTACTATTTCCTACCCAACTAAGTGGACTGTTGCTTCTCACTAAAGTATTAGATAATCTAAGTCTAGTTCATTCAGAACTTTCCAAAGCTCTTTGCTGTTTTTCAAATTAATGAGAGGTTTCACTGTATACAACATTGTCATTAAAACTTAGAAAGTATAAATAAATAAATAAATAAATAAATAAATAAATAAATAAATAAAATTTAGAAATGCTGTGGGAAACAAGATAGCATGCTTTATAATTTTACTTTTATTTGCACACTTGGACATTAAACCGTTAAACTTTCACAAATCTTCAGGACTTAAAAATATTCCGTTCAAAGCTGAACATAATTAACATTATCAATATTTATTCAAAGTGCATTTCGAGTAGTTAATATGCCTCAAATTACAACCTTTTACTTAGACAATCCATCAAAATAATTTTCAAGATATTTTTGAAACATACATTTATTTATTTTGGCAGTTCAGTGTTAAAAAAAAACTCACTTTTCTGAGTAGTGAATTCAGCACAATATAGGTCAAGATTCATCTTTAATATTAGCAGAGTGATACCAGCTTTCTTTCTTTGGTTTAACTTTGCAGGGTATATCTTTTCGTTCCTTTTTCTATCTTCTTATTTTTTTTAGTTATTTCTATTTGTTCCAGTTTTATTGAATTATACTTGGCATACTACATTGTGTAAATTTAAGGTGTATCGCTTGACATGCATGTATTGTGAGATGATTATCACAATAGAGTTGGTTAACCTCACATAATTACAGTGTTTGTGTGTTGTGAGAACACTTAGGATTTACTTCCTTAGCAACTTTCAAGTATATAATATAGTATTGTTAACTATAGTCATCATGCTGCATATTAGATCCCCAGAATTTGTTCATCTTCCAATTAGAAGTTTGTATCCTTTGACCAACATCTTCCCGTTTACCACCCCCACCTTTAGCCCCTGACAACCACCATTCTAATCTGTTTCTATGAATTAAGCTTTTTTTTAGATTCCACATATGAGTGAGGTTATATAGTATTTGTATTTCTCTGACTTAATTTACTTAATGCCCTCGAGGTCCTTCCATATTGTCACAGTTTATAAGATTTTTCTTTCTTTTTTTTTTTTTAAATGGCATATCCATCAACGGACACAGGGTGTTTCAATGTCTTAGCTGTTATGAACAATGCTGCAATGAACATGGAGGGGGAGCGTGTATTTCTTAGAGATAGTAATTTCATTTCCTTTGGATATATACCCAGAAGTGGGATTGCTGGATCACATGATATTCCTATTTTTAATTATTTGAAGAGCCTGCATACTGTTTTCCATAGTAGCTGTGTCAATTTACATTCACACCAAGAGTGCACTAGTGTTCCCTTTTCTTTATATCCTCACCAACACTTGTTATCTCTTATCTTTCTGATAATAGCCATCCTGACAGGTGTGAGGTGATATCTCATTTTGGTTTTGATTTGCATTTCCCTGATGATTAATAATGTTAAGCATCTTTTCAAGTGCCTATTTGTTTTTTGTACGTTTTCTTTGAAAAAAATGTCTTCAGTTCCTCTGACCATTTATTAATCAGATTTTTTTTGCTATTGAATTGTATAAGTTCCTTCTATATTTTAGATATTAACTCTTTAACTGACATATGGTTCGCAAATATTTTCGTCCTATTCTGTAAGTTGCCTCTTTGTTTTGTTGATTTTGGTGGGGTTTTATTTTTCTGTACAAAAGCTTTTTAGTTTGACGTAATCCTACCTGTTAATTTTTGCTTTTGTTGCTTTCATTTTTGGTATCATACCCTAAAAATCATTGCCAAGATCCTTGTCAAGGAGATTTCTTCTAGGACTTATATGGCTTCAAGCTTTACATTTAAGTCTCTCATATTATGAGTTAATTTTTAGATGGTGTAAAATAGAGTTCCAATTTCATTCTTTTGCATGAGAATATTTTCCCAAAATCATTTATTGAAGAAACTATCTTTTCCCATTGAGCATTCTTGGATCCCTTGTCAACTATTAGTTGACTATATATGCATAGGTTTATTTCTGGGTGCTCAATTCTGTTATTTGGTCTGTTTTTATGTTTTACTATACTGTTTTAATTACTACAGCTTTGCAGTATAGTTTGAAATCAGGAGGTATAAAAAAAAGAAATCAGGAGGTCTGATGCCTCCAGCTTTGTTCTTTGCCAAGATTGCTTTGGCTATTTGGGGTCTTTTGTGGTTCCATACAAATTTTAGTACTGTTTTTCTATTTTTGTGAAAAATGTCTTTGGAATTTTGATAGGGATTTCATTGAATCTATAGATGGATTTGAGTAATATGGATATTTTCACAATACTAATTCTTCTCATTAATGAACATAGGATATCTTTCCATTTATTTTTGTCTTCTTCAACTTCTTTCACCATTATCTTATAGTTACCAATGTGCAGATCTTTTCTCTCCTTGGATAAATTTATTCCTAAAACATTTTATTGTTTTTGATGCTATTATAAATAGGACTTAAAAAAATTCTTTCAGACATTTCATTGTTAGTGTACAGAAATGCAACTAATTAACATATGTTGATTTTCTTATCTTGCAACTTAACTCAATTTGTTTAGTAGGTCTAATTAGTGGTCTTTAGGGTTTTCAACAGTATAATATCAAGTCATTTACTTTTTTTCTTGCTAATTGCCCTGGTTCAAACATCCAGTACTATACTGAATAGGAGTGGTGACAGTGGGCATCCTTGTCTTGTTTCTGACTTTAGAGGAAAAGCTTTCAGTTTTTTACCACAGAGTATGATGTTAGCTGTGGATTTATTATAAAGGGTCTTTATTATGTTGAGCTATATTTCTTGTATACCAAATTAGTTGAGAGTTTCTATCATGAAATGGTGTTGAATTTTACCACTTTTTAAGTATATTAAGATAATGATATGATTTTATCCTTTATTTTATTATGTGGCATATCATGTGTATTGATTTGTATATGTTGAGCCATCCTTGCATCCCAGAGAAAAACCATATCTGATCATGATGTAGGATTCTTTTAAAATGATGTTGAATTTTGTTTTCTAGTATTTTGTTGAGACTTTTTAGATCTATGTTCATCAGGGATATCGGCCTGTATTTCTCTTCTCTTGTATTGTTTTTATCTGGCTTTGGCATAGGGTAATGCTGGCCTCATAAAATAAGTTTGGGAATGTTCCCTCCTTTTCAATTTTTTGGAAGAATTTGAGAAGGATTGGCTTTAATTCTTTAAATATCTGGTAGAATTCACCAGTGAAATATCTAGTCCTGGGCTTTTCTTTTTTGAGAGGTTTTGTATTCTTGCTTCAATCTTCTTAGCCATTACTAGTTCTGTTCAGATTTTCTATTTTTTTCATGATTCAGTCATGGTAGGTTGTATGTTTCTAGGAATTTATCTATTTACTTGGTGTTACCTAAGTCATTGATGTATAATTGCTCACAATAACCTCTCTTGATCCTTTATATCTCTGTAGTGTCAGAGTGTCTTTCATTTGCAATTTTGTTATTTGAGTCCTCTTTCTTTTTTCTGTGGTTAGTCTAGCTAAAGGTTTGTCAATTTTATCTTTTCTAAAAAATCAGCTATTAGTTTCATTGATTTTTTTCCCCTATGGTCTTTCTAGTCTCTAGTTCATTCATTTCTGCTCTCATTTTTATTATTTCCTTCTAACTTTGGGCTTAGTTTGTTCTTCTTTGCCTAATTCCTTATGGTATAAATGTGAAGTTGTTTGAGATTTTTCTCTTTTCTTAACATAGGCATTTATCACTCACTATAAACTCACCTCTTAGAGCTGTTTTGGTTGCATCCCATAAGTTTGGAGATGTTGTATTTTTAGCTTCATTTGTCTCAAGATACTTTCTGATTTATACTTTGACCATCCAGTGACCAGGCTGGAGCCTTCCCAGAGATTTGCTAAAAGGCTCATTGTGTAAGAATTCCCAATGTGTAAGGTTCCCAGTTTTGGAAACTTAACTGAAAATTTCTCCTAGCACCACCATACTGAACAAAGTATTGGAGGCAATCCTATCTACCAGGGGCTAGATAGGATCCACACCCATCGAAGTCCCTGATAATAAGCCTACCAACAACAGACCCACTGCAGACCCAGGAACAGCCTCATAACTGGCTTCAATCCAGCATGATTGTGATTCCAGAGATAATTCTATCAGCCTGGAGAACCAATAGAAGAAAGTCTTTACTGGTCCCTGAGGACTCGTGCTTGGGATTGGATGGGTCTCTGGGTGGGCAAGAGTAGCCTTGACCATGGCTGAGAGGGGCTGAAACCAAGCCCCAGGGCTGTTTCAGTTTATAGCAAGATTGAGGTCTACAGACATGGCTCTGGAGGCAAGGATGGGCATATCTTCTACTAGGTCTCTGGATGGGCTGGACTGCTCCCTGACTGTGGCTGGAGGGTCAGGAGCCAAGTAGAGGACTCTCAGAATCTTTGAAGTTGAAAGCATGAGTATCTTCCCCTGGGTGCCTGAGCCTGCAGAAGTGCAGGCATATTGTGACCAAGAGGGAGCTGAAGCTAAGTATAGGGCCCTTTCAGGATCTCCAGGGATGTAGATGGGAGTGTCTCCTGCCAGGTCCCTGGGCCAGCAGGTCTGCTCAGGGACTGTGACTAAGATGGGCTCAAGCCCAGTTAGAGGACCTTTTCAGAATCTACAGTCACAATGGGTTTGGCAGGTTTACCTTCAGGTGCTCCTCACACTGCAGCCAAGAGGGGATGGAGCTATTCCTGGGCCACTAGAGGGTGGCCAGGTCCAAGGTCTAAATGCCTATTACCTGATGCATGGGTAGGTGTGACCCCTCTCTGGTCCCCTGGTACATAGTGCTGGTGGCAGGACCAAAGCCAAATGGGGCTGCAGCCAAGTCCTTCGGGTACAAAGCTATTTCTGAGTCTATAGCCAGGACCATAGTCAGCGAGTTTGTTGCTTGGGTGCAAGCCTGCTTTCTGAAATCAGCTCTCCTCAGTCTCAAACTGCATTGGGGTTTCACATGTCCTACCTGGATCCTAGAGCCCCACAAAGGCACTTTTGTTGTTGAGGTGGATACAGAGTGAAAGACATCTTATTGGCCACTTTGCTGGTAGTACTTCCCATTCTTTTACTTTACACTCTTCTAAGCCCATAGACTTAAATGCATCTCAGTTAAATAGTAAATTATTGTTTTATCCTGGGAATTTTGAAAATTATTAGACACATTTGATCTTACAACCCAGAGAGCCAACATGTCTTCATGCCCCCCTTGGTAGTTTAGGGGACAGTGGGGACCAGATAATAGAGGGAATCCTGACTAAACTCAGTTCCCAGTGGGCCCACCAAGTCTGGAGACCCATTCAGTGGTCATTTCCCAGTCCCAAATGTATTCCTGGAATTAGTGTACTGGGAAGTTGAAGTAACTCCACACATTAGGTCCTTGGCTTGCATGGTAAGAGCTCTCATAGTGAGGAAGGCTGTATAGAAATATCTGAGACTGCCAGCCATGCCAGCCAAGATAGTAAGTCGAAAACAATACCTCTTCTCAGGAGTGTTGGCAGGAAATTGATGTCACCGTTAAAGACCTAAAGGATTCAGAGCTGGTGGTCCCATCATAAGTCCATTTAATTCGCCAGTCTGGCCAATGCAGAAACTGAATGCTTCCTGGAGAACAACTGTAGACTACTGCTAGCACAGCCAAGTAGTTTTCCTGGCTTCATCTGCTGTGCCATGGTGTTGTTGCTAGGGCAGATTAACAAGGCCTCAGATATATGGAATGCTGCCACTGATCTGACAAATGTATTCTTTTTGCATTCCAATTAGAAAAGAAGAGCAGAAACAGTTCACATTAACCTGGGATGGACAATATTTGTTTACAATTTTGCCTCAGGGCTATGTTCATTCTCTGCCCTCTATCATTATATTGTCTGAAGAAATCTGAAGTACCCGGATATCTCAAAGAATACTACACTGATCCATTACGTCAATGACATCATGCTTATTGGACAGGATGAGAAAGAGATGGCTAGCATGCCTCATGCCTTGGAAAGTTACCTGCACTCCACAGAGTAAAAAAGTAAACTCTATGAAAACTCAGGAAACTTCTATTTCAGTGAAGTGTATCAGGATCTGGTTTTTAGGAGTTGAGAAATAAGCTTAGAATATTTCCTATAAAAGAAAAGACAAATTTTTTTTTAAAAAAAAGGTAAATTGTTGAATCTTGCATTCATTACTATAAAAAAGAACATAATTCCTGGTGCGTCTCTATGGGTTCTGGAAGCAACATACTCCTTACCTAGGAATATAGCTCCTCCCCTGCCTTGGTAGGGACAGAATGCTTTACAATGAAGTACTAAAGGACCAGATATCTAAACTTTTAATAATAAACTGGGTTTTGACGACCTATTAAGTCATAAATTAGGTATATCAGGCTTTTATAAGATGGAAATAGAACATCCAGGATCAAACCCAGGAAGAGAGGAAGCTGTAAGGACAAGTAGCTCAGACCTTACATCACCCACCACGGTTGTCCTAGCACCCATCCCCAGCTCACACATACAGGCCTATGGGAGTTCCCGTGTGACCAGATGAAGGAGAGAAAGGCCCAAACCTGGTTTATGGATGGGTCTCCTCTGTAGGTGGATACAAGCTATGTGTGCGTAGCAGCTGCCTTACAGCTGCACTCAGAAATAACTTTGAAAGACAAAGGAGAGGGAAAAATCTTTGAAATAGGACATTTGTCCCAGGTGAGAGCATGTAGAGATAGCTGGGCAGTGATTGATGACCTGGCCAACTAATCAGGGGCCTGGAAAGAAAATGACTAAAAGTTTAGAGACAAAGAGGTCAGGGGTAGAGGCATATGGATGATAGGATGATATAGGGGCATGGGTATGAGGTATAAGAATTTTTTGTATCACATATTAATGCCCACCAGAAAATATCCATCACACAAGAAGCACGGAATCACCAAGTTGACAAAATGGCTCTAGTCAGCCTTCAGCACCAGCCACCCCAAAACTGGCATAATGGGCGCACAAATGAAATGTCCAGAGTGACATAGATGGAGACACATGGCCATAAGGACCAACTGAGGTGATAGCTGAGGGGGAGAGCAATTTGGAATGGATTGTGTGGAAGGGTTAGGTAAGTACCAGTTACACCCCCAATATGGACTGCAGCAATAAGGTCTATGGTTCATCCCACTAATTCCCCTCTCTAATTTTCTTCTCAGGAAAAGAGGCCAATGGGACCACGAAGGAGGTGCTCCCTCAACCCGCAAGGAGAAGTAGAGCTGTGCGGCACAAAGGGTGGAACTCAATTGCAATAAAAATAGGCCAGTCAGATCTCCTGTTGTGGGAACTGTAACTGATTGATCACCTCAGCTGCTGCCCCTCTGAATCTACCACTATGTCTACACGGAGGCGACACTTCACTGTGGGCAACACCTAGCCAATGACTGAGCACAGAAAGGCTCTAACACCAGCCCATCCCAGCAAAATGCAGGATTCTTCTAACGAGGAACTTTGTCCTGAGGATACCCCCCACCCTGCTGCCCCATCAGCTTGGCTCAACCTCTATCGGAAATGTTCTGAATTCTGAGATTTTTATCAAGTCTCCCCACCTCCTTCCATAGGAATCAGACCTGCACTCTGGTTTAAAGCTTCTTTCCATCTACCCCTGTTCCCTTCTTGTCTCTCCTGCCCAAGTGTTTCTCCCAGTAAATCTCCTGCACATCTATCATTGTCTCGGTATCATCTCCTAGGAGGACCTAAACAGCATACCCATCTATTGAGTTCTTACCTTCTTTTATTTTTCAGTTGGGAGTCCCCATTTATTAAAATATATTTCAGTTTTCTTGTGAAATTCTCTCCTCTTCTTTCTTGAGTATCTTAACCACAGCTACTTTAAACTCCCTACCTGCTCATTCCAACATCTGGATTACCTAATAGGTCTTTTTCTAATTTTTTTTCTCTTTGTTTTTGGATCTTTGGTCTAGTTTTTGGCATTCCTACTGAATCCTGGACAATATGTTTTTGAAATCATAGAGGTTCTAGGTGATTTTTTTTCCAGAAAACTTTTAATTTTCTTCTGGCAGGTAGAGTATGGACAACCTTGATCCAGGAAAAGTGGAGTTACCGAGTTAGTCTTGCTCTTAGGGTATACTCTTACTCTTAGTCTTACTCTTAAGGTGTAGTCTTGCTGGAGTCTCAACTGAAAAGTTGGATTGTTTACCAGTGTCTCTGGTGGGCTCTGAACTCCGCCTTCTGCTTCCCCAGACCCAGGAGACCGCTCTGCTGACCTCTTTATCTTCCTAAATGCTGCCTTTTGTCTGGCGTCTCAGTATCTTTCCTTATATCTTTACCGCTTAAAATTCAGCAAGTGTCTCAAAAGGAAACTGCATAGAAAATTTCTGGTTCACTTCTCTGTGGTTGCCTCCTGTCTTGGCCCCTTAGGTCTTGGCAACCTTGGCAACTCTAAACTCTAATTTTTATCTTTCAGTCCAACGCAAGTGCAGGAAGTTCCAGGCCACCACTTTCTGCCTACTTTCTTTTCTCCATTTCTTAGATTGGCAAATGCCTGAAGGTATAAATAGATGCAAGAGTGAGGCTCATCTGAGTATGCTTTCCTTCTCTCCTGGACATTGGTCCTGCAAATCCTGGCTTCCTTGATCGCTCTCTGATGAATTCATATACTTTTTCTTTTCTTTTACCCCATTCTTCAGGTTCCAAGTATGCTATCCATGGACCTTTGCACCTGCTCTTCTCCCCTTCTTATAACATATTCCCATTTCATTTACCTATTTAGTAATCACTCTTTTTCAGATATTACCTTAACCATTGTTTCTATAGGAAAGCCATCTCCAAGACCCTTGGCTAGATCAATCCCTCTCTTATAGGCTTTCAGGATACTACACCTACCTCTACTTTCTAGCTCTCATCACCAGTACAATTTTACATTAATAAGTGTAATTATTGGATTAAATTCTCTTTCCTAATATACTAAGAGCTTAGTGTGGGTATTTATCATGTCTGATCAACATTATACCCCCCAGGGATTAAGGAGTGCCTAACACATAAGGAATGCTCAATAAATATCTATTGAATGAATATAGTGCTATAATCACCTTTCCAGTAGCTCATCCACTATATTAAAATATGAATATATAAATTAAGACTCTGTCAATGACTTAATGAAGCCAATAGCTAACAGCTGAATGTGTCCTTGCTAATAATTACCTGTGCGTGTGTGCATAATAGAAATTGAGTTATATATGGCAAAAATGTAAACTTCTCAGTAGTAGGAAAGAGACTTCTTGCACGAGTACTTGAACATTCATTGAAACTAGAAAACTACAAAGATCTCCAGGGATATAATTTCAGACTCTGATAAGAGCATTTATGCAGTAATTCATTGAGCAACTCTACCAAAATGAAATGCTGACAAAAAGAAGAAAGATCAAAGAGTGCTTTCAAGGACAGAGCAGGAATCGGGCACTGCAAAAGGGAGGCATGATATGTTTGGTGGAAAGGTTTAGTGAAAGGGAGAAATAGGATGAACTGGGGAGAACATAAAGTTCAAAGTATTTCTTTGGGTAATATACACACAACCAATTGCATTAAATCTGTCAATAAATATGTATTGAGCACTACCATGTGCCAGGCACTGTGTCAGGGGCGGGGGATTCAGGGTTGTTTGAACCGCAGACTCTATTCCTGGCCTCATGAAGCTTACAGTCTGCGGGAGTAAAAGAAGCATTAATCAAATAAACACACAAACAAATATAAAATTGCAGTAGTAAGTGCTACCAAGGAGAGCTACATGGTGCTGCAGGACCCTGAAATCAAGAAGTTTGGCTTGACTCTGGAAAACTGTGTGGAGGTTCCTCAAAGAGTTAAAAATAGATCTGCCCTACGACCCAGCAATTGCACTGTTGGGGATTTACCCCAAAGATACAGATGCAATGAAACGCCAGGACCCTGCACCCCAATGTTTTAGCAGCAATGTCCACAATAGCCAAACTGTAGAAGGAGCCTCAGTGTCCATCGAAAGATGAATGGATAAAGAAGATGTGGTTTATGTATACAATGGGGGACTATTACTCAGCCATTAGAAACGACAAATACCTACCATTTGCTTCAACGTGGATGGAACTGGAGGGTATTATGCTGAGTGAAATAAGTCAATCAGAGAAGGACAAACATTTTATGGTCTCATTCATTTGGGGAATATAAAAAATAGTGAAAGGGAATAAAGGGGAAAGGAGAAAAAATGAGTGGGAAATATCAGAAAGGGAGACAGAACATGAGAGACTCCTAACTCTGGGAAACGAACCAGGGGTGGTGGAAGGGGAGGTGGGCGGGGGGTGGGGGTGACTGGGTGCCAGGCACTGAGGGGGGCACTTGATGGGATGAGCACTGGGTGTTATTCTATATGTTGGCAAATTGAACACCAATAAAAAATAAATTTATTAAAAAAAAAAAGTTTGGCCTGGATGAGGGAAGCAGAGGGAATAGAAGTGTGTGCATATGCACTTGGAGTATCTAGTTTAATTTTTAGATATTTGCTTCTTATAACATCTCAATTTTCCCTTTCCTCCCCAAATATGTATTTTACTAGATCTGGTAGATAGCCATACCCATGGTTTGGAAAGTATGGCACTTCTCTCACCATACAAGGCTCCTCAGTTCCACTCACCCAACAGCCCTGAGGGTCAAAGAGGACAGCAGAAGAAAGGAGAGAGCTCAGGGACTATGGAAAGAGTACATCCTCTTGCAGTTCCCATTCTCTGGAGGCACCAACTTCAAGACCCCTTGTTAACATCCTCGTGGGTGTTGGGACATCTACCCACCTTCTATTCTGGCTGCAGTGTAGGGGAAGTGGAGAAGAGATCAGATCAGTTGAAATGCAGTTCTTACACTAGATAAATGGGAGGCTTATGGGGATTGCTTGCTCCTATGTCTCAGATCTTTCAGTCTTTCAGGAAAAGTATAAAAGACAGGAAAGACAAAATCAGAGTGGAGGAGTTTGGAAACTATGAAAATAAACTACAGGGATCAGACATCTCAGAAATATCACTATAAGTTGAACAAAAAATGAGAAGTGAAATCACTGTAAACAACTTTAATGAGTCCAAAGCATAGCATTTCCCCCTCCTTGGTGCCATTTGTCTACGTCTGGCCCACAAGGCAAAAGCAAACCAAACAGGCAGCTTTGGATGGGCTCTTGTTTACTGTGTCTATAACTACATAGCACTCAATCTGCAGTTAAAATACCAAAAATAAAAACACCCAAGAGCCCACATGCCAGATATTTTCCACTAGTATGACGGTCTTCAGTGGTTGCTTAGGCCTGTGTTGGCGCTAATGTGTTTTACAAGATTTGTGAAGAAACTACAGTTCTCCACACGCTGTTATTTATGTTCCCAAATAAAGTTGCATGCATAGGTATGCAACTATGGAGGTTGCTGGATGTGGGCAAAGAGCACACCACCATCAAGGTGTGAGGAATCCCAAAATGGGTTAAGAGTGTTTATATGCAGAACCTGGGATCAATGCAACAGCCAGGATTGTTCAGTCAGAGGAAAATGGAAAGTAGGAGCTTGGGAGTGGTGAAGGGGATTTATCTGCATAGTGAGTCAGGCATGGGTATCACTAAGGAGTGTAAAAGGTTCAAATAGACAAAATACAAAGAGCAACATGGAACTCATAGCAAGCACTAAGGAGGACTGCAGAGTCTGTACTGGGTCAAGAAAAGGGTAAAGAGTGGGGAAAACAAAGTTTCCCTAGATGCTAGAGACCGAGAAATCCCAGACTGTGGAGTTAGAGTATTGTTACTGTTAAGACAACATCCACTGACAAGCCTTCTTTCCTAGGTGTCAGGAACCAGGCTAGACCTCCAGCGGGCTATGTAGTGACCTGAAGCCAAAGGGATGAGCCTATGACAGACTGGGAAGCCAGTGGGAACAGAAGGACCTCAAGACTTATCTATTTAAGATAAATCAAGTGGGTTAAACAAAGGTGAGCTGGGTTAAAGGCTAAATCGTGTAAATTGAATGTGACAGGAGGGCCCCTTTAGGTCCAAGTTACAGGAGGAGGGGACCTTCAGGTTTCAGCAGTCATGTTGCCCCATGCTCTAAAGCATTCTTCACACCTCAGCTCATAATGAAGAGGCCCCTTTCTTGCTATGCATTTTCAAGAGGGAAAATAGTAGAGCCTAGGAAGAAGATTTCAGGCTTGTGGCTGTTTTGAAGGAGAACAGATATTGCACTAGCCATACCACTTGACCATGCCCAGAGTTATTGATCCTGGGAGCTACGTGGAAAAGCAGAATTGGTCTCATTGGTGTCTTGTAAACCGGCAAATCATTCCTTTAGCCCCACTCACTGGCTTGGTCTGGGGCATTTACACATTCAGTCTCCCACTTCTTCACATAAGAAATGGAGCCAACAATCCTAGATTAAACAAGTAATCCATCATTTCTCATCAGAAGTCTCTCTTTCTTCATGTTTGCCCTGCTCTGAACTGACAGATGCCACAGAACATGTTCATCCAAATGGTCTTTAGCTGAGATAATCCTCATTTTCTGTGAATGGAAAGAGAGTAAATTTGTGTAACAAATATACAGACTTTGTGCAAAGGACTACAGAGGGGGTGCGTGGCAGGACCATGTGCATGGGGTAGGGTGAGGAGGAGCAGATTTGGGGACAGAAGACCATAGAAGACTATGGTACTGAGGATTTGGTCTTGAAAGCAGACAACACCTTTTTTGATCTGAAGGTGATCATGTGGGATAAAGGGATAAAGTAATTCAGGATGAGAGAGATGAGGATCTGGGAGGCAGAGATCTAGCTCCTTCCCCCTCCCAACCTTGTTTTCATTGCAACAGCCACACAAATGCCTCTTACATTAAACTACAGCTGAGAACAGGAGATTGACAGAATTTTCACTTTTCATCTGGATGATTCAACATCATGTAGAAACAGCTACTGTGGACCTCCTAAGGAGGGAAAGGGTGGGAAGCAACCTATCTCAAAAGACTGATTTTAAAAAAAAAGTTTAGAAGCCACTAGGTGTTTGGTACTTATTTTCAAGGCTATAAATCCCACAGCAGGTGCGCCTAGGCAATCAGGATAGGCAAGAACTCTGATAAATTCAACGGTGATACTTAGGGCCACAGAAACCCTGGGGGGCTATAAATAGTCATTAGGAGTGAGATGTTGCTGAACACCAAGGGGAAAATCCACCAATGGAGCAGAAATGTAAATCAGGAGCTACTATGATGAAATTGTGTTTTCATGTAAAGTATAAAGGAAGAAAAAAAGAAAAAGCAAGAATTAGATTTCCTTCCAATGCTTAGAATATGAGCCATTTTAGAAACTGTCAAAAGAAGGAAGAAAAACGGGAGGGAGGGAAGGAGAGAGGGAGGAAAGGAAGGAGGAAACAAGCAAGCAAGCAAGCACACCTCCCCCTCCCATATTATTCAGGGGTCCATCTGAACCTGGCAGTTCAGTCCCAATATTCTGGTTGTGTCCACGGTCATTGAGCTTACAGAGATTGTCACAGCCAAAGGTGTTCTATCACCTTTAGGTTGCTAAGGTTTGGGCTTCTTTTTTGTAAGAGAACAAAACTTATTGATAAATACTGTTTACTTCTCACATAGCCTCTGAGGATGTAGGGAGGATCAATGCACATTTGGTAAGTCATTCTTGAAATGTATGAACGCCCTTGTGGCAAAGGCACCATGCAGATATAAAGTAGTTATAATCATTTTCAAAATTCACTTCTTAACCTGTTTTCACCCCTCCGTTCCCCCCCCCCCCAAAAGACATACATTTAATTATCAAGGTGCTTGAGTTTATTGGGTTACATCTCACACACAAACTTCAGGGAACAATAAAAATGCGTTTCATTATATTATATTTAACAATGTAGTCCTCAGGTTATTTCTGGTTATAGTTGTACTTTTGATCATCTTCTCCATGAATGATATTTCTATTATTGAAGTAGGTCACCTTGAAATGTAAGTTTGCATGACATTTAAAGTTAGAACTCTAGGAAAGTCACATTTTTTGAGGTTCGCGCGCTCTCTCTCCTTTAAAGCAAATTTCACATATGGATTTATAGAGCAATTATTGTTGCAAATATCTAGCAATACAGAATGAGAGTGGTGAAGAGTTGGTAATGATATTGTTATACCACTTAATATGTTCTTGGCTGACCCACACGGACCCTATTTCAGAAAATGCTTCCATAGACCCAGAATATAATTGATTTATTTCCTCGGTCAGGGAAGGATGGTCATTTATTAGCAATTGAAAAATGAGGTTCGGCATCAAATAATGTTTTATTAAGCCCTCCAAGTGTGATCAGACTAAAAGAAAGACGGCTGGGAGTTCTAAAAATAAATAGAGGGGATACAGAGTAGTGGTGAAGAGAATCAGCTTTGAAGGTGAATTGCCTGGGTTCAAATTCTGGCTCTACCACTTATCAGCTGTATGTATAACTTTGGCATTAACTTTTATGCCTCAATTATTTCTTATGTAAAATGGTAATATTGAGAGTTATCTACTGAGGGGGGCACTTGATGGGATGAGCACTGGGTGTTATGCTATATGTTGGCAAATGGAACTCCAGTAAAAAAAAAAAATACAAAAAAAAGAGAGTATCTGCCTTCAAGGTTACTATGAGAATGAATGAAAGTATCTATATAAAGCTCTTAGTTCGCAGTACACATCATACAAATGCTTATTTGTAGGAATAGTTATACACATTGATGAGGTTAGTGCCACCACTGCCTGTCGCCTGTGTTAATGGAAGTAGTGACCAGGCCCTCTCAATCTTCCTTCTCAATGTCTCTCATCTCTGTGCCTTCTACTCCAGCACCATTTCCCACCATTCACCAGCATTGACACCTTGTCAAGTCCAGCTAATCTATCCAGAGTGATGGCATGCTGCCATGTTCCTAAGTCTGAAGCTAATTCATGGGTTCTTAGAAACTTTTCTAAAGTTTTTTGCCATCATAATCAAAGGAAAATAAGACAAAGAATAAAGTGAATCCTCCCTATGCCTACATCTCTTCCCTTTCCATCCTAATACACTAAAAGGGAAAGCAAAATTGTACATTACTACTGTGAACAACTTTGAGAACACAAAAGACTGGTTAGATTTATCCACGTTTGATATGTCATCCAGACTATTCTGAATCCGGATCCTGGAAATGATCAGGTGTGGGAAAGTCAGGATGGGTCAATATCTGGATGAGGCCCTGCATAGAGGGCTATGAGATAAGGGAGGCTTATAAGTGCAGGACCAGCACTAGTAAGGGAAGGAGCAAGAAAAGTAGTAAAGGTGAGCCATGGCTCTGGTCACTGTTGCTGTTTAACAAGTCATTCCAAAACTTAGTGGCTGAAAATAACCATTTTATTTTGCTCATGATGTTGTGGGTCTAAAAACTAGGAAGGGCTCAGTTGGGTAGGTCTTCCTACAGCTAGAAGTATAGATATGAGAGTCACAGACATAAAGCTTATGGTTAGGATCATGGTGGAGTTTGGGATTTTTCAGAGAGAACATGCAGAGAAAAGGAGAGGGCCAAGGGCAACATTCTGGGAACACTAGCCTCTTCAGAGTCAGCCAAGGAAGGTCTGTCTTAGTCACTTCTAACTTATACACATTCCTTTGGTAGAAAAGACTCCTTTGAAAAGAAGGTCCATGGCTACTGAAAAAAATCCGTGACCCAAAATTCTACTTTCCTTCTTAGTTCTCCCTTGGAGTCCCTCCTGCAGTTGCAGTCAGATATTACCCGGGTCTGCTATCATCAGAAGGCACAGCTGGACTGATACCAATATGCATTTTTGAAGTGAATTGGATTTTAAAAAATCAGCATTTTGTATCCATTCTGTCAGAAGAAACTAGGCTTTGCTATGATAACAAATAGCCTCACAATCTCAATGGCCTAACAACAAAAGTTTCTTTCTTTCTTTCTTTCTTTTCTTTCTTTCTTTCTTTCTTTCTTTCTTTCTTTCTTCTTTCTTTCTTTCTCTCTCTCTCTCTCTCTCTCTCTCTCTTTTTATTTATTCATGAGAGACACAGAGACATAGGCAGAGAGAGAAGCAGGCTGCCTGCAGGGAACCTGATGTAGGACTCGATCCCAGTACCCTGGGATCACAACCTGAGCCAAAGGCAGATGCTCAGCCGCTGACCACTTAGGTGCCCTCCAAGAGTTTATTTCTTGCTCCTATAATATGGCTATCACAGACCAACTGTGGACTCAATTCCACATTATCATGATCATTTTCAGTCTATGATCCAGGCTGATGGAATATCACTAGTCGCCATGGCAGAGGGAAAAGAGAACAAGGCAAAGCACTTAGTAATTTTAAAATCTACAAAGAGATGACATATTACTTCCATTCATATTTTTGTTGGTTAAAAATGTGCCTGGTCTATGTTTGAGCTCAAGGCCAGGAATGAGCAATCTGACAACACGCCCCAAATGAGAAAGAGAGCCAAATACAGGGAATAGCACTAATGATTAACACGATGGGCACTCATCACATGAAAAAGTTTGACTTTAGTTAGAAGCTCAGGGGAGACTTCCTAGAACCAGGAAAGGTTGCATTTGTGTTGTACATAAAACGTGGGAAGGATTTAAATAAATGGAGATGGAACAAAGGAGGAAGAGAGAAAAAAGCACAGAGGTAGGAAAGCACTAAGCAATAGTAGAGGGGAGAGTCTTCATTTAGCCAGAATACAAGGTGGTAGTTCATTCTTTAAAAAACTTGACGCTAGGGCAGCCCTAGTGGCGCAGCAGTTTAATGCCACCTGCAGCCCAGGGCATGATCCTGGAGACCCTGGATCAAGTCCCACGTCAGGCTCTCTGCATGGAGCCTGCTTCTCCTTCTGCCTGTGTCTCTGCCTCTCTCTCTCTCTCTCTCTCTCTCTCTCTCTCTCTCTCTCTGTGTGTGTCCCTATGAATAAATAAATAAAATTTAAAAAATAATAATAAAAAAATAAAAAACTTGACGCTGGAGAAAAAGATGAGTTTGCACACACCAAACATGTAAGTCGATAAGCTTGAGACTAAAATGATATGCTAAGTTAGAGAACGGATAATAGGGTTGCATGATAGACCATGAAACTAGGTTCACTGAGTAAATGAAAGAATAAGCCCTGAGGATGAGATTTAAGAAATAACTTTTTGTTTAAATCAGAGACAGGAAGTATCCTGTAGGAATTAGAAGATAATAAAGGTGCCTGGCAAGAGGGGGACATGCATATTCACAAGCACATTTTCAGCCTTCTTTCATGAAGAAAAACCAGACTGCATGAGTTTTGCTTTTAGATGCCATTGTGCTGTTAATATCCTCTTGGTTCTTCAGGTAGGAAAAATTATTAACATTAGAAATATCTTCCTTTGTCACAATCATCACATAGTAGGAAACTGGTAGTTTCATTGCTACACTGAATATCAATTTGGATTTAAAGCTATATATAGATGGCTAACTATCAAATACCAGTTATTATTCCAATTTCTGTAAGCCCCTGGAAGGCAGGGCCTGCGTCCTATTTAAATTGATGTCGTCGTTGTAAGCATAGTGAAGACGTTCAATAAAATATGTTGAATTAAATTGTCTATAGTAAAGGATACAATATTATAGAGAATTACTTCATTTGGGTTGTTCATACTTTTCTTTCAAGGCAAATATTTTGCTTAGGTAAGATTTTTGCCCGCGTTAAAGCTTTCATGAACAGAAAGTACGTGGTTTGAATACTGATGTGGAGAATTACAATTTTCTTTAAAATTTCATTCTGTGCTAGGCTCCCTTCTCTCCCTGTGTTTTTGCAGTACCTGTCAACTTCCCACCCTGGTGAGCTGAAAGGAGCAACTTAGCAAGGAACACCAACTGCCTTCTAAAAGTCTCCAGCCAGAGCTTCTGGCTCCTTCTCTCAGCCTCAGCATACTCTGTGAGCCCCACCTTCCGCTATACTGCTCCAAAACTAAGAGGGAACAAAGGAGGAAAGTACAAAAAAAGAAAGTTCTTTAGGTGTTGTCTACTAATATAGCGCCTCCAAGAGTTTCCTGGATTATAGTCCTTTCGTACCACATACTTTAGCTCCCACCAAAAGTTCCAGGTTGTCACACATCAGTATGCCTCCAACCACCAGAAAGGGGAGAGGCCTTAAGCTCCTGCCTACTGGGTGGCCAGGGTGGAATTGAGTTTACTTTTTTAAGCATGTGTATGGCAGCTTTTGCTGATGGAGGAATTGTATTTATGTTCCTGATGTTGGATGAGATCCCATCCTGAGAACGTTAAATTATGTGTAAAGACTGTCAAGCTAGTAGGTTATGAAATTATTTCTTGGTGAGTTAGAGATTTAATATAGTGTATAAAGGGAAAATATTTATTGCCCTTTCAAAGAAATTGACACTTAGAAAGCACCTTCATCTTTTGAGGGACTGGGCATGGTTGCCTAAAAGCAAGTAGGGAACGAATGGCAGGTGGTGAATACCCGTGTTCTGACTCAGGCCTGGTGAACAGGGGCATGCATCTCTGCACCTAACAGACCAACTAGCTAGATGTTGGGTGAAAGGACACTAGTGGGGATCAATACACTCCACACAATCTAGCTGAGTATGGGAGCTGTACCATCACTGGGATGGAGCAAGGTTCAGTGAAGGATTTTTTATCAAATATGTCATTCTGAGAAGACAAAGAACATTGAATCATGAGACATTTTATAAAGTTATTTTTGTTTACTAGAAGAACCTCTTGATTATTCTATTTTATTGATGTATTGCAATGTTAAAATGGGGTCCCTGAGGTCTCAGTTTTGGCTGTGGCACTAATGCAAGAAGCCCCAGCATGACATCAGAGAGTTGCCATACACAGGGACATAAAAGAGCCAGGAATGGAAAGAAGGGGGAGGAGGACTTTGTGAAGAGGTTTATTTGGAGCAAACTGTTTTCTGTGACCTGGAGACAACTCCTTCATCTCACCCCTAGTGAGGGCATTCCATGCAATGGAGCTGCTGAGAGCCATGCCCAACACACCTGAGAACCCTGGTGGCAGAGAGAGCAGCAATCTGGGTCAGTCTACACCTAGAGTGTCAGTGTTTCCCCTGCACCAGAAAGATGCCTCAAGGGAACAAGATTATCTTGGGTCCTAGACTCCAACAAGAAGCAGGAGATGATCCACCACTGTCCAGGAGCCCAGGAAGAGGCACACGCAGGGGGAGAACCTACATGACGTTAAGAGAATCACAGGTAAGAGGGCCACTCCCATGTTTGGACTCTTTGAAGAACCAGGATACCACCCCAAAGGAAAAACCCTATCCCTTCACTTCTCCACCTTCCCAGCTTTGACCGTGGTGGAGAGGAAAAGCACTTAGCAAGTGGGAAATGAAGTTAACTACAAGTCTTCATATGGGGATGAGGGTTCAGGGCAGAAATCTACCTTTAAAAGAGGATGAAAGCAATAGTTTAATATTTGGGCCAGAAAATCTAATTTCTTGAATCGAGACTAATTTTAGTATAAAGGGATCATATACCAACTTTTTACCCAAGAATAAGCATAAAAGTCACAGGATCTTCCATCTTGGGGTGGAGAAGGATTCTCCCCACTGCCTCAGTTTTAAAGAAGCAGGAGAAGTGAACCCAGAATAGTGTTTTATTAGATTCTAGAAGCCGTGTACTCAACAACATAGCGCTTACATTTATGATCACCTTCTGAGGCCTGACTGTGACATCACCATGTCTAGATTCAAATGTATAAAAATGTATAAAAACTGCCACCATCCTTCATGCGATATGAAAATCTACAGTTTACTAAGAGAGAAGTTTCAATCTACCCATCCCAATCCCTTGAAATATTTGCAAGAAATCAGGGAAGGCATCCTTTCCAGAGATGTTGTTTTCTCATCAGTGACTCTAGGTGTCGTGGCCAACTCTTTTTCCTATCTTGCTGGTCACTGAGACTTAGTAGGATTTTAAACTAAGCTATCTTATAATAAAAAAATACAGTATTCTGATCCATCCATAAAATTTACTCGCTACTCTTTTCTACTGTAGCTATTAGCTGCCATTCCTTTAGCTGTCAGACTAGTAAAACTTCCTAGACAACCAAGTTTCCTAGATTCTCATTCCTCTATGAGCAGGGACCTTTAGAAAGGAAGAGGCAGGGGTGTGAATGTGGGCTATTATTCTGGCAGAGCTGAAGATGAGAGGGCCTCTTGTGGCCTTGATTGCAATGTGGGTACCTGAAGTGGGCGGTACCATGCTAAAGGGCAATGGGATCTCTGACTGTCAAAGTGATCATTCAAAATGACTTTTTTATTAGCAAAAAAAAAAATGATTAAATATGATTCTTTATCTTCAAAGTGGTCCTTTTGAAAAATTGTGATATTTCTACAAAAGATGACAATCTGCCAACACAGAATAACTTGTGAATGCAAATATTGCTCACTTCATTGTTCCTGGTTTTCTTCAGAAGCTACATAATCTTACTTTCTAAAAAATGTAGGCTGCAAAGTTAATAGAATTCAAAAGGACTACCTTTCAATCTGAAAAGTTATAAAGATGTGAGTTCTCCAAGTCTTTAAGGAAATCCAATTATAGGTCTTTTTTATTATTATTATTATTCAAGCAAAGACCAAAAGAGGAGCTTTTCTTTCCTGGTGTCATTTGCTCAGCAGGAACTCACCTTGACATTGGAGCTGATTTCCCTGCATTCCTCATTAAGAAGTTACTACCAGGTACCCAAACTCAGACAGAAACAATGTTAAGGCTGTCCTAAGTTGCTCTGCACACCTCCTATACTTTTCACACTTGTTTACCTGTGGCTTTTGGGATGGGACAAGGATGAGGTGAGTGAAGAGCCTAGGGCACCAAATTTAAGGAGGAACTCACTCTCATGATCATGCAAGTGCAGGGTAAGAACGGGCCCATCCTTAAATTTTACACCCTACACACCTCATTCCTTCACCCTAATCCTTGCCCTGGTGAACCTTTCATTTCTAAGTGATCCCCAATCATGAAAGAAAAAGAAAATGAAAATAAAATTTGAAGAGTCTACTAAAATGTGTAGTGAGTTGCTTTGGAGACTTTCAAAGAACACTGATTTAATATTTAATCTTCATACAAACAGGGAATTGAGAGAAGTAGGCATTGACTGATAAAGCCTTCCTGTGAATTACACACACAAAAAGCCATCCCAGAGAGAGAGCAGGACTCTTTGAGGTATTCAAAACACAAAAGTATCTGGAAGCATTCATCTCTGTGCCAGGAGAGAGGTTCTTATTGGTTTTGTCCAAACTATCTAGTGCATTTAATATATCGACATGACCCTAACAATCCTGACTGTAGCTGACCTTTCTCCTTCATCTTGTCCTCCTACTAACTAAACTATTTTACCACACATTTTCTTATAGCGATCCATTTTCCCTTGCCCAGGTTTTTGTTATGATCAGTTTCTATCAATTTTTACAATGGTGCTATTTCTATGAATTTATGAGAATATAGAGTTCCGCCTTTAAGATTACGTGAGCCTGTTTGTCTAACACTGGGGTTTACTTCAGCTCAGTGCTTGAAGAGTGTGAGGCCACAAGCAGCCTCAAAGACCAGGGAGCACCAATCAAAAAGGGGAGAGATCAGATCCTAGGACATTGTCCTTAACCAGCAGAAATATCTATTGCACATGTTACTTGACCCATTGTGTTTTTTTAATGTTAGCAATAACAAGGAAATATAATGTGACTATGGACAGTTGAAGACTATAGGGTTTGTGGAGTAAGTATAAAAATGACTAGCATTTTCTGCTATTTCCCAAGTCTTAACCATCTTTTTTTTCTTCTCTAATTCATACCAATCATACATGTCCCCTTTCATCAACTATGGCTGAAGAAAAGTCAGAAACTCATGTCTCTCTGAAATCAAATTAGTGATGACCAAGAACCCACTCTCTGACACTGCTGAACGGCTAAAGCATACTGTCCCACTTTGACTTGGACGAGAAGGCCAGAGCACTCTAGTTGTTTTACAAGAATTTAGTATCACACACAAAAAAGGATCGTTGATTTCTCTTTTCTTGTGGCTCTAGACCACAGGACATATCCAGACTTTCGATAGGCTCCATCACCCATAAATCAGAATGCATATTTTTCTCTCCAATGAATTAACTTAATATCCTATGCAAGATTAAAAACATGGTGCCTCTATCAATCAGGCTGTTGCTAAAACAAACCCCAAAATCTCAATAGCAGTTTATTTCTGGTTCATTTAACAGCACCGTGCAAGGGTTCTGTAGTTGGCAGGTTTCTTCATATTGTGCATCAGGATCTGGCTTTCATCCGTCCTAGGGCTCTGGCATCCTCTAGGACTGGGGTTTTCTGCATCCAATCATTAGGGCAGACAGAGACTGTGGTGAAGGCACACCCTTTGCTTAATATCCTGGGCCAAGAAATGATGTACGTCACTTCAACTAGTAATCCACTGGCACGAAGAGTCAGATGATCCCACCCAGAGGCTATGGACATGGCAAAAATGTCCAGAGTTGGGTAACCACTTTCCAGTAACAACTCTGTGACTGGGACCCATACATTTTGGTGAACATCTCTCTTCCAAAGTGTTCGACCAAACATAGCAACCTTCAGAAACCATAACAGACACTGATCTTGTTTTGCATTTTGAAGCAGATCCTCTCAATAACAAAGCTACACCTTGACTATGAGTTTCTGAAGCTTCCTAAAATTTCCCACTCCTAGTGGCTTTGAAGATACTCTTTAATACAACAAAGAAATTGTGTACTAAATGTTATTCAATATCTCAAAGAGTTAATGAGCTTTTCAAATATCTCAC
The DNA here is from genome assembly GCF_048418805.1 of Vulpes vulpes. Taxonomy (NCBI): domain Eukaryota; kingdom Metazoa; phylum Chordata; class Mammalia; order Carnivora; family Canidae; genus Vulpes; species Vulpes vulpes. Next base: position 185,981,883 of record NC_132780.1, read on the forward strand.
TTGCAGAGAAAATAACATGTGCATTGAAGCATCAGTTTGATAGTGTGACACTTTTTTCATTTGTGTTCTGTAACTTTTGCCTGTATTTTGTTATATTCTCACTTTTATCTTTAAAAATGTCCTGGATTTGAATGTTGTTTATAGAAGCTTCCATTCTTGAGAAGAAAAGCATAATAGGTTTTAATTAATAAGCCAGTCAGTTCCCTCTACTGCCTGTCTGCTCCTTATTGGATCCATAGGTCCATGATATGTCAAGGATGGCAAGAACCTTGGACTCAATCCAGTCCCAAACTCCTCATTTTACAGATGAGCAAACATGCTAGCTAACATTATTGATTCTCCCTCTTTAAATGAGTTTTCCCTTTGCTTTCCAACCCTTTATCATTTCTTTTTACTATTGCGGATGCCAGGCCATTACCTGAACTAGCTTCCCTGCGACTCACATACCCTTGTCTGTGTTTACTCATGAGGTAAAAGGACTTTTGTTACCCAAGCAATTTCCTAAGTAATATGGCAGGCACCATGTGTCCCATCTCAATGTTATTAATAAAAGTGATCTGCTGATATTTCTACTTAACTCTTGCCATTGTTCCTTCTTTGACGGATACTAGTCAGTCAATATAAAATAAGGCTTACTCATTCTCTCTCTTCAGGGACAGAAATTTTCAGAGAAATACTCTGTACAATGCCCTTGCCTTCTTTGGTTCATTCTTGCCACCAGCAGAAATTGTACTTTAGTTAGTCATAATAGAGTCATAGAGTTGTTTTTCTCCATCAATCTGCTCCCCAAATTCTCACTGAACTTCCAGTAGGATAATCACAGAACCAAACTGCTCTTCAAAGTTTAAGATATCAAATATATCTCAATAAAGCTGGAAAATAAACAAATAAATGAGCAAATTAATGAATGAATGTTAAAGAGACTCACACTGGGGAAGTTCAGCCAGGTTATTTTTTGGTCCTATATTTTGCAAGGCTGGACATAGAGAGACACGCTTCCACATCCTAGGATTTTTATTCCCTTATACCAGAGTATATTTCACTAAATGTCTCCTTGACCTACAAATATTTTTTCTCATTGCGGTATCCACTTATTCATAGAAATGTAGCACATCATTATCAGAATATTTGATGCCACCATCTCCAGCAATATTTTCTGAGCTCCCTCCATTTCCATGTGCACACACACTCACCAGGTAAGTAAAGCTCTCTTCCTTTGTATTTTCATAGCAGATTCTACCTATATCTGTTTAATACCTATCACAGTGTATTGTTCTTGTCCATTTTGTCCTCTTTTAGATTTTGAATGTAGAAACTAAACCACAGCACTTAGTGAAATACAGAAATTCTCAATAAACCTTTATTTATTGAGAATAGGGAAATTCTCAACAAATAAAATACATTTAATACAGTAAGTGTATTAAATGAATACATAGAAAACACTTAGCATGATTTCAGTTAACCCAGTCATTCCATTTAATTATAGGCTCCTAAACGTCAGACCTAAAAAGAAAAAAATAGACAACAAAAATATTTCTTTTTAGTTGAAAGAAACTATAAAATTTTAATCAAATCTGTGGAGCCAACAGTAAAATTTTTTAGGCTATTGATGATCACTGAGCTCAAAGGTATAAATATGAGATGGTATTCATTTATTCACCAAATATCGGTTGCCTGCCTACTCCTTTCTAGGGACTGTAAGTAGGAAGAAGAGTGAGGACAAGTCTGCTGGTAGATAAAAACCATGGGTGACTTTTAAGTTCTTTATTAACTGCCCATTTAAAGATCCCCTTTCCATGTTTTTTTCATTATATTCCTAAAGGAACACAACTCCTGAGGACCTTCTTATTTTATGTCTTTATACAAGCATGGTATTCATATTAATCTGAGCCTTCCTAGGTATCAGTCTCTGCACTAAGCACTTCCCATGGATCATCACATTCAATTCTAGTAACACCCCATTTTGAAGATGAGCCAGAGACTGAGGTGAACTCATGTCCCCTCCATGTGGTTTCCAAATAGCCCTTCTTTGCCTTCCTTTTATAAAAGATATTCACTCTCTACATCATGTTGTTGACAAAGCCTAGCTCAGGGTCAAGATTTAGCCCTCATGTCTTCCCACTGGGACCTCCCTGCTCTGCTCAGACACTCTGTCTCCCACAGCCCCATCTTCAAATGTCCCAAGATGCTTTGCACGGTGCCAATCTCCTGCTTTGTGTCTGAAAAGGGACACAAACAACAATTTAAGAAGAACAAGACAGTTCTGTGGAGCACACCACAGTGAGAGTGACAGGCTGGGTACACTGGGCCCACAGGAAGCCCATGAGATTGCAGTGCCCTTCAAGGCCTTTGGAACACGGAAATAAGCCCCCTCCTTCTGAAGGAGCTAACTCCTCCTCCCCCACCCACCCCCAGTGATGAGATGGATGCTTCACTTGACCCGGCAGTCTTCCCTTTGACCACAGACCATTGACTCTGACAGGCTTCAGAAGAAACTTTCTCCAGCCTGCCTCATCAAAGGGAAGCCTGCTACTGTGCAGAGAGGCTTTGAGGTTTGAAGAGGAGAAAGAATATAAAGTGAGGAACTGAGGGGTCTCAGAGGACATCTCTCCCAACAAAAAGCAAAAGAACACGAGTATAAAAGACCCATGATTTCTCTAACAGTACGTAAAAAAATACAGGTTGCTAGTTTGTCATATCGTAAACGTTTTCCCCACTGACTCTGAAGCCATCGTGAGCTGAACCAAATCTGAATTAAAAGAGGCTTCAAAGGAAGCTTAACAGTTGGTCACAAGGGGTAAATTTCCCTGTACTGCAAAAGAGAAGGCTCCCCGGAGGGTGCTAAGTGGTAGGGTCCCCTCAGTAGCTTAATACAGTAGAAAATCATAACTCTTCACAGACCAGAGCTGGATGCCACGGCCACCTTCACCAACTTGCTCAAAGTCGCAGTAAAACAAGAATGCAAACCCACAGCTGTCATCTCTGATGACGGATTTACTGACTTCGGGTGGCCGCTTCTCTTTTTAATACTTTCCTCCCCCAGCCAGGAGGCGAATGACAGAGACACACACTGGCGAGGTTCAGGAAACTTCCCAGGATCGCTGTGCTTCTTCCGAATGAGGAGTCACCTTCCCAGAGGATGGGACACCTTCAAACAAGTGCGCATTTGCAGACAAAGCAAGAAGAGAATGTTCTGGCTCCCCCTGGGAGTTTGCTCATCTCCCCAGCTGCCTGTCTGCTCTGGAGACCTGGCAGGAGGATGAGCTACATCCTCAGCAGAGAAGAGGAATGCCCACACTCTTCCCATTCACCAGGACTTTTGACTCCCCGTCAGGGAAATCATATGTATGTATTTAATGAACATTTCAACAGTGCCATGTGCCAGGCACCATTCTAAATGCCTTACAACGATTAATTCACTCAATCATGACAACAATCCCATTACCCCAACAAGGAAATGGGGACCTAAGTCTGGTAACTCGCCTCAAATCACACAAATGGTAAGCAGATGGTACCCAACCCAGGCTCTGCTCCAGAGCCCAAGCTCTCCACCACCTTGCCCTGCTACTTCACCACGAACTCTCTTTTTCCTAAATGAACAAAATTCGCATCCCTATTACATAAGGCCTTCCTCTAGGGTTGATCTTTCTGACAGGGTTCTAAGGTATCAATGCTTCCAGGTGCAATTATATAATTCAGCCCATGATGAGTGGGGGAAAGGAGAAAGGACAGGAGGCAGGGGATCGCTGCCATTACACTCCCATGGGTGGCTAACCGGGCAGCTTTGCTTTCTTTTGCTATTTTTTTTTTCCAGTTGCTCTCAGAAAACCAGGGAGCTTCCAATTCATCTGCTGCTTGGGGTGGTATCTGTTATACTCTCCATTTGCAGGCTCCCCCGGCTCTTTTATGTGCCCCCCCCCCCAGGTTGTTACTCGGTTTCTCTGCTTCTGGAATGTCTCTGGACGCTGTTTCATTATGTAGAGTCAGGCAAAAGACAGACGATGTGTGTGAAGCTGCGACGAGGCTGGCACCAGGTCTGCGGTGTCTGTGGTAGTTTATTACTGCTGCCAGCAGAAGAGAAATCTGATCCTGGCAGATGCAGCCTGCTGTGAATCAATATTTTACAGGTAGTATACTTTGAAGAGATGACATCAAGACAGAATCAAAAGAGAGGAGGGGGAGAGACAGAGAGAGAAAGAAAAGGCGCAAGTAGGAGCCGAGAATTTATCCTGACATCCTTTGACAGTCCTTCCCACAAGGAGTGAGAGGAACAAGCGCCAGCAAGGGGAGCCGACACCGACGTGGGGGGGGGACAGCCTCCTTGACAAAAGCCATTACTCCCCACTTGCCTTCACCACACACGCTATCACAAAAGGGGAAATGCAGCTGTGATACCCTTTGGACCAAAGGAAGCCTGTTCTTAAGCTCAGGCTGAGAAACAGCCCAAGGCACAACAGGAAACAGACCTCTTCCCTGATGGGGAAAACTCAGAAGGCACTAAGTGGAGAGAGGGACGTGCCCAACGCGTGCCTGTCCTGGGCTCTGTGTTCCAGATGTCCTCGGGGATCTCCGGAAAACATTCTAGAACCTTAATCTGGGGGATAAAAAGTATGGGCTGGGACGGGCGGCCTAGGTGGCTCAGTCGGTTAAGCATCTGCCTTAGGATCAGGTCATGAACTTGATAGGTTTAGGGTCCTGGGATGGAGCTCTGTGTCAGGCTCCCTGCTCAGCATGGTGTCTGCTTCTCTTTCTCCCTCTGCTCCTGTCCTTGCTTCTGTGTGCTCTCTCTCTCTCTCAAATAAATAAATAAAATATTTTTTAAAAAATGGGGTGGGTGGCAGGAGATTGCCAGGGCTTTAAGGATCCCAGTGGTTCAAGCCAGAGAAAGTTCTCCCCTCTGGTGCAGCTGCAGGTGTGGGCACTGATAGGCACCTAGACAAGGCTGGGAGGGCTACAGTTCCTGCTGGACATAGAGGTGCTCCATATACACATGGCCTAGATAGGGGGAGGGTGGCTTCTCCAGCGGTAAGAATTAATTAAATAGCAATCGAGCTTCTCCTCTGGACCAGGTAGTAGGAATATGAGAGAGCCTCAGAAACTAGTAACTCCCAACCCCAGCCCTCAAGGGGGAATTAAGACATATACATACTCTGTTCTCCTACAAGGTCAGTTGATGAGTGCCCAAGAAATAAATCAACTATGCACTACAAGATTTCAGAAGAGACAGAGACCTCTGATATCTTAGAACGATAGCCTTTTAAGATCTGAAAAGAGCCTTGGCTTTAGAGATGAAGAAAGCTGACTTTAGACCTGGCAGTGGGATCTGGGAGAGGCTTCAGCCACCGGAAGGATGAGTTGGATCTGGATGTGGCGAGATGGCTGGATTTCAGCAGGGCAAGGACACATCCCAGGCAGAGGAAATGATTTAGGCCAGCATTTCTCACATTGTGTTCCAAAGAACACAGGGCATGCAAGAGAGATATTATATGAAATAGCTTCTTTGAGAAATAAGTTTTGGAATCCCCAATGTACAAGGAGATAAAATTTTTAACATAGGGTTTAAAATGTTAGAGCAACTTTTAGGGGGAAAAAAGAGGTGCCCAAGTGTTCAAATCTACAGCAGTTACAGTGAACTTTTTAAAAGGCAAATTTGATCCTTTCACATCCCGCATGAAATCCTTCCATGCTTTCCTACTGCCCTAGGGATTAAGTCCCACATTCTTAAGAGAGTTGCTGGATGCGCCTCTGTGGCATCATTTTGATCTTGTCCTTGCCCTCTGTGGATCAGCCATGTGCTTTTATTCTAGGCCTTTAAATGACTCACATTTTTTTCTAGAGTCTAGGCCTTAGTATGTGTGGTTTCCTCTTCTTAGCTAATTCCTAAAAATTCTTTAGGGCTCAGCTTAATGAGAACCGTCAGTCAGGTTAAAGCTCTTTACCTCGTGCTCCCAAATAAACCTTGCTCCCTTTATGCCTCTTGTGCCATTGGGGCTGTACCTTTGGGATCTATCACAGTGCCTGACATGCAAAGAGATTAACATCATGGGGTAGAGAATGAACCCTAAAATATCTGCTGGATCCAGGTCATGGAGGGCTTTGAATTCCCAGGGAAGGAAACTAGACATCATCAGGAGGCAATGAGTGGACATGGAATATGGGGAAGGGAAGACAGGCTTAAAACTGTTTCTCAAGATTACTTGGCAGCAACATGAAGGTGGTTTGGAGCATAAAGAGGCTGGTAATAGGACGACACGTGAGGGGAACATTGCCAGAACCTGGCCAGAGGTGATGAACCTGTTCTAGCTGGTTGCTAAGGAATATGAATAGAAATGAGAGGCTGAAAGAGGGAGACAGCCTGTGGAAATAGACTCCCTAGGACTCCACAAGAGTTGGGATGTAAGAGGGGAGGGGAGGCAAAGGTGATCCCAGGTTCTGAGCCCACGTGGTTGGAAGAGCAGTGATACTGCTCACAGAATAGGATCAGGAGAAAAAATGGGGGGGTGAGGCAAAGAGAGGGAGAGAGATGGAGGAAAGGGGTTCCCTTTCAGATCCTTTGACTTTAAATTTCAGGTGCTGGGGAAATATCCAGGTGGGTCTGGTCCTTTCTGGAATCCCATTAGCCAAGCCTGGGAGTCAGCATCACCTGCTCCCACTCTTACACATCCCATATCCTTCCATCATCCCCTTGCTAACTAACAGTCTGTCAGGTTGGCCCTCTTCTCTCTCTCCACCATCTGACTTTTGGCTTTATAATTTCTCTCTTAGATAGATAGATAGATAGATAGATAGATAGATAGATAGACAGACAGACAGACAAATAGAGGCATATCTATACATTGATATACATGGTATTGGTTCTTTTTCTCTGGAGAATCCTAACACATGCACTCTTTCCCTCCCTGATGACCCATCTCCTAGCTTTCTACTCATAATTATACTATGCCCAATGGACAAATTACCCTTCTTAAATTAGCTCACTTCCAACCCTGCTGTTTCCTAGTGAACTTGAACTTTTTTGTTGTTGTTGTTATAAAAATGTTTATTGTTTACCAAAACCATTGGACCTCTTTATCAAATGCTGCTTGGTGACAAAATCTTATCACGGTTTTAATTAAAAAAAGAAGAAGAAAGAAAGAAAGAAGAAAGGAAAGAAAAGAAAAGAAAAGAAAGAAAGAAAAAGAAAGAAAGAAAGAAAGGAAGAAAGAAAGAAAGAAAGAAAGAAAGAAAGAAAGAAAGAAAGAAAAAGAAAGAAAGAAAGAAAGAAAGAAAGAAAGAAAGAAAGAAGCTAACTATTTGTCTCATTGTCATTAGTTAGACTTTCTGCAAGGTCACTTAATCCGGACTTATTTAGTGCGTTCATCAGATTCTCAGGTGTTGCATGTACTCCCTCTTGATCTTGCCAGGCAACTAGTAGCTGCTTAGCTCTCATCTTCATGTCTTCGCTGTCACACTCAATTTGTCTAATTTCTGAGTCTTTCATTTCCAAGTAGGGAGCCAGGATCTTCCACTGCTCACCCAGTTTAGAAGGTGGGAGGATGCTGAAGAAATCAATTAAGAGAGCCAATAATCTTAGGGTGAGAAAGTCTTAAGAAAAAAGAGGCTATTAATAGTTAAATATCATGAAATATTGAGGAGGATGAGAACCAGAAGGAAGCCAGAGTTCCACAATGAGCCATACTAGTGACCTATGAGGGATCTATTTCTACAGGTCACAGGACTCATCTGGCCAAGAAGTGTAGGGTGAAGAGGGTGAAACGTCTAGAGCAGAACTTCTCAAGTTATCTGTGAGGAAGATTCAGGCTGATCCTCCACTCTGATACCCAATCAATTGCAGATTAATATTCTGAAAAATACAATAAAAATAATTACCTTAAAAATAACTACATGCTCAGATATCTGGCAGTGTCAAATTGCCTCCAAATTTTTTAAATATTTCTTTTCACTTTCTAAATATATCTCATTTTGGACCTGTATCAGTAGATCACAATCTAGTCTCTGGCCAGAGACCACATTTTGAGTAGCAACAGTCTACATCTGTACTATCTTGTCCAATGCAATAGCTACTAGCCACATAGCTATTGGGCATGTGAAATGTGGCTAGTTTGGATTGAAACATGCCCCAAATTTCAAAGGTTTCTCATGAAAATAATGTAAAATATCTCATTCATAGCTTTGATACTGATTACATGTTGAGATAATATTTTGCATATATTGGGTTAAATGAAATGAATTATTAAAATTAGTTTCACTTGTTTTTCACGTGGCCACCAAAGAATTTTACATTACATGTATGGCTTACATTGCATTTTTTCGGACACTAGTCTAGATGGCAAAAACACTTCTGTGATTGAGTATCCTTAAACATGCATCCGTGGGATTTACACTGGGTAATTTACTTTTCTACAGAATCGAAACACAACCCATCCTGTTTTATATATTAGTTATATAGTTATAGCCCAATTGTTTCTTAAAAATATTTGCTTCCAGGCTGAGCCGCACTAAGCTGAGCACATGGACAAGGGCTTGAGGGGACAGCTGTCCCAATACAGGAGTAGGCTCATTTTTTGCTGGCATAAAAAATAATGATGGGAAAGGGTAAAAAACAAGAGTGGGCAGGGGGGAGAGGAAGAGATGGGTCATTGGAGGATTAGGTGAGCTTCCCTGTAAATGTCAACAACATCTCAGCATGTTGACATGACTTACTAAAACCCTAGTGGGGAATTGTGGTATGAGATACTTTGTTAGTCTAAAACATGGAGCTAAATATTTCTCTGCACAACAGCCCTCCATCAGCTCTCCTATGAAAGAAGAAAAGGTGCCCTCAGAAAAAGTGAGCCATCAGATCCTGTTTAGGAATAATTTGCATCTTCAAGACTATCAGCCCAACTGAAAGCCTCTCTCCCTGACAGAGTCACTGGGACTCAGTACCTGAAGAACACTTTAACTTCACAGATAGACTTTGACTTAATCATGGTTTAGGGAGGGAGGTCAGGATACAAATGACAAATTTATTTAACAGTTTTGTGGTCTTTAAGCAAATAACGCACACAAGCATTCAGCCAAGACTCTTTTTAATGATTTTCTAATAAAGTCAAGGATAACACAAAATTATTCTTGCCAATTAAGGATATTCAGGGTCATATATTTTTCATTCCTATAAGACCAAGAATAATAAATTGGGTTCATTCTGTTCATTCTTTTCCCTCAAAACAGTCCATTTCTTTCTTTCTTTTTTTAAGGCAGAATGTTTCTTATTAACACCTACAATAAGTTCTTACCAAGGCACATTATTTGCTGTCTTGAGAATTAACTCCTTTTCCACCTTCACCATTATGAATAGGTGGTCTGACCAGAGATCATCAGGCAAATTATCTCCATGCCAGCACCACCTCCACCTCTCCCATCCCAGAGGTACTTCCCTCAGGCAGGCAGGTGAACAGGGAATGAGGGAAGCAAACAGCTTACAGAACTTTCTGCCATTCTCCTAACCATCTAGAGCCTAAGGACAATACTGAAGTCACAAGCTTTGGTTTACCGACTTAATTCTGAAATATGGCATATGCCACCATAAAAAGTCCATTGGGAAGGCCATTTTATGATGTTCTCTTTAGACCCATAGAATGGATGGACTTAATGTACTTGATTGTAAACTGAGGGGAAAGAGAGATTGAATGGCTCTTATATTATGTGGGAAAATACTAGAAAACATAACAGTGTGTGATACTCAATACTGAAAACTTGGGGTGACCACCCACCTCAGTTTGTGTCTGATTTCATAGTTTAATTGTTCAGAGAGCCCTTTTTCACTCTTAAAAGTATCCCTATTTGGAAAATAAAGTATATGGCCACCCTCCATAACCTGTAGGAAAGATGAGCAAAGCAACTGGGCATTTGACCCACTCAGTCCCATTGCCTCACTTCCATCCATCATACTCATAAAAGCTGTGTATGCTAGCTGAATGCTGCATAACCATAATTATGATTTCCATTGGGAAGTGACCATTGATTAGGAAATGGAGTTCTTTTTATTGGAGTAGTGTAGGGCTAGCCAGAGGTTAATGGGGACAAAAACAGGCTGGCCTAGAATCCTTGATAGATTAATACTAATTTGCATGGTGAAGGTTAAGTGCTATGTGGGCTGCCAAAGGAAATGCAAGTGTCTCAGAATAATTGTGGATAAACAGGAAGGTCAGAACAGGAACAGGGGCAACCTGTGTTCCCCTCCAGCTCATGTCCTCAGGGGTAAAATGTTCGCCTCTCTGGGGGCAGAGCTCCTCAGTTCTTGACAGCTCACCTAATGTTGATAGCCTAGAAGGATTAACGGGAAATCATGAAACACATGTTTTTATAGTACAATCATCCTTGCCATGGCCTATGACCAGGGTGGGAGTTTAAATATCTAACACAAGGCATAGAGTCAAATGGATGCTCACTGGCAACAGCCAATACGACTGTACCACTGTGTTCCAGCTGAGAATCACTGCTGCCAACAAAGCCCAACACAGTCTGACCCTATCTCTTGCTTACCACACTCCCTCATTCACTATGCTCCAGCTATGTTGGCCCTTTTCCCACTTCTCAAATAAGTCAAACTCTTGCCCACCTCTGAGTATTTTCCTATTTTCCCTGCCTGGCATGTTCTTTCTCCAGGTCCTGGAATGGCTGAGTTTCTCCCTGCTATATCATGTGTCAATGCAGAAGGCAATTCCTTTAAGTTGCTCTTCCAAATATCCCATCCTCCTGGCATATTCTCTGCCCAGTCTCTCATTTACTTCCCTTGTTATATGTCATAAGGTGTAGTTATCTTGTCTATTTGTTTCCTTGGTTATTGTTTGTCTCTACCACAAGAACAGCAGCTCTTACTCTTGTTGGCCATTATATCATTGTGGCAGTGTTTGGCACATAAGACTTGTTGAATGAAAAAAAAAATGAATGAATGAATGATGTCTACAGAAGAATAAGCATGAGGGTGAGCTGCCTGAAAGTTATTTTATCAATCTTGTCTTCATGGAGCCAAAAAGCCCTGAGCAAAGAAGAAATAGCATGACTCAAGGACCTACCTGATGGATACTCAGCATAAATCCAGGGTTGAGAAGTGAAATAGGGACCAACTTCTTCCCAAGACATGAATTATAAACTACACAAAGTCCATCAAAACGTGTCTACTGTCCCCCAGGTATCTAAGGCTCCATTCATATAAACAAAGTAAAGTGTTGGGGAGGGTTGAATCAATTACCAGGAAATTCATGGGGAAAAAAAAACTTATGGAGGAAAGGAAGGGAAGGAAAGGGTCTTAAAGAGGCTGAGAGGGATGAAAAGGGCAATGCTCTGAATAAATCAGATTTTCAGTCTATTCTGAACACATTTGCTGTCTATCTTCCACTCAATACTGCACGGATAAGCATTGTCTAAACCTGAGGAAGTCACTTGATCCCTTCAAGCCTTAGTTTTTTTTTTTTCTCTTCTGGAAAATTATGGTGGGGGTTACTTCTCCAGGGCCTATGAAGAGCAAGCACTGTGCAGTTGAAGAGGACTTGAGACCTTAACCAACAAGTAGGCCAGTTAGGCTGCCACAAGTGATAACACGAGAAACTTCCAAAAGACAAATGCAGTTACCCATCACATTATACTAACTTCCTCCCAGCAGAGAGGCGAAAGTGCCACAGTAAGGAGAAGGGACTATCCAACCTGTCCCTAGAGATGAAAAGCATTTAGGTTTTAAATGTGAGATTTTCCTGAGAAGGAGAAACAATTTAATCGTGCATCAATAGAAAAGTATCCTATCTTGTGTCAGGATTTTACAAAAGCAGGTGTTACAGTTCCAGCAAGGCTGAGTAACAGAACTGGACCTAGTGTCACCTGAACAAGGTTAATGGGGCTTTGCCCCCTGTCTGCTCTTCTGGATGAATCATTACACAGCTATGAGGTTACAGGTAAAGAGAAGCAAGTGTTTTCTGCTATCAAGTTTATTTAAAAACTGAGTTCCATGTTCTTGCCTTTGAAGGATACAATCTGAAATACTCCCTCAGACTTATCTTCAATTTCATCATCATCATCACCATTTCCATGACACAGTGACAAATGCTCCAAGGTCCAGAGTTGCATGGCCATCATCATATTACAGATAGCACTTGATTTCTAGAATGAAGTTGTGCTCAGGTACAAAAGGTATTATTTGATTTGTTTTTTTTTGTTTTGTTTTGTTTTTGTTTTTTTTTTTATTTTTTTTATTTGATTTGATCATAGAATTATAAACTAAATTATTTCTAATTTAGGAGATACTAGTGAGCCAATGGCTTTTCCAACACATTTAAAATTTAGCTTTTACATTTGCATAATGAAAAATTGAACAGTATCTTTTCCCCAAAATTTGCACATATTCTTCATTTACTTATATGCCGCTAGAAGATTTCCCAATGTGCTATAACCCACAATCCTTGCCTGAGTGGGTAGTGAATGCTCTCCGTAAGTCTGTGTGACAATGATTTTTTTTTTCCCTTCTGCTTGGAGAAAACTTTGCATTTGCATTCCTTCTATAGGACACAGAGGATCTGTTAATAAGGACAATTCTCAGAGACTGTCCATCTGTGCTCATTGGGATACGTGAGGAAAAAGCAGGCTGAACACAGGGCCCCTCTAGAGTTAACCCGGGGCCAAACCAAACCTTATAATGGCACATATCCATTCTAACCATCCTAATGTTTCGATATCATTACATAGCTTTTTCTAATTAAACTGAGGTTATTTTTGTTTCCTGGCTGTCGGTATTCTATTTTAAAATTTAAAATGGGCTAACATGCTTGCTTAAAAGTTTTAATTTTATAATAAATAGTAACAAATCCATTTGACATCTTATTCCAGTTATTTTATTTTTAAGCTATTATTGCCTATTTTTCAACTTGTAAAACTAAAAATATATACCCATATAGAAAGCTGAGAGAACACAGAAAAGCTAAAAACCAAAATAAAAATCACTCAGAATCCCACCACCTCAAACTGCATTGTGATGTATTTTCTTCCCTTTTTTCTCTCTGCATTCATTTTAAAGTAAATAAACAAACTGGCTCAGAATCAAATGAAAAGCCCCGCTGCACTGTAATCCTTTTATTGAAAAAGGAGCCACAAGAGAGCTCACTCACAAGGCTCTGCCTCCAGACCACGAAAGGGATGCTACCTCTTTAATAAGCATATTCTGAGCCCTTTCCATGTGCTCAGCACTCTGCTGTGTGCAGGGAACAGAGAGAAATGGCGTGGTGCCTGCAAGGTCACCTGTGGGAGGTAGAGAAGGAAATGGACCCAACATCATATGAAGGGCCCATGAGAGAGGTAAACCCAGAAGGCAGAGAAAAGAAAAACATTCTGGAGGAGATGGCACTGGACTTGAGTCTCAAAGGACTAGGAGAAGCTAGTCAGGAGATGAAGAAAGCCACAGAGAGGAGGCGAGTGGCATGTGCAAAAACTTGACGCTAGATATATGGGCAGATGAAAACTGCAGGCCCTTCTAAGCAGCTGGGGCAACTAACGGGATGATCTGCTAGAGATACGGTCAACTCAGTAACTTCCTTCTAAAGTCTGGAGAAGCCAAATTTCTTTTTCCTGCAGTGCTCAATGTCAAAATGCAAGGCATTGGCTTCAGGACAACATTGATCTTCTGGATCTGAAGCTATGACCTATAGACTTTCTCCAAGTCTCCCAGGAACTTGAATCAATAATTTTCAAGATGGTAAATGTCCAGTTTGATTGAAGACATTTACTAAATACTAGCTTAAAGGGGCACCTGGGTGGCTTAGTCTGTTCAGTGGTCAGCTCTTGATTTCAGCTCAGGTTGTAATCTCAGTGTTGCAGGACTGAGCCCTGCCATTGGGATCCTCGCTCAGCAGGGAGTCTGCTCAGGATTCTCTCTCTCCCTCTTTCTACCCCCAATCCTCTCTCTCTCTCTCTCTTTCTAAGATGATAGATGATAGATAGATAGATAGATAATAGATAGATAGATAGATAGATAGATAGATAGATAGATAGATGATAGATAGATAGATGCCAGCTTAGAAAGAAAGCAATCTGGATCAGACTCTTTTCTTTTTTTTTCTATCGAAATCTATTGATCTAGGGGCACCTGGGTGGCTCAGTGGTTGAGTATCTGCCTTTGGCCCAGATCGTGATCCTGTGGCTCCAGAATTGAGTCCCACATTGGGCTTCCCACAGGGAGCCTGCTTCTCCCTCTGCCTATGTCTCTGCCTCTCTCTGTGTGTCTCTCATGAATAAATAAATAAATAAATAAATAAATAAATAAATAAATAAGCATTTTTTAAAAAGACACAGAGAGAGAGACATAGGCAGAGGGAGAAGCAGGCTTCATGCAAGGAGCCCGATGTGGGACTCAATCCCGGGTCTCCAGGATCACACAATTGGGCCAAAGGCAGCACTAAACCACTGAGCCACCTGGGCTACTCAATAATCTTTTTTTTTTAATCTATTGATCTGATTATCTGCAGAGCTAACACCTACTTAGTGCAAAAACACAGATTTTCTAAATTACCCACTGTAATAAAACGTCATGTGGAAGCAAGATGAATGAATAGTGTGCATATCCTCTAGCATATGTGTGGATATATTCCCTTATTTATGTCTGTTCAGTTCTCATCTCCACCAGCCTACTGGTCAGAGACTATGCTAAATGCTAAAATTGCTAATAAATCAGTAATGGATGACTAAGAGGACATGTTAGACCAGGGATACCACACAGGCTTCATTTCACCTGCCAGATCCTGCTAAATGGTAATGACTGTCTACCAATCAACAGTCACCAAACTTCTATAAAGGGCAAGATAGTAGTTGTTTTAAGTTTTACATGCTATGTGGTCTTTATGGTAACTATTCAACTCTACAGCTATAGTATAAAAGTGACCACAGAAAATACATAAACAAATGTGCATGGCTGTGTCTCAATAAAACTTTATTTACAAAAAGAGGTAGTGACCCAGATTTGGTCTGATGACTCCCAGCTCAGAGAACTGAAGGGAGAAGGACCTAAGGCTGCATCTCAGCTAAGTGGTAAAGCTGGGGACACAAACTTGCGATCTCCATGTTATATTAATTCCTTCTAGGAGCTGAAACTTGGAAATGAGACAGCTTAGTCCTAATTCTGGCTTTTTCTCTAATTTACCAGGTAATTTCAAAGCAACTGTTTAACCTCTTATATTGTTTAGTTCTTATATTACATTATATTGTTGTTTATATTGTTTAGTGTTCTTGGTTGCAAACAACAGAATCTACTTTGCCTAGTTTGAGGCTCAAGTCATAAACCACACAGCAGGTTCAACACAGTAACTAAGGATCTAGGGGCTCAAGCACAGACCCCTAGAAAACCAATGTCTTCACCATGGTGCTGGCCAATGAATCCCCTCTCCTGGACACCACCTCATGTTGCTCACTTCTGTGTCCAAGCCTCAGTTTCTTGTGCATTTGAATAACAAGTCTAAGTCACACATCTGTTCCTCAGCTGAAGAGAATAGCTGGAAATACAGGCTTGCGATTCTGTCTTGAGAAAACAATATTCACAGTATGGAAAACCATCAAAACTTAGAAATGCTGCACAAAACGTGGGCAACCATGGTTAACAGAAGCCTGCTCTATCTCCCAATCCCATCTCTTCATTGTTGTAACAAGCTGCTCAGTATGGTAATTTATAGGTGATGTCATTGTTGAACTCCTGAAATAAGAGAAAATACTTTGACATAATTGGTTTTTCTTTTTATTTATTTTATTTTTTATTTAAATTCAAATAATTGGTTAGTCCAAAACTTCCCAGGATTCCAACCTAAAGTGTGAGCAGCTGTTAAAATACAGATCATAGATATATGGCTTAAAACCTATATTTATCCCTGATTTTTTTAAAGATTTTATTCGTTTATTCATGAGAGACACACAGAGAGAGGCAGAGGGAGAAGCAGGCTCCATGCGGGGAGCCCAATGCGGGACTCAATCCCAGGACCCAGGGGATCATGACCTGAGCCAAAGGCAGATGCTCAACCACTGGGTCACCCAGGTACCCCTATCCCTGATTTTGACTTGTAATTCATTACTTTCTTTTAATCTCACCTCCAAACAAAGCTTCCCCACATACAAAGAAGTATAGGAAATTGGGGAAAATACAACTACTCTTCATAACAGCAACAAATAACAAGGACCTTCCCAGTGGTACTTTTACTATATCAGAAAACAACCAATGGCATTTTGCTCTTCTTGCAATTTTTAAATCTTTTCCTTTCTTTCCTTTCCTCTTTTTAACGTCAGGCAGGCCAGAGGCCCTGGCACCATGTGTGTCCCCTTTGCGGTCCTGGCAAGTGTCCTTTATACCTTGACAGCTTTATCACCTACAGTCAGCCTTTTCCATAAGCCAGGCAGGCGTATTATTGGAAGCTGGAGTGTCGGCTCCTTGCGTGCTTTATTGCTGTTCTCATCTTTGTCTACAAAGGAGGAGGCTCTTTTATAGTTGTGGGGATAATTGATTCACTAGACTTTCCTCGGGTCTTTCAAAAAGCTTCTCACCTTATAACTTACTACAATTGTAGGCTTTTCTTGCAATTCAAGCAGTCAGGTAATTGTCCAGACTTGGTGAAAGCACTTCTTCTCTCACTTTTTAATGCGGGCTTCTCTTAACTATTCCCTGCGCTGAGGAATCACGGCTCCTACCTTCAATCATGACAACTTCTAGGGTTAAAATCCACCATATCGGTCTCCTTCTTCCAGGCTTACCAAATGTTCTTCTAGAGCACATTTCATCTAATTCAGAAATGAGCTGCTGACACTCTTTAAGGAAAGAGATATGCAAAATCCATACTTGCTCCATACAACCGACCTTTCTTACCAAATTATAGAACTGTGGAGACATCACTCCACTTTTCTAAAGGTATACAAAGTTTATTTCAAATCCTATCTATCTTGTTCATTATTGTATCTCCAGCAACAAGCCGAGCCTGGCACCTAGGGCTCAATAAATACTTGTTGAAATGATAAATAATGGAAATATTAGATTATAAATGTTGAGTTATTAGTGGAAGTTTGTGGATGGGCTTTAGAGTTTCATAGATAGATTCATGCACAATGTGTTGTTTATATCTGCAGAACATGCCAACAGGTAGTCCATAGATTGAATCATCTTCTCAAATAAGATAATGACAAAAAGCTCTAACCTAAATGTAAAGAAATCTAGCTCTACCAGGTTCTCTAACCGTTTGAAGTGACCCCAGCCTAAGGTAGTTTGAAAGGAACTGGCAGTGAATAGTATTTCTAGCTTTTCTGGGAATTCTAGAATTTGGTAGCTCAAGACGTTAACTAACATTAGTCACCAAAAACCATGCTCTGGGAGGCAAGATACGAGAAACTGTAAATCCAAGGCAGTCAGACAAAAATGATCTTTCTAAGGTGAGGTTTAACCTATACCTAAAAATTCTGCCAAAAGCGCCAAACTTTGCCAGGTGGTCCCTGCAGGAGCCAAGATGTGGGATTATAAAAATAGAAAACATCATAAAAGTCAACATCTGAAAGTATGGTCTGACATGGAAGAGGCCTGCATTCCAGTCCCTGTTGATGGTGCCCAGTGGAGTTGTTATAGGATCTACTGGAAATCACAGGACTCTCTAAGGACAAAGGAAAAGGGACATATTAATGTAAAAATTCAAATAATACAGGAAAGCTGAATGTCCAGAAGGGAAAAAAAAAAAAAAGCCAACAGATCCAGACTTAGAAATGGTAGTCCTTTTTGAGAAAATATAGATTAAGGGCAGCCCCCGTGGCAAAGCGGCTTAGCGCCGCCTTCAGTCCAGGGCGTGATCCTGGAGACCCAGGATCTAGTCCCATGTCAGGCTTCCTGCATGGAGCCTGTTTCTCCCTCTGCCTGTGTCTCTGCGTCTTTCTCTCTGAATAAATAAATAAATCTTAAAAAAGAAAATAATACACTTATTTAAAAAAAGGAAAATATAGATAAAAGCTCTTCTCATCATAGAGGCACACTGAACTCTTTCCTGTTTCCAAATGGTGTAAGTTTGTCTCCGCATCCCACGTGTGTTGCAGAAATGAACCTCATCTCATTCTTTCCAGCTTGGATCACTGTACTCCCTCACCCAAGGTAGAAGAAATGTATACAGTGCTTCTTCCCCCATCCCTCACCAACATATGGCTTCCAAAGAAGGCAATTGCTTTGGCTGGAATTGAAACGTTATCTTTTTCATGTCCACGTTCCCAGCCAAGATGTGCTCCTTATGAAATATATTATCTATAAAGATTGGGGGAGCTCTGAACCAGCTTTCCAAACTTTTGTTTTAATCTAAAATAACACAGAGGAAATAGCCCATGCTTTTTACTACCTATCAGGATAGATGTACAACATGGCTTTCTCAAATAGAGTACATTTTTTAAAATAAAAGCTCAGAGGGAAAGACTTGTCTCCTCTACACAAACCAGGCAGCTAAGTAGAAAATCCAGTATCTCTTCTAGCAAAAAAAAAAAAAAAAAAAAAAAACCAAAACAAAACCTAGGGGTCACGCTGAAAGGTGGAGAGCAAGTTCTAAAGAGAAGGAGATATAGAACAGGTAATTTTTGATTTGTAAAATGGAAGAGAGGTAGAAAGAAAATTTGGGAATGTAGCGTTTAAAGGGTCTTAACTGGAAAAATGAAAACTGAAGTAACTAGTACTTGGATAATTAGTCCAAACAAAGTATTTCCTGGGTAAAATGAGTTTTACATTTTCAATTACCCAGAAAATTGCCTTAAATTTCCATTTCGCGTGACAAATATAGATATGGGCAAAGCTATTTACTGATGGGGGGTAAGGGGACAAATGAATCAAAAGTAATAAAGTTTCTAACAGCTTTAAACAATCATTCTGCATAACTTAACACGGAGAGTATAATTTTATAAGTGGAATATTTCTATAGCATCCATAAAATTCAGGAAAAAAAATAATAACGGTTAAGTATTAAAAAATAAAGCTAACCAGGTATCATTTCATTTTACATAAAATAGAGATTGCATTCCCAGCTGGCCTGAAGTTAAGACAGCTATTTCCATTTACTATGCCCCTTAAAGCAGTTTTAAAAGTATCAGCCTCTCTGCTCAATTGTAAAATGCCTGCTAGTTTTTGAAGGAGTGCTTTGGAGGGTGAGAAAGATTCAACTCTAAAATGGCTAAAAGACAGTTTTATGAATCTCACTGTGTCTACAAGATGAAGTATTCAGGCCATTATCATGTGCTTATATTTCCAGGATGTGAACAGACAGCTCCTGACTCTGTATTGATGACTGCTTACTATGCTGGCACCTTTTGTGCCGCACAATAGGTAACACATCTGCAAAACCACTCTCAGAAGCAGGAAAGGCAGCTGTTAAAATTACACTCTTCCTGCATTAAAACCACCCCCCAGTTGTGAGCCTTGTGAGTACTGTTAAGAAGTCATCTTACCTGATCCCTGTTGATGAGCTTTATATATATGTGTAGTCTTCTGAAAATATCATCGAGGCGTGTTGCCAGTCTTCTATTATTAGCAAGAATTCCACCTCTTGTGAAGCAACAGAAGCTAACCCATTACAGCTTATAGACCCCCTAATTCCTACCTATTAGGCAACCAGTCTCCCATTGGGTTGGAAAAGGCTGAAATTTGCATGCATATAGAGTTTAACCAGAAACACTCATTTCTGTAGAAGAGGACATCTCAAGGTGGTAAAAATCAAAAGTTTCCCATTCCTATTGAATTTGCCTCTTCTGATACAAAGCCCTTGCATCTCCCTGGCCCGCTCCCCAGCAGCTCACCAGAATCCTGAGGGTCAGTCCTGACCGTGCCTGACCCTGGAGGAGGTGGGCACCACACATTTCCCCAGAGGAAGAACCTTCAGAGCAGGAGGTTCTCTGTAATGAAAGCAAGGCCCTTGGTTAAAAGCAAGGGTCCAATAGAAACCTTCATGGAAATCTCTACCTATTTCCTAGGAGGTAGATATTCAGACTGCAGTGTTCACCAAACGGTGGCCCAGGAATTCCCTCACCATTTTTCATTAGAAACCTGAATTTGTTTCTTATGGTTACTCTAACAAATTGTCAAAAATTGGGTGGCTTAGAACAACAGAAATTTATTCTCTCACAATTGCAGAAGCCAGAAGCCAGAAATCAAGGTTCTAGGGGAGAATCCATTCTGTGCCAATTCCAGCTTCTGGGGACTATCAGCATTCTTTGACTTGGGGCCCCATCTTTCCAATCTCTGACTCCATGACCACGGTGCTCCTTCTGTCCATTTCATCTCCCGTTGCCTCTCTCTTAGAAGGACATTTGTGGTGGCATTGTAGGATTCACTCAGATAATGCAGGATAATCTCCTCATCTCAAGATCTTAACAATAACATCTGCAAAGACCATTTTTCTAAATAAGGTAACATTCACAAATTCTAGGGATTCGGATCTGGGAATAATATCCAAGACCTTAATTCTTTCTTTTTCTTTTTTTTTTTATTTAGTTATTTTTTTAGTTGGTTTGTTGTTGTTACAGGAGTAGAACTTAATGATTCATCACTTATATGTAACACTCAGTGCTCACCATAATAAGTGCCCTCAATACCCATCATCCATCTAGCCCATCCCCCACCCTCCTTCCTTCATCTACTCTCAGTTTGTTCTCCAGTGTTAAGAGTCTCTTATGGTTTGCTTCCCTCTCTCTTTTTTTTCCCTTTCCCATATGTTCATCAGGCTTGTTTCCTAAATTCCACATATGAGTGAAATCATATGGTATTTGTCTTTCTCTGACTGATTTATATCACTTGCCATAATATACTCTAGCTCCATCTACATTATTGTAAATGGCAAGATTTCATTCTTTTTCATGGCTGAGTAATATTCCTGGGTGTGTGTGTGTGTGTGTGTGTGTACACATATATGACATTTTATTTATCCATTTGTCAACCACAAGGACTTGGGCCCTTTCCATAGTTTGGCTATTGTTGATAATGCTGCTATAAACATCAGGGTGCATGTACCCCTTTGGATAATATCTATTAGTGTAATTGCTGGAACACAGCATACTTCTATTTTTAACTTTTCGAGGAAACTCCACACTGTTTTCTAGAGTGGCTTGCACCAGTTTGCAATCCCACTAACAGTGTAAGAGGACTCTCCTTTTTCTGCATCCTTGCCAACATCTGCTGCTTCCTGTATTGTTAGTTTTAGCCATTCTGACAGGTGTGAGGTAGTATCTCATCATGGTTTTTATTTGTATTTCCCTGATGATGAGTGATGTTGAACATCTTTTCATGTGACAAAACCTTAATTCTTGAGTAGCTAGAGGTTTTGAGAGTTGGTGCAATTGCTGACTGATGCAGGGTTACTGGTTTATTTAACATTTTCCTCTAATCTATGTCAAAAAAAGTTGGGCTTTCTTGGTGCATTGGTGCCAGAGGATTTGAACGAGTCTGGCTCTGCTTTGTCCTGCCTTAATCCTGCCACTCACCTTCACCCTCTCTCGCATTGCCTTCTCTTTGCCCAACACACCAGCACTGCTGCTGTCACAAAGAAGAGGACTCTATAACTTGCTTCATCTCTTTATTTTACTTGTCTCCTCTTTGAGTAAACAAGAAAATGAAGCATAGTTCACAGAATGCATATGCTACAGTAACTTTGTTTTACTATCAATCTGGCTATCTTGAGGACCAAAAACTTCCCCTACATTTCCGCTACATATCATAGCCTGTTTCATGTTTGTTTATCGTTTTTCTTCTTTCTTCCCAGATGAGCCAGGCTAAGACAATGTGGCCACCCTGCTGTTTGAGCCTATTGCTCTGCCAAGTCCTGGCAAAGTAAGGGTTGGTATATATTGGGGTTGGGGGGAAATGTAAGGTCACTTCTCCCCCCCAAAAAATCCCTGGCAAGGAGTAAATACAAAAGGATACTATCCAAATTCATTTGTCTCTCTAAAACTGTGTCCCCCCCCCAATATGATTTCAGGATTGAGTCTTGCTCTTCAACACCCATACTACACTAAAGAAAGGAAGCGCAGTTCAACAGCACTGCCTTATAAGCTGCATAACTTAGGTGAATTCAACTTCATGCACCAGGCTGCTTGTTGAGAAGAGAGAACTTTTAAATTATGGTGACGTTTCCACATACCATTCCATTCCATCAGCATATGCCCTGATTCACATGGGATGGGAGACACTAATTTCTGTTTCCCCAGTTAGTTTGGTCTCAGCATCCTAGTACCTCTCAAAACATGAATATCTTGCTAAAGTGCACATAATTCTAGAATTGAAAGATATGTATTGTCACGCAACGTGACCCTTGAAGACAATCCACCTACTTCGTTATAAGCTCATATGTAACACTTATCAGGTTGTGTATACATACCATTGTATTTATTGCTGTTTAGGGATGTTTTTCATTATTTTCAAGGGTAATTTTAACAACTCATGGTTTTTCATTGATTTTGTCACCTCTGATAATTACAACTCAACTATGACAAAAGAGTAAAGTTAAGTAGCTAAAAGCAGAAGATACCATAGATAATTATCACACAATTTAAGTGCTTTTTATGAAAATATTTATAACACCTCAGCTATAGAAGTCATTTCATCGGGGATCCCTGGGTGGTGCAGCGGTTTGGCGCCTGCCTTTGGCCCAGGGCACGATCCTGGAGACCCGGGATCGAATCCCACATCGGGCTCCCGGTGCATGGAGCCTGCTTCTCCCTCTGCCTGTGTCTCTGCCTCTCTCTCTCTCTCTCTCTCTCTCTATCATAAATAAATAAAAATTTTAAAAAAAAATTAAAAAAAAAAAAAGTCATTTCATCCAGAATATGGCATGTATCAATCAGGACAGGCTGTTCTGCTGCAATAATATACAACCTCAATTCCCTTGGATCATCCAGGGTTTGTGTCTCCTCATACTACACATCTATGGTAGATGAGCTATGGTTCTCCTTTGTGCCATGTTCATTAGGGCCTCGGCTGACCACACATTGACAGTAGTTGTGGCAAACAGAAAAGAGACAGCAAACTATACCCTTGCACTTAAAATTTCTGCCACAATATGGCAGGTGTGACTTCTATCCACATCTCATTGGCCAGAGCAAATCATAAGATCACTTGTGAGTTCAATAGGTCAGAGATGTGTAACTCTCCTGCAGAGAGAGGAGAATGGAACACTTAGCAAACTTCCAAAGATTGCCTTCATTATTTCCCCCAAATCACCACCCAACCAGCAGTTAAGACCTCAACACTCCTCAAAGAAGCCTATTCTACTTTCAGTCAGTTCTAAGTATTAAAAAGTTCTTCCTTCAGTCGGCTACAAATCCCCTTAGAGCTGCCACTCAATTGGTCCTCTTTACGTGCTTTGTCAATGAAGATAAATTTATTTTAAGAAAAAGTTATTTTCCATGGGACAGCCCCTCAAAGATCAGAAACAGCCAAACCCTTCAACTATTTTTCATGCAACATGACATTCCATCTTTTCTCAATAATTTTATTTTTCTAACTCTCTATTCTGATAATAAATTTCCTTAGTATTCCTTCCATCTTAGAGAACTTTTTACACATTTTGGCTAGAAGCGATGTGTCTTTACCATCAAACTTTCACCTCAGTCAGCTCAAATGCCAGTCACAAAGCCTGTGGTCTCCCTCCCAATGTCCAATGAGCAAGATTCAGCAGGAAGATACACGGTTATGGCACCCTAGGTATCCGTGTTCTGTGGCACTGTTTGTACCTCATTAGTAAACATTTTCTTGAAATTATCTTGGATACTCATTAAATATTATCAGCTACTTAGAACAAAGGATAATTATGAGTTTAATGAAGCGTGCACCAGCTTGCTCAAGTCTAACGTTTGTTTCTCTGCTGGGACCCCATTTTACTTTGCACTTATCCTTCAGCAAAGCTACTCTACAAAGTCACTTTGGCAATAAGAAGTATTTAATTAGATTAATGAATTTTTATCGCCTCTCCTAGGGATTAGGCTTGTTAAATCCTGGCGACCAAAGAACAACAGATTTTTTATTACTGAATGTTTAGGGATGCACTGGTTGTGCTGCTGTGGCGGTCCTCATAAGTCAGCCTGCTCTGGGCAGTTCTACCTGGCATCCCTTGGTAGGCCAGGGATATTTGGCAGAGACAACCTATGCCTTCAGTTAACTCACAGAAATCAAAATGCAAATGAAATCATGTGCACCCCAAACAGGGCTTTCGGCAGCTGTCTCTCTGTCAGAGGTTGCTGACTTATTGTACCCGGACAAAATGTGTCCCTCTTCCTCTATTTGCAGGTGTTTGGGAGGAAAGGGAAGACCCTACCACCAGTACATGGTCTTCGTGAGGACATGGGTATCTGCTGATATTTTCCTAAGTCATTGGTATCACGTTTAACAATAAGGCAGGAGGGGAGAATTTTTTTTTTCAGAAAAGTTGTGTTCCAAAGCTGTTCATCAATATACATATGTCAAATAATCTGGTGTCTTAAGTAACCAATCCTTTGAAGGATGGTAATATCATTTATCTAGAAACTTCAAAGCACTTAAAAAATTATCTATGTTTCTCCCCATTTCATTCCAATGAGGCGATTTTCAAGCATCAGCACCCCCACTTAATAAATGGAAAAACTGAGGCACAAAAGGCACAGAATTGGCCAAAGTTATAAAACAAGTTGTTAGCACAGCAAAAAACAGTCTTGTGACTACAAGACTGACGTTCTTCCAGAAGTGTGGAAATCCAGATGTAATCTCAGAAGCCTCTCTCGTGGGCATACAGTGATGGCTGGGGAAAAGAGAAAGGAATCAAAATGGGGCCTAAAAGGAGATCAGAGATTTCCTAGGGTGACAATTCTTGATCAGGGCAGAGAGGGGGAGAATAGAGACGTGGAGATGTCGAAAGTAGGCTTCATGGCAGTTCAGAGGGAAATTCAACCAAAAGATAAACAAGGAGGGCATCCCTAAGTTTTGCCAACTTGTAAACATTTAGGACTTATTGCACAACAGATGCAGTGACCCTATAATTTGGCACACAAATTGGGACGTTTTTGAGGGATAAGAAGGCACCATTAATAATACATTAATTGTGCCGTTCTCATTTCTTTGCGGTTAGCCTAGAAATTAAAATTTTACTGTCTTTTAAATAACAATTCTCATTTAAACACTGTCCAAGTGTTATAGAAACCTCACATCTTGATGAAGGAATTGGCAGAGAAGTAAAAAGATGAGCAGAGAGAAGGATTTTCAGTAACTACAAAAATGTTGAACCAGGTTTACAGCCTGTTCTCTCTTAAGATCAGTCTTCTTTTCTCATACATCAGGTGGAAGAAACACGCCTGTGAATAGATTGTGCAAGGCTCATTTATAATCTATTTTCTTTCTTCTTTCCAATTATTTTTTTAAAGCCAGTATTCTCTTATGCCCATGTTCGGCTGACCTGGCTAAAGCAGTCACAGAGAAGGTAGCATTTAGGATCTGTACTTACCTGTAGACACATATATTTATCACCACTACCATTGGGTGTATACTTCCTTACAGAGGGAGTCAGACTCAATGCCCGTATGAAGAAGTTCCCTTCCATCACTCACCCTGGTAAGGTAACTAATGGAAATAGTAGCATGGAGGGGGAATCTTTTAGAATGTTTCCCTTAAGGACCCAGAATAAGGACCCACACCTGCCTCTAGATAAGTTCTGTTCAGTAGAATTTTCTGAGATGATGGAAAGTTTCTAAATCTGCATAGATTGATACAGCAGCTAATCAGCACATGTGGCTATTGAGCATCAGAATGCATCTGGTGAGACTGAGGAGCTGAGTGTTTAATTTTGCATAATTTTAATGAATTTAAAAGTCACGTGTGGCTAGTGGCCACTTTGTTCAGCAATGCAAATCTAGACAACCAAGTTTGTACATAGACCGCTTTGTTTGGTAGCAATCAGCAGATATTGCGCTTGTTCAAGTTTCTAACACTAAGAGCAGTTTTGCACATTGGAAACCATCATGTCTTTAACCAGAGTAAGGGTCAAATCTGGAGTTCAGCCTGTTAAGAAGGGAACAGGAGTGGGGAATCTTTCCATTATTATTATGATGACATCTCATGGGAACAATGATCTAGGGTCAACACTGCAACCTTAAAGAACAGACTCCGATGAGGAGAAATAATGTGGTGCGTACACACCTGCAAAGTAGAAATATGTGGATCTGCCAAAGCATCGAATGCTCATGCAAGAGACTAAATGCTATCTTCCCTTTCTTTTATCTGCAGTTAAGACACAGTTTAAAATAGCTGAGTGGTTGCCTTTGTGCTAATATCATTTAACATTATGTTTGAGTGGCAGGTCTGATTCATCAAGGAAGCAAGATCTATCCTGGTTTGGATGGCTCCTCTTCCAGTGAAGACAGCTAAGTGACTACAGATTGAGAGCTTTTTTTTTTTTTTTTTTTTTTTTTTTTTGGCTCCTTTCATAAACAACTCTGGTGTCAGACTACCCCCTGCTGGACAGAGAAGGAAGGAAAATCAGGTACCATAAGAAAGGACCACCACCCTCCTATTTCCTACATGAATGTTTATTTCACTCACAGTTCAGGAAACCATCACTAAGAGTAGTTTGGATAAAATTACAAAGCATTTGCCTTGGTTTACATCTTTTCATTTCTTTCAGATCTCGAGGGGGCACAGCACTGCAGAGGGGACCCCACCAAAGGTAAACATGGACTGGTTTCTGCACCTTTTTATAGAAGGCTTACCACTCATTAAATGGTCTACTGCTTAAGAAAGGAATAGCATATGTTTTATGAAAAACCAAAGCTGGATAAATTGTAGAGAGGTTTAAATTCATGCAGCTCACACATTCACACACTTACAAAAATCAATTCAACATGTGGACATCAGTTGATTAACCACCTGACATCACATCCTCCAGTCAACAAACCATGCTATGAATGCAGTTATTGGGATTTTTTGGCACTAACCCATATTTGCAACATCAATACAAATATTTTGCCATTAATTCATATTAAAATCACAAATTCCGGGTGCCAGGGTGCTTCCATTAGTTAAGTGTCTACCTTCAGCTCAGGTCATGATCCCAGGGCCTTAGGATTGAGTCCCGCATTGGGCTCCCTGCTCAGCGGGGGGTCTGCTTCTCCCTCTGCCCTTCCCCACTGAGCATGATCTCTCTCTCACACACACACTTTCTCTCTCAAATAAATAAATAGTATCTTTAAAAATAATAATAGGACAAATTTCCTTTGTTGTGAAGGTACTCCCTAAAGTTCAAAGTAAAGCCACCTGAATTTCAGCACTCCCCTGTCCTGCAGGCCATGATAGGCATTAAATCCATTACAAATTCAGAAATAAGCATTGA
Organism: Vulpes vulpes; assembly: GCF_048418805.1. Lineage (NCBI taxonomy): Eukaryota > Metazoa > Chordata > Mammalia > Carnivora > Canidae > Vulpes > Vulpes vulpes. The sequence goes on from NC_132780.1 coordinate 186,009,236, forward strand.
ATTTGACTTTTGAAACTATTTAATCTTATTCACCTATTCTCTCTTTTAGAACTATGGTGTTTTCTTATCTATTTTTCCCTTTTCCAAAATCAAATAAGATATGGAATTAAATATAAACTCACTTAACTTAGAAATAATTCATCTTATTACATCCTTACCACTGAGAAGCTACAGCTAGGATTTTATCAAGATAATCGAATAGCATGTAAGCAACACAAATGTGCCAGATGCTATTCAGCTTCATTTAAATGGATCCTGCCCTTGGCCTTAGGTTATAAGCCAGACGGCACTGACCCTAGGGGTAAGGACAGGTTACGCTGAGATAGAACGGTGGCCTGGATACTGTCAGAGGGACCGTACCACTAATTAATAAAAATTGGATAAATTTCCCATTTTGTTCTTTTCCTTGACTTGGTGACAATTCTACTTTGATGAGATCCTCGGCCACAACTACTGAAACCCTAGCCTCATTTAAACCAAATTTAGTTTCTGAAAAAAAAAAATGACACATTGCTAAAGCCATCACAACACAGTCAATAAACCCACTGCAGGGTCTGAAGGGGACAAACCAGAAATGAAGTGATGCTGCTACTTGTGAAACTGCCCATCTGCTAACGGGCACCCAACAGTGATGACTAAATCTGGTCTGCACAGGGCAGCGGAGCCCTGGACTGTGCTGAGACAGAAGTGATGTCTCTCATCTCAGGGACCTACACTCATAGAAGCAGGGGACAGGAGCCAGGCAAGGGAAAAGCACAGGTTACAACAGGAAGGCAAAGGAGGAAACCGACCCTAACTTCATGGCCATCACTTCTTTGAAGAATAAAAGAGAAGTCGCCCTAGATGGATAATCATGTCCTAACACTAACCGACCTCAGGAGATTCAGAACTTCACAAAGGGTAGCTGTCTCCAGGTTGTTCTGGCCTCTCTTAGCTCTTGTCTTGTTTGGACCTTCATGGATGGATCCTGTTCTATGCCCTGAGGACCACATGCACACGCTTAGCATGTACACACACCCACGTATGTTGAACACCTCAGCAATCCTGTCCATCTGATAGAGACCCAGAGCAAATTTTGAAACTGAAATTGAGAAGATTCCTGAAGCATGTAAAAGTATTTTTTGGACATGGTCATTTTGTCAATTGGTTATAAACTTACTGAGAGGTAATAAACAAAGAAAGCCTACAGCAACGAGGTGGGGAAGGTGTAGAAAGCAGCCTCTCCCGCATTCAGAAATTGGCCCCTCTGCCAACACCAGCACAGGTAGGTTGGGTGGGGATGAGTTGAATCTTTTCCTTTCTTGCACTTTGATTTTCCTTCTGCATGAAGTGGGAACAGGAATATCTACTTTTCTGATGAAAGTCTTTTGCTAATGCTTGAAACATGCCTTGCTGGTGCAAAGCGATAGGTGGTCCAGGAGTGACGATGTACTGTAGGAACAGACAAGCCTGGACACAGCTGGCTGCCTGCTACCCCAGAAGTTGATGGTGCCCTCATGTGTCCTATTTAGACCCAAGGACTAGACCTACTTGAATGCCCGTCTCCCTTCTCCACAGATACTCTATCACAAAAAAAAAAAAAGAAAGAAAGAAAAAGAAAAAGAAAGGAATAAAGAAGAAAAAGAAGAAAGAAAGAAAGAAGAAAGAAAGAAAGAAAGAAAGAAAGAAAGAAAGAAAGAAAGACACATGATCGTATGTGCCAGGAACAAATGCCGACAGCCAGTGGGAACAGGACCAGCACAGTACGGAGACAGACTTACTCACAGGCCTCTAAAGGTCTGGTAAGACAGAAAGGCGTAAACAGTAGCGAGCTGCAACTTATTTTCCCACCAAGAACTTTTACTAACGAAGACTATTTACATCTCTCCAAACAGATTAATCGACTATCATTTGTTAAAAAAATAAGCCATCCAAAGGGGGAAGCATCCAGAAGAGAAAATTTTGCATTCATCTCTTTAAGATCTAAGGTGACAGTAAGAAGATGTAAATTTTTAAGGTATTTCAATAGAAATTCTTAAGACAGATTTAAATTCATGAAATGATAGATCACAAGCTAACCAATCTATTATCCTGGCCACCTTGATGATTGACATGGATCAATCCCATTTTAGCTAGAGCACATAATTGTTTTTTAGGGTCTTTTCCAAGAATAGTCTCAGATCGGGACCCTATGAGCCCAGTTTGAACAATTCATCCACTCTTCACTAAACGGCCTCTCTGGTAATGACAACTAGCATTTCTTGCGCATTTAGCATGTGCCAGGCACCATGCTGGCACTTTACGTGCATTAATACATTTAGTCATCAGACAGCCTAGCAATGTAGGGTCCATGATTATCCTGTTTACAGATGGAAAAATGAGGAAGCTGGCCAAGGTTACTTAGCAAATAGGGCAGAGTCAAGACTGAAACTCAGTGGGTTCACACCTAGAATCCAGTTATCAGTAATGTACAGATGTGTTCATGTTTAGACACTCAGAGCTGTGGTACTTAAATGTGGGTGACCATTTCCAAATCCTCAAAAGGAACAGACAGCCCTATACATGTCGAGTGTCCTAATGGCCAACGTAAATCTGATCTGTTGGCTTTTACTTACCTATATCTGGAATAACAACAATCGAACAAACTGAATATCCTTGCTACAACCCGTAGGCATTTTTGTCTGCATACTATATGATACGACGTACATTAACAAAGGTGTCTTAATGCCTCACACCAGTCTTTGACAAACTCTGTCCTTGAAGTTTGATTTATTATTGCCGGTTTCTGATTTAATACCAAAAATAATTTCAACCCAATAAATCTGTTTAGAGGGGAAGACTGAGAAAAAGAGACAGGTTATGAGTGTGTCTTCATGTTCTGATATTACAGATACAAGTTTAATCAGACAAAGTTTTCACTCAATCCGCTGCAATGTACTCACTGTCAATGCATTCATCTCTTCCGCTGTGACAGGGATGACGTTAATTTCTCCCGAGTCACGTGTGAAGTGACCAGGGGAAGAAATGCAATCAATCCACCCAGAAATCGGATCTGCAATGGGACCTGGTCCTGGAATGGAAATACCACAGAATCTGCTTAGAGCTAAGGTTTGGACAACATCTATTCTGCTAAGCACTGAGAATTTTTTTTTTTTTTTTTAAGAGAGGAAAGGGGAGAAGGATAAAGTAGAATCTAATTTTGAGAAATAAGGATTAAAGGTTCCATTATTCATGCTGTTTTCACTGTATATATTGAGTTAACAACGTGTGATTTTACTGGATGAAAATGTGGGCCACATGCAAGGAGAGTGTGGGACAGATCAATCCCTACGGTGACAGTAATGAGTGAGGGTTAGTGTCTTGTCGGCGTGAGGCTATAAACAGTCCTGGGTTTTGAGCTGGTATAATAAGTGGAGATTGTTCCTGGGCATACTGGGGAGCACAGATAGTTTCTGCCACAGGAAAAGCAACCCCCCACTCCCCCAGGCAGAGAGGCTCAGCACCGCTATCTTCCCGCTTATCTAGTGGTAATGTGCGGATTGCAGGCCCCAAGTGCAAGCTCCTGGCAGGGGGCGGGGCTGCGAGCTCCTCAGGGTTGGCCGCCTGCCTTCCTTCAGTTATTTATTTATTCTTTCTACACACTGTTTTGTCAATACTCGAGAGGTAGGTGTTTCACCGCTCCAACCCCCCTCTCCCACCCCCTTCCTTTCCCAAGGGTTAGGGGTCAAGGGAAACAAAAACAGTTAACAAGTAAAGGAAAACCCGAGAAGCTCGAATGTGGATCAATCCATGGTGATGGGACCAGGAGTAGACAAAAACAGGTAATAAACTCACTTCTGAGCTCTATAATGAGTCACAGTCTAAGCCACTCTCACCAAGCCCAAGGTGAGCGTGCTAAAGACAGCCCGAGTACAAGGGAAGAGAGGTAGTATATTCGTCTTAAAGCTCATAATGTGCTTGCAGGCCAGGAAAAATAGGGACTTCACCTCAACATGATCTGGTGTCCTGAATTTTCTTAAAAGCAAGAGAGAGAGAGAGAAAGAGAGAAAGGGACCTTTCACTTTCAAAGCTACCATTGGTTATTAACTACACACATTCTAAAATGTAATGACCTCTTAATTGCCTAATATTTACCATTAAATGGTGCAGACATCACCATTAGGGTGGAGAGCAGGTCCAGCAAGAGGGGACCTGATCCAGGTCCAGCAAGAATCATCCACCAATGCTACATCTAGGGGAAACTTCCATGCAGGGCAAGATGTCTGTGTGGTGTTAAAGGGCTTACCCACAGGCTGCTTATTAGTTGCAAGGGGAAATTTAGTAGTTATATAAATGGAGAAACCAGAAAATAACTTGAGTGAGTGATCAAAATTAACTTCACCAATGAGGGGAGTTGTCATCGCTTGCCTTTGGATGTGCCACAAACATCACCTATGGAGCATTCAGGCTAAGAATGCCTAGCCCAAATCAACAAACCATGAGGTAACACCTGACAAAATGAAAAATGTTCTATCGAGAAAAGATATGGGGGCCTGCATGCTTTAAAAATGCCCATGTCAGAAAAGAAAAAAACAAGTAAGATTGTGGAAATGTTCTAGATTAAAGGAGGCTAAAGAGAGATGACAACTAATTGCAGTACCTGACCCTAGACTGGATCCTCTATTGAGGAAAAAAAAAACTGCTATAAAGGCCATTCTTGGGCCAATTAGCAAAATTAAAATCTAGGAACTAGCTGAGACAAAAAGTATTATATCAACATTAAATTTCCTGAAGCTGATAGTTGTGCTGTGATTATGTAAGAAAATATCCTGTGCTAAGAATACACGCAGAAGTATTTAGGGATAAAGGACCATAATATATGTAAATTACCCTTAAATGGTTCAGAAAAAATAGTCTGAGTATATACACATTTACATATATCATATTACAGAGTATAAATATGTATACATGTAAAGAGAGAGCACGAACAATACAGCGAATGGGGTAAAATGTTAACAATGGGTAAACACGGGTGAAGACTTCATGGTGTTTTTTGCATTATTCTAATTCTTGCAAGTGTTCCATAAGTTTGAAATTATTTCCAAATAAAAAGGTTTTCTAGAAATGCTTAAGCCTTCAAGTGAGTGCTGCAACTTCCTCACTTAATTCATTTGGATAGATGCTCAAACCGGAGGAAACTCCACAGAGATGCACGAGCTCACTTTCCCCAGTTGCCTCTGTCTCTGCTCAACCTGAATCAACACATCCTGTACTCAAAATCGTCCCCAATCTCAAACCAATAAAGGGGTTATTGATGGCAGTCATGCACTATACTGACAATTTTTCATGCATAAGAGAAAATCAATAAAACAAAACTGCATGCTATCTTAAGCTGTATACTCTTCACCATTGAGATTTTCAAGCAATTTTACATTTGGAAATTTCCAATTATGGTCCTATAAGTCTTACCCTAGTATCCCAACACAGGCATAAAGTTTCCAGTAGATGACATTCTGAAAGCATTCAGTCGAAGACATACAGCACAGTTTGAAGAAACATATTCTTGTACGTTGTCTTACCACTGCCCTTTTATTTAACCAAAAATGTTTTAAGTGTCTCTTTACCAACAGCCCAGACCTATCCAGGTGGTTGGCAACGCAATGAGACTTTCACTTCTAGAACCTGAATAAAAGTCTTGCATTTCTATCCATTTGAATAGATGAATAGAGATCCATCACCAGCTCAAGTGGTAAAAGGAAGAGCACCAGGGAGATAAAAGATTAGCTTCAGGGGACCCAGCTGAAGCCCTAGGGTGTTTGCCAGAGCTCCTCCTCCTGGTGGGTCCTGAACCCCTATTGTCCACACCCGCACAAGACTGCCTGCCGTGTGTTCACTCTGCTCTCAGCCACCACTTTGTGCTCAGCCTTTTAGCCTCCTAGTCACCACCTTGGTAAGCAAATATTGACATTCAGTGCCAAGTCCACCTCTCTGGACGTGCCCTCCCGCAGGATCTTGCTGCCTCTACGGTTCTGCAAATGCCTGCAAACAAACGATTATTCACATTCGTCCACCTGTCCTGAGGTATTCTTGCCAGAAGAGTTAGGCTAAATTAAGACACCTTGCCGTTGCTGGATGCCATTCCTTGGCCAGAGAGAAATTTAAAACATGCTAGGGCAGTTGTGAGAAAAAAAAAAAATCAAAGATGGGAAGGTTGTGACTTTTACAGACATGGAGGCAAACAGCCTTAAAAGCAACAACTTGATAGAATGTACTCCAGTATTCAACGTGTGACCCCAGAGCTTCCTTCCTCATGGGTCTCCTCCTCTAAACCCTGGGATGATGCCTTTTGCCCCTCCTTAACTCTGCACCCCAGGGAAGGAGAGAGTCTCTCAGTGACTGAAGACAGTTTTCCCACTGCACAATGTGAATAATGAAAATAGACATTTCAGATGATGGGAAGGTATGAAATAACCTTCACTGAGCACCTACTACGTTCCAGGCACTGTGGAAGGACTTCACTTTTAATCCTCACAAAAGACACCATTATTATCTCCACTTTTACAGAATAAGAAATTGAGGCAGCAGCTTTCCCAAAAGCATACAACTAAAAGGGGACTGAGGAGGCACCTGGTTGGCTCAGTGTTTGAGTGTCTGCCTTTGGCTCAGGTCATGATCCGGGGGTCTTGGGATCGAGTCCTGCATCGGGCTCCCTATGGGGAACCTGCCTCTCCCTCTGCCTATGTCTCTGCCTCTCTCTCTCTCTCATGAATAAATAAATAAAATCATTTTTAAAAAGGTTGGGGGGGGGGGGAGCTAAGATATGAACCTGGGCAGTCAACTGTGAGTTTGATCATGCAAAGCAGTCTTTCAGGAGCCAAAAAAAGCTGAGAGGAGCTCAATTCGCATCTTGTGAAGGTGAAATCCTTACACTTCCGTCTGTCAGCTATGGCCCTACCTGTGTGCAGGTGTTCAGCCTCAGCTTCCACTTATTGCAGGGTGCCAGCCAGTGGCCATTGCCTCTCTCTTCCACGCCCCCCCAACACCCACCCACAAAAAGGGAAGAAGGTGACATTTGACTCCTTCCCCGCCCCAGACCAGACACCGGGATTGGCCCTTCACACTCTTTATCTCATTTAATCATGCAACCTCCCCCATGAGGTTGGTTTTATTTTCACTATTTAATGGTTGAGGAAACAAGAGGCCAAAGAGTTCAATAGCTTGCTTCTGTCTCCCTCCAGAGCCTATAATCTTTTCACTGGATTGTGCATATTCCACTCCGGGTCTGAAAGACAGGCTTAGGTTTCACTAAGGAGTATTTCTGAGGTGCTCTAAAATCAGTATCTCAAAAACTAAGAGGCCAGGTCCTTGACTGGCAACAGATTCTCATGGGAAAACCCTTTTCAAAGAGAGCTTTTCTTTTGTAAATTAGAATCTTCTGAAAAATAATGAATCCTGCCAAACCTACAACAGAGTAGTTTGACCTAAAATTCACCTAAGAAAAGGCTTCATTTCTATTTCAGCAAATGATTGAAAACCAAAGATTGGTATAAGACATGCTACATCATATTGGCTAAAAGAATACCGAATTGAAGGAGCGTGGAGTCTGAATTCCAGCTGGAGACGGGGCACGAATTATTCCCTTCCCCCAAGCTGCCAGAGTAGCCCCGAGGAACGGGGTGGCTGCTCTCAAGTGTAAGGGGCAGCTTGGATTTGTTCCGCAGCTGGCAGATGTCAGGACTTCCCTCTCAGGAGGTTGAGAGGAGCCTGAACAAATGTAAAGAAACGGGAATTAAACTCTTTTCATGCCTGGTTATAATGAGTGATGTCTGGGGACTCTTTGACAAGGAAATTAAAAATCTTCTACGTTTCATGGGTTAGTGAAAAGAACACTACTTTCGAACCAAGGGTTGGCTCAACCTCTTACCAGCTGTGTGACCTTGAGCAATTTGCTTAACCTCTCTGTGTTTCCGCACCCTCCCTGGTATTACTCTCACTATGAGAATATGATGTGGACGCAGAGGGCCAGGGAACCTCTCCTGGCACATGGAAGTCAGTGAATAAATGTTGGACCACACGCTCCCTTCCTTGGGCTAACCTAGCAGAATGGAGGCCCTGGAGTCCTTAGAGCAGGAGGTCCCAAATTTTAGTGTACACAGGATCACCAGGACCCTCTTTGAGACAAACATTTCTTTGCTCTGCTGCAGTAGGTTGGAGGTGAGGCCGAGGCACCTGCAGGCCCACGACAGGCCCCATTGGGAGGAACAGTGCACCTGTTGGAGACAAAACCACACTGGAACTGTGCCTGAGTTAAACACATGAACCAACATTTTCTCCTTTCCTTATCTGCCTATCTGCACTGGGGAGGCCAGCAGTCCCTGCCTGCTTCATTCTGGAATGTTTTGGGTGACATTCGGGCTCACTGGCCGGCAGAGTGTACTGCCAATTCCACGGCACGCTCTCTGTCTCGTCAGATTTATGCCATCAAGCTGCTTCCAAAAACCTAAATCACGCCTTAGACACGCTGGATAAAGGGGACCTTGAGGCAGAAAAAAGTTAAGTGGGAAATGGAATCACTCTGTGGCAATTAAAGCCCTTTGAAACGACTTCCACTGCTCCTCAGTATCCTAAAGGGATATTATTACCCACCTCAATGCCGGTGATGCTTTGCTCATGTTGCTATTTAGGAAAAACACGTCTAGTTGTTAGTGAATGCCTGGGGCTATCTGGTCATCAGGTTCTGAAAAAAAAAAATCTGTATTTCATTTTGGCCAAAGGTTTTTGCTTATTTGCTCAACAAAACAGCTGATAAATTAACAGAACCAACCTCCTTTAATTACTCTGTCTTCCATTCCTTCCTGACTGGTAAAAAGGAAAAGAAACAGTAGTGGGTCCACAATATGCACAGGAAGATGAGGAGGAGGAGGAGGAGGAGGAGGAGGAGGAGGAGGAGGAGGAGGAGGAGGAGGAGGAGGAGGAGGAGGAAGTGGGGGAGAATGTCAGAGTATGGATTGCTCCTCATTACAGGGGCAGCACTCAGGGGGCTTCCGTGGGTGTCCAGCTGCAGACCACTCACAGATCCTGCTTATATTTCCAGATCTCTGTCTTGGCTGGGGATTAAATCAATACACTGAAGCCAGAAGCTCAACCCGAAAGGGACCGTGGAAAATCTTGGCCAGGGATGCAGTCACTCTGACCGCTCACCTGTGGGCAATCAGAGCCATGCACTAACACTGCTGATTGTTCTTTTTTTTTTTTATGTTTTATTTATTTATTCATGAGAGACACAGAGAGAGAGGCAGAGACACAGGCAGAGGGAGAAGCAGGCTTATGCAGGAAGCCTGATGTGGGACTCCATCCTGGGACTCCAGGATCAGGCCCTGGGCCAAAGGCAGGTGCTCAACCGCTGAGCCACCCAGGTGTCCCATCACTGATTGTTCTTAATTCCACCCAATCTGTTGGTTGGCTGGTCAGCGGCCACGTGATGATTAACCCAGGACTCTAATCAGTGTCCACGACCAGGAAATGCGTTGGGCCTGAGGAGAGCAGGGCAAAACAGGACTGCCCTTGTAGGACTCACTGGAGTCCCACAGAGAGAGTCCATCTCCTAATAATGATCATTTTTCTCCTTCTCTGGGGCTCCCCCTCCCGCTCCCCTTCTCCTGGCTCTCATATCCACACTTGCCACTTTCCAACAGAAATTCCTCTTGTTCCAAAATGCTGAAACCAACGCCAGCTACTCCTCTTTGTTCGGCCCCAGTGCCTTCTCATAGCCGTCCCTGAAATCATGCCCTAAAGCCATCACTTGTTGCTGCAGGACAAAGGCGAGCATGGAAAAGAATATAGAATGAGGTCTGTGAGTTCTCTGAAAATTCCAGCCGCCTGCTGAACTGAGCCATCTCTGTATCTTAGTCAAGTTAAGAGCTCCCCCTAATGACCGGCTCATGAAGGGAAAGAGGTGAGCCAGAGGTTTCTATCCGGGAGGCGCTGCCAGAGATAGAAAGCACAACAGGCCACTTGTCAGATGCTGACCCCTTTCCAGAAAGTCTTGCCCTCCTTGTGCCCCCTCAACTGTCACCCACAGATTTCCCTCCCATCGCCAGCGGCCTCTAGGTTACAGTCCCACTTGTCAAGGCCACCCGGTGGGGTGCCCTGTCCCCCAGTAGAGCACAGGCCCAGGGCCCAGTGCGGATCCTCCACACAGAACCCGGCTGAGATGGCTTCTCCTCATCACAAGGGCCAGACTGTCATGGGGGACTCTTGGGAGCTGTTTGAAAAATTATAGTTTTGGTCCTGAATTAAAGGATTGCATTTCTCCTGAAGGCCAGCTGTTGGCTGACTCCAGTGCCAAGAAGCCACTCTTCGAAGTGTCCTCCCGTGTTTCTTTAAATCGTTCTAATCCTCTGGCTGAGAAGCAGCCAGCAAGGCTCGCTGGGGATTTGTTTGCTCACTGATAGGGCAGGACCCCGATATCTGCTCTGCTCAGGAGCACCTTGAAAACCAGAGAGCACACAGAGTCCTCTGAAGAGCAAACAAGAGCAGCTTCCACATCAAAGGAAAACGAGTGTCATTTACTGAAGCCTTCGAGTCATTCAGGGTCTCATCCCAGCCAGAATAAATGAGCATGTGGCCTCCATCCAACTTTCTTCTGCCCCTCATCCTCTTTCAGACCTGACTCCAGTCTGGTGGGTAGGACCCAAGCGCTGCCCCAGGCCCCCCATATCCCATGCCCCAGGTAGCGGGCATTAGCCGCAGGCCTCTCCTCCACTCCAGCCCTCCGTCGGGACATTCAGAACAGTCACCTGCTCCCAGAACTGCCACTGGGATCCAACATGACAAATGCACTTGTCTGGAGGTGGCAAACCAGAGGCCAGAGCAGGGTGGTCAGAGAGATTTTTTGGAAGAGCATGCAGTGTTTTCAAAAGTCTGAATTATCACCTTTTTTTAAAAAAAGATTTTATTTATTTATTCATGAGATACACACAGAAAGAGGCAGAGACCCAGGCAGAGGGAGAAGCAGGCTCCCCGCTGAGCAGAGAGCCCGATGCGGGACTCGATCCCAGGACCCCAGGGATCACACCTTGAGCCGAAGGCAGACGCTCAACCGCTGAGCCACCCAGGCGTCCCTGAATTATCAACATTTAAAAATCAGGATACTTCATGTATTAATCCTTCTTAAAATAAGGCAAATCAGCTGCCTGGACCCCGATGTCACACACCCACAGGGTCTGAGCCACAGCTGGCCCAAAGAGGAACCTGGATCTCACCACTCCTGCCCAACTCCCCACTCACCTCAACCCCACCCCACCCCCCAGCCTCAGTCAGCCGGCCTCCCTGGAGCTACTGGCCTGCAGGGCACCAGAGGCACTGTGTTTGCAACCATGAATTAATCAGATATATAACACATTAACACAGATTAGTTTATTTGGCACCTCTCCCAGGTAACATCTTAACCCAGTTAAAATGCCTGTCTACAGAAGATTCCTAAGAAGTGATTCTAATGAAATCTGATAATGGGAAGGTCAATGGGGGAAAATATTCTAGCTTCAGAAAGCTTTTCAGCACCTTCTAATTTCTCAGTGACAGTTGGGTGCTTGCCACATTTTCAACATAGGACCCACTTCGTACTATCTGGTTGATCTGTTCAAATTAGTTCCACGTGAGAAGTGAAAATAGAGAACATAGAGTAACCTTAAATCCTTTTTTTGGAACAATGCAGACTGCATAAGTAAATACAAAATTTTGAGATGGGCCTGACATTACAGAGTGAAAGAAATCAGGATAATTTGTTTGCATTTTTTCTGTGTTTTCTGGCTTTTCCTTCTGATTGTTTTTTAAAAGGAATCTGTATCCATAAGTCAAAGATGTTGTCTTCAGGCAAACGTTGGGTTGTTTTCTTTTTTTTTTAAGATTTTTTATTTATTCATGAGAGACACACAGAGAGAGGCAGAGACACAGACAGAGGGAGAGGGAGAAGCAGGCTCCATGCAGGGAGCCCAATGAGGGACTGGATCCTGGGACCAGGGATGACACCATGAGCTGAAGGCTGAGCCACCCAGGCATCCCAGGTTGTTTTCAGCTAAGAAAAAATATATCTAGTCAGACCAGGAGTTATCACAGTGACAATTACAGGGTTTAAATGCAGATAGCCAATGCAAAATCTTCAAAGTCGAACTTTGAAAATCATTTTGGAAAAGAAATTGCAAGCCTCCTGTCTTATGTTTTGCTTTTTAAAATAAGAGCGTGGGGGTGCCTGGGTGGTTCAGTTCGGTGAAGCATCTGGCTCTTGATTTGAGCTCAGCTCAGGATTTCAGCGTTGTGAGATTGAGCCCTGCGTTGGGCTCTGTGCTGGGTATGGAGCCAGCTTAAGATTTTCTCTCTCCCTCTCCTTCTGCCCATTCCCCCATCCACCTCTTCCTTCTGTGTGTACTCTCTCTCTCTCAAAATAAATAAATAAATAAATAAATTACATAAAATTAAAAGAGTTTGGTTGGATGGGTGTATTTACTCAGTTGATAGAGACAGAAGTAAGCAAACGTAACAATAGACATTAAAATCCTATATAGAAAAAACAAGTCCTATGTTCTGAGGATAGAATCTACCAAACTATCATTGTCTCCCTCCAAGTCTCCACCCCAAACCTCAATACCCCAGGAGCACTCTTAATACTTGATTTCTGACTGTGTCCATGAAACCATGCTTCTCAGCCTATTATACTATAGCTTGTCCTATTTTACCTGAAGGACTTTTCCAATTAGAATGTTGTAATCAGAAGTTAATCAAGCAGAACATTCATAATACTGTCTATAATTTTACCAGAAAAAAATATATTTGTTCTAGATATTAGATTCTTTTTTAATCTCTCTACCTTCTACAGCTTTATAGCACCGAGTTTTTTTAATTTTAAGACAAAATTTTAGCCTAAACTATTAAAACGCTATTAAATAATTTTCACAAAAATTATTAGATAGTCTTGATTTAAGAAAAAACAAAAACTTACCTTTCTGGAATCTTCAACTTGAGCAAAACCTTCCCAAGCACTCAACTCATCAGATCATATTTTAGTAATTTTATCAAAAATAAGCAACAACAATAAAAATTGCTCATCAGAAATGTAATCTTTGAACAGGATGAATAATTCAGCTCCTACATCTTTCTAGACAGCCTGTGGGACTATGTAATAAGCAGTCATGATTATAACAGAAAACTTACAACACTGAAAGATAATAAAACCTCAGACAATACCAGGAATTTCGAGTTTATTCTAACACCCTTCATATCATAGGTGAGGAAACAGAGGCAAGTGAATTGTCTAAGAAGTTTCTTACACTGTTTCTTAGAAGCAAAAGCAAGGATGACTTCTGGTCTGGTGTGCTCTCCAATATTCCTTAGTGAGGGAAGATCTAACTGCGTGGAATATACTGTATTATATTACGGTGACCAGGAGAGTTCATAAACACCCCCTCCCAACAATGGATTCTAAACTTTTTAAGCCTTTCCCGTTTTTTAGCATTTTTTAACCTTTTTTTCTTTCTTTCTTTCTTTCTTTCTTTCTTTTTTTTTTTTTTTTTTTTTTTTTTTTTGAGAGAGAGAGAGAGCATGAATGGTTGAAGAGAGGCAAAGGGAGAGACTATCTTAAGCAGACTCCATGCCTAGCATGGAGCCCAAAACAGGGCTCAATCTTACAACCCTGAGATCAGGACCTGAGCCAAAATCAAGACTTAGGCATTCAACTACCGAGTCCCCCCAGGTGACCCAAGCTCTTCTTATAAGAATTCACTGACTAGGGATGCCTGGGTAGCTCAGCGGTTGAGTGTCTGCCTTCAGCATAGGGGGTGATCCCAGGTCCCAGGATCGAGACCTGCAGTAGGCTCCCGACCAGGAGCCTGCTTCTCCCTCTGCTCTGCCTCTCTCTCTCTTGTCTCTCATGAATAAGTAAGATCTTAAAAAAAAGAAAAAAAGAAAGAAAAGAATCCACTGACTATACCAAATGGCCTTTTAGAAATATGAGCACTTATTGATTCAACCAGAATTTATTGCTACACTTACCAGCATGCCTAAGACCCCAGACTAGACTCATAAAAATATGGAAAATTCTTCCCTGCCCTCCAGAAGCTTACAATCTCTTAGAGGAGACAAGAAATAAATGTGTGAAATAGTTAAGAGACAATGCAAAGGGTCACACCAAATCACTGATAGGGCACAGTGTTGCAGGATTAGCCAAAGAGAAGACCAAATATGGATAGGTGGCATCAAAAGACACCCTTCATGGAAACTGCTGCTTGAACGAAGCTCAATTAAACCATTAGGGGAGGGGAAGGTGGAAGAGAGAAGAGGAGAGGAGGAGAGGAAAAACCAGGCTTTCGAAAGACAGCCTCACTGCCGTGAAATATCTTTGACTAATCCGTGTTTCTCCTTAAATTCATTGCTGTAAACAACTGCAAGTTCTTAAAAAAAACAAACAAAAGCACCTCCTAACCTTGACCCCTAGTGGTTTCTGATTTCTGGCACTCATGACTCTCTTCCCTGTGCAAGCTCAAAAAAGCAGCCCCTTCTGAGCACCCTTTTGCACCATGCCTCTATTGTACCCCTTAGCGGGACATGGAATTATGAAAGGCCTGTAGTGTGTTTCTGGCAAGCCGGAGCCCCAGATCCAAATTTGTGTTCCTGTTTATGGAGGACTATCCAGTTACCTACCCCTAGAGAAAGGAAAAGCTTGATCCTCTGGAAAGGAGTGTCGGTCCCTCTGCACTGGCACAAGATCTGGAACCTCTACTCTGGCATCAGGACAACCTTGAACCAACTCTACAGACCCCAGCAAAGGGAAAAAGCCACCACTAGCGATACCTAATCATGCCATGGGCACTGTCCATACACAGCCCACTCAATCCTCAAAGTGAAACTGCAAAGTGGATATACCATCATCCTTGTTTACCACCTATAGAAACCAAAGATGTGGCAATGACACGCCCAGGGTGGTACCAGCAGTTAGTGTTAAGGCTGGAGAGGGAAGTCAGGTGGACCCGAGCACTTTGCTCTGGCATCACTGCCTCCCTGAGGTTACTCAGGGTGAAAAGGAAGCAAGACCAGGATAAGGATCCCTGGGTGGCTCAGCTGTTGAGCATCTGCCTTGGGCTCAGGTCATGATCCAGTCTGGGGATGGAGTCCCATATTGGGCTCCCTGCAAGGAGCCTGCTTCTCCCCTGTGTCTCTGCCCCTCTCTCTCTGTGTGTGTCTCTCATGAATAAACAAATAAATAAAATCTTTAAAGGAAAAAAAATTTTTTAAAAGACCAGGACATATTATTTTTGTCAGAACTCCAGCCCTCCTCTAAACCTAAAGGGGCTCGGTGTCAATGAATGGCTGAGTGATTCAGGAAGAGATTCCTGCTGATCACTGGGTGGAAGCCAGACCCAGGGGACGCCTGACAAATTGTGACCTCTTGGCAAGGGCCAAGTCATTGTTCCATCCCTCGTGGCACTTGGAAAGCACCTTTCCTATCCATCTGCCAATCTCAATAGTTGCTCAAAGTAATGAATCTGCTCCAAAACTTTGCTTTGTAGTATACTTATTTTATCTTTACAAACATTTCAGCTTGCCTTTTTCTGTCTTTTTTTTTTTATTGGAATAAAACAAGATGGTGGTGGCTTGCTAAACTTTGATTTCAAGACCATCATCAGAGAGGTTCATATCTGGTGTGGTGTATGCTATACGCAAGTGGCACCCAGCTATTTCTGGTGTGGTAAAGGTCTGTGGTAGAATGAGGGGTGCATTAGTCATTCGTGGAGTCGGCCCTGAACAAAATTCTCTCCTTGGAATGGATCGTCAAATTCATTATGGAATCCAGTTCAAGCTTTCTCGCCATGCCCAATAATCACCAGGCAGGTTGAAGGCACCAGGGTGTGTCCTGAGATTAGATAAGTATCCTAGAAAAGTGGTGACTGCCATCAGGACAACAGAATTTTGCTTGTTCTGCATAAATTGAGATTATCTTTTTTCTTTCTTCCAAATTTATCACAAAGGAAATGAAAATCCAAGTATCATAAAAGAGAGAACAATATTCTGGCCCGATTACAAAATGACTTTTAAAAAATGCTAACAGGGTGCCTGGGTGGCTCAGTCACTAAGCATCTGCCTTCCGCTCAGATCATGATCACAGGGTTCTTGGATTGAGCCCCGCATAAGTCTCCCTACTCAGCAAGGAGTCTGCTTCTCCCTCTCCCTCTGCCTCTCCCCCTGGCTCATGCTTTCTCTCTCTCTCTCTCTCTCTGTCTCTCTCTTTTCCCCCCAATAAATAAAATCCTTAAAAATTTTTTAAATAAAAAAGTAGAAATGAGTAAAAAATGCTGACAAACTATTTACAGCTTGACTTTCCACACGGATAGACAGTACATCTAACAACTTAGTAAGGCCAAAGTGCTGAAGTTTGGCCCTAAATTGTGTTCCCGTTAATGTTTCTTACATTCTGCTCATAAAATTTCTGAAGACTGAGACCCCATGTAGGTGCAGTTACTGCTATTTCAGATAAACCTGTAATAAAGTTAATCAGGCACACATTTAACAACATACATGTGGTAATTGTTATGGCCCTGCATAGTAATTGGACATTAAGACTAAATGGTTCACATAAATTATAGAAAAATGGAAAAGTCGCATTACCCCTTCCTTTATATCATTGACTCCCAAATGCCTGTGCAGACCACCTATATCCAAATCATCTGGAGAGTTGTTTGAAATTATAAATTCTTGACCTCGTCCCCCCCAGAGAGTCAAATTCAATACATTTGTTATATAGGGAAGTTTTGCACCACACCAGGGGTCTCAAGTTCAAGTGCTTTTACAAGCAAGGCAAGTAAATTTGTGTTTAGGACAATGTCTTTTGACAGAATTAAGTCTGTGTATAAGGAAATGAATGTTCCACCCAAAGGCATTTACTCTGTGAATATTTTTTAAGCTGATTGATTTATTTATTTATTTATTTATTTATTTATTTATTTAGAGAGTATGCACGTGCATGAAGTAGAGTGGGGGCCACAGGGCCACAGAAGGAGAGGGAAAGAGAGAATCGTAAGCAGGCTCCACACCTAGCCCAGAGCCCATTCCGGGGCTCGATCCCACAACCCCAAGATCGCTACCTTAGCCAAAACCAAGAGTCAGACGCTCAACTGACTAAGCCACTCAGGCGCCCCTGAGAATGTTTTTTAATACTGTTGGCCGCTTCTGCACCCCTTCCCTACCTTGCACCCCCGTAGGACACATCCATGTACTAAACTGAGGCTGACAGCTTGCAACCTCTGTGAACTATACCATACTTCCCGTATCTTGAGGGTTTGCTGCTATGGTGTAGTACAAGTGGTACACAGAAGCCCTTCATACATTGCAGCTAATCCTAAATCACCGTTTACTGTATACACATTCCTTCATTTCATTCATTAAATCTTCATTGGTCATCCAATACATTTCAAGTGCTTACCTCAGACAGGAAATACAACATTGAGTAAGACAAGTGGCTCAGAGTGTGGAGGGATATGTATCAAAACGATTCTGATGGTCAGCATTGCATGAAAATATTCCTTTAACTCCAAGTACAAAAATAATCTCTCACTGTCCTAGTGCTGAGGGAACAAATCTCTAGGAGAATCTATTTTGAAGTATTTCTCCCCCATCTCCCACATCCCAATATCAACATAGAGGACAGGCCAACATCCGAAGCTCTGCAGCTCTCTGAAGCAGACGTTACCTCATGCTACATGGCTTCCTCGTTCAGAGCGGCTCCAAGAGAAATGAGGCTTCCAGGACATTCCATCCTGCAGGCCGTTTGGTGATGTATTTGAAATGGCCCATTTCTGGAGCTCCTTAATGAGTGACATTTATAGGGTGTCCTTCTCTTCCTTGAATCGAAAGACACTGAGATTTCTTTCTCTCCTAGGCTCTCCCAGCCCATGCTTAGTGTTTACATGGCCAAAATGTTGAGCAAGCCACTCAATTCCATTTCTGCACTCACTCTTTCGCTACTGAAATGCAAACTCCCCTGGGTAATTCCAAGCAGTTTCTTTACCCAGAGATCATCTCTGGCCACAGAGCAGCTCAGCTGCAACCCGCGTTGTGTGCGCTGCATAATACTGTAACATTTTCAGAGTCAGAGAAGATTTATTCAGTGATCAACAGCTTCAGCATCCTGAATCACTCCAGAGACAGTCTGTTAAAGAGGGGACCTTGAGGGAGCTCAAAATGTAAGCAAGAAGTGAAATAATCCTCTCTTTCCCTTTTAACCCCTTAAGCCCTGATAAGGAAATCACATTCGTTTTTCATATGCATAGGGGAAAATGTCTAGAAGTAAATCCCTCAAAATATTAAGAGTACTTATCTGTAGGAGGTGAAATTAAAGGTGATTTTTATCATTTTCTTTTTGCTAATCTATATTTTCTACAATAAACTTTAACTCTGTAGTAAGAAAAATATTTTAAGGCACATATTTACATACTGTTCTTCAAAAAGATCTTTCAAGGGGGAAAAAAAGACATCATTAGCTATCTCAGGAACTAGGTCAGAATTGGGAAGACTAGCACACCATTCACCAAAAAAAAGATAGAGTGGTTAAATATAACAAGAAAGGAAAAGCTTACAGAGTTTTTAATAATTGAAGTCCATACAAGTCAGGAATCGCTAATGATTCTTATTTAACACTACCCACCAGACCAAAGCTGTTCACCTTACCCCAGTTTGCTTGGAAATTTGGAATTAAAGATGTCCTGAGAGTGTGAAAAATAAACTAGAGTGTACAAAACTCTCTAAGACCCTTCAAAGTGAATATCCAATCTTCCCTGTGAACTCTACAGGAGAAATGGGCAAAATGGTCTTGTTGCTGATTGAATAAAAAACAAAGAGCCAGGGATCCCTGGGTGGCGCAGCGGTTTGGCGCCTGCCTTTGGCCCAGGGCGCGATCCTGGAGACCCGGGATCGAATCCCACATCAGGCTCCCGGTGCATGGAGCCTGCTTCTCCCTCTGCCTGTGTCTCTGCCTCTCTCTCTCTCTGTGACTATCATAAATAAATAAAAAATTAAAAAAAAAACAAAGAGCCAGATAATGGAGTAGTTGTGCACATGGATATAGCCTGTCCAGTTTTGGAACACCAATGGTTTCATGGCTGAAGGAAAAAGCAAGCCGCGACTTGAATGATCTTTGAACTCAAGATCAAGGTGAGAAACATCTCTTAGAAGTACAGACACATCTTCCCTCCTATTCCTGATGTCAGGCTGTATCCATGTGCACAACTACTTCGATAGAATTCAGTTTGTTAAAGAAACAAACTTACTCAGTAAGCCAGCTTGGGGTATTTGCTTACCTGATGGCAGGATTTTTAACTTTTTTGTCATTTGACCTCACATACACTCAGCCAAAACCAAAATGCCTGAGAAAATGTAGCTTAGAATGAACACCAGGGGAAACAGCTACTAATAGAACAGGTAGGCAAACAGCAAGCAGAGGACACTGTGAACAAACACCACCCATTTGACGAAAAGGGAGGGGGTGGATTCCAGATGGCGAGAAACCCTAAGAGTGAGCAGATATCACCAGACATATCGCTGGCATATGTAAAACCACTAGATAATAACATCCATGTTAGGGAACAATCTTTCACAAATTATGGATTTTGTTTAAACCATAATAGGAAGGATATGTGTTACTTTCAGTTTAAAAGAATGTCTCACTATGTCAACTATATTTCAGTTAAAAGGAAAAAAATCTCACAGTAAGAAAATGCTGAGCCTGGATCCTTAAAATAAACACAGTAGGAATTAAATTTAAACCTATTTATGAAAATTCAAATTAATTGTTTTCACTGAAGTAATAACTAACTTTGATTCCATAGACTCAAAAGCATTCTTATGATTAACTCGCTATTCAGTTCTTACTAGGTGGACATTAGCCTGTGCTTGGTCCTTAACTATGTCATATACAATCAACAAACCCAGACAGTTTAAAACACGGAGGCCAACCTTCATTTTTTTTCTCTCAGTAATTGTAAGAAAGAAAAAAAAGTAAGAGTTGAAAATGTTTTAAAAACAGACAAGGTGAGACAAAGGGAGAGATCCCCATTTCCATAGAATTATTGTGCTTTGATGGAATATATACTTTTCTCGGGGCAATTTGCTCTCTAACCATCCCATGCACCTTCCCTCTTGTGATGGGTGAATTGTGCAGTATCTCCTGATCTCAACAGCTGCACCAAGGACGATGCTCAGAAACAATGAAGGATAAAATAGGATAAAATGAAGATTTTTAAAGCTAGATACTTATGTTACACGGTTTAGATTTTTTTACATACCGTTAAAGATATGTTTCGCCAATGTTATCACATTCTATGTTATTTTCTATTTTTCTGATCATAGCCCATAATGAATTTGAACACCAATTTAAGATTCATTTTTTTTTAATAAAGAAAGAAAAGAAAAAACATATACACACAGAGGGAACGGAGGTGTCACTTAAGGAAAATGCACACAGAGATCAGGCCTTCTGGACAGTAGGAGACCATCACTGATGAGAATGAGGCCTTCTGTCTCTGTCTCTGTCTCTGTCTCTGTCTCTCTGTCTGTCTCTGTCTCAAAACAATTGAGAGATGTAACCATGAATAATCCCAAAGATATGCATTTATTCATTTCTGAATGCTATATAATTTCATTTTAAGGATAATTAAATATGTATTTGCATTAATTGATATACACTCTTGTGTGATGTGTACAAGCCAGAGAAATTCTGTAGAGGTTTGCCACCAAATGTACTTCAGATTCCATCAAATCACATCAAATTTATCCCCTGAAAGACACTCTTGATCTTCTGGATCTTCCTTATAAATTTCCTACTTAATCAAGATGTTAATGAGATATTTTTCTTGTTTCTTAATTCCGGTCCCAAACCAGCTATTTTGGATATACGTGTTTAATACATATACTACATTGTGATTCTAACTTGCGTATAAGCCTGTTAATAAATAATACATCGTCCTGTCGGCTCTAGCAAATATGTGTTAGGTTACAATATTTCCTCTTCTTCCCATTAGCCCATTCGGCAACCATTTCATCCAGCAGCAACATACAGCCGAGTGAAACCACTCGAAGCGTTGTCCTTAACCAAGACGCACTGCAGCATTTCACTGTTGGGGTGGCAGCATTGGGTGACCTGTGGCATAGCCCTCAGTGAAGTGAAAACCGTTTCACTAGCTGTCTTTTCAACTGTGACAGGCCTTAGTCAAAAAACCAGAGAGTGTGACCTGCCAATCACAGGAGTGAGAGGCCCGAGGGCCATATGTCACACGATTCTACAGCCCCTTCTGACTTCCCGTGTAAGTAATTCCCAGTCAGCAGGCTCCTCTCACCCATGAGCTGCAAACACAAGAGCTTTTCCATCTACTCTTGTAACGTGTTTGGTCATAGACTTGGGTGACTTCAATGTGAAAATTATTTCCCTTGCGGTATCTGTCATTGGTTGGAGATATGTGATTATGGGTCTGCTAGATCCACAATTCCCCAGAAAAGATCATTGATCCAAATCTGAGAGAGTAGCAGAATCTGTGTGTGGCCCTGGTGGTTTTGCCCATCACCACACTCCAGGAAATGTGGCCTTGGAGCAGGGAACACATTTCAACTAGTCTCTTGAGTTGCTAAGCCCCACTAAGAGCCCCAGTCTCTCATCCTCACCACTGCCAGCTGCCAGGTCCAAGCCTCAGTGAGAAAATGGGCGAAAAATACCAATTTATAAAAACCACTATACACATGTTATTAATGCTTTTACTACTAATATCAGACTCTACACTTTTGCCTACTGGTATCTGGTATGGTTTTTTGCAAACTGGTCTATGGAATAAAAGTGCTTGGGTGTAGAGAAGATTATGGTCTTGATAGCCAGAAGGATTTTGAGATAGCTGCTCCCCACACGTATCATCCTGTTCCTCATATTCACTCCTCAATCTGATTCTCTAACTCAGTCTGTTAGAACTGCCTGGAAGGCTTGTCAAAACACAGATTGCTGGGCTCCACCTAAGCAGTTTCAGATTCAGCAGATCCAGGGTCAGGCCTGAGAGTCGCATTTCTAATAAGTTCCTAAGTGTGCCGGCATTGCTTGTCCAGAGACCATTCTTTGAGAATCATGGCTATAGAGAGCACTTCATTTAGAATATTAAAAGAGGTATGGGACAAGTAAAAATAAATGAGTTATATGGAGAAAATGTAGGCGGTAGGAAAAGAGGGGATCCCAAATGGTTATATTAAAGGATTACCAGCCTATCATATATACAGATCATCTGGTTTTAGTCTCCTTTACAGGTGAATTAACTGAGACTCTTAAAAAAAAAAAAAAAAAGAGAGACTCTAGGTGATTAGGTCATTTACCCAATCTCATGGGGCTGGCCCATCAATAAGACAACTAGGACCAAAATCCAGTTCTCTTCTATTCCAGCTCTGTGCTTTCTGGTGCAACGTTGCCAGCAGCTCAGGTTCTCACTATTTTTGACAAAGAAAGAAATTTCACACTTGATCTCTTATAAAAACAGTGCTCAGGTAACCTACACTAGTCACTCAAATTGAAATGGGAGGACAGACGAGGAAACATCGTGAAAAAAATACGATCCAGCCATGCACAAATAGGTTTTCAAGGAACGGCAAACTCGCTAACCAGGTTGGGTGAGTGACTTAGTAGTTGACCTGGCATTGATTTTGAAACTCTCTGTTCAGTGTCTTGACTTCACTATCCAGAAGGTTCTGGAGGAGCCCAATTCCCTGTT
Source organism: Vulpes vulpes (assembly GCF_048418805.1). Lineage (NCBI taxonomy): Eukaryota > Metazoa > Chordata > Mammalia > Carnivora > Canidae > Vulpes > Vulpes vulpes. The sequence goes on from NC_132780.1 coordinate 186,031,975, forward strand.
TGATTTTTGACAGTATCTGCTTTGCGAGTGCAGAAAGCAGATACCGGTTTCACTTGTGTCTGGCAGAGATGAGGCTTGCACTTGCCCTAGAAGCATGGGCCAGCTCCCAGGACAGAATGGAAAATTTCCACTCTCTTTTTAGGAACATCTCCACATTAAAACTGCCTTGTAACTGACCAGCTGCCTCCCAGGGCTGTTTAATCCTATTTTGGCCGGAGAGCATAGAATCTTTCCTCTAGTATGTTATGAAGAGTCTGAAAAGGAGACAGGAGAGGAAATCGTGTAGCCGAAGGCCTGTGAATGGCTGGCCAAATGTTCAGGCCTCACCATGGGAGAAATAAATGGACACAAATTTGTTTTGAATCTGAAAACACCAGAAGACAGGGGACTATTCCTCAAATTGTCCATTTAGTTGGGCTCCTATAGCCCCGTGCCCTAGACATAAGAGGGAGGCCCTTGAAAAGTGTATGTTGACTTGGTTGAATTTTAATGGCAGGCACATCCTGTTCAGAAGAGCTAATATAACCCAGAGCCTTTCCATCTGAAAGAGCAAGAACCCACAGACATTACATGAAGATGTGGTGAATTCAGAGTACTGAGTAAATTTCTTTCTGGTAGTGTACATAGTAACGTTTCATGTATTGTGAAATGTTGTCTGAATTAGTAGCGAGGCAATTCTAGAAAGATCTAGAAATAAGTACTCCTACCCATCTCCAGTTCAATCACCACTCCCAGTTCCAGTAACAAAAACAACAATGCTGTCGGACTATTGTTTGGTTTGCTTAGACTTTGCTAGAGCATTGTTGATCTTTGCCTCTCTGGGCATTCCCCAGCGGAAGTCCAGAACCCTGACCCTTGTTTCAATTCACCTATTGTTCTTAGGAAAGATGGGAAGTTAGGGTGAAAAGGAATTTGAGGGATGCCTGGGTGGCTCAGAGGTTGAGCATCTGCCTTTGGCCCAGGGTGTGATCTTGGAGTCCCTGGATCGAGTCCCACATCGGGCTCCCTGCATGGAGCCTGCTTCTCTCTCTGCCTATGTCTTTGCCTCTCTCTGTGTGTCTTTCATGAATAAATAAATAAAATCTTTAAAAAGAAAAGGAAATTGATAAGAATAGGAGCAGTGATGTGATGGTAAATGTTGAACAACCACCCCCCTGGGGCAGGGGTGCCTTGACTTGCTGTGTTTGCCAATTTCTGTGGTGTAAATACTCCATCGCGGTCAGTTTAAACCTGTCAGCAATTTAACAACTGGCTTGCAGGATTCCTAACAAAAATTAGCTCTCGGGAGCTGCTACCAGGCCAGCACCAGCACACCACTGGGTAGGGACGAACTTACGACACCAAAGTATCCCATAGTAAATGAAACTGACAGGATTTTCTCCACCCTGTAGAAAAAAAGAAAGGAAAACAACTCTGGAGTGGTAGGAGCAAAAACAACTGTTTTAGGAGTGGGGTAACATGAATCGTGGTTACTTGCCAACAGTCAGATAGGTAAATTGGTCGATGACACGCAGAATCAACCAACATGACACGAACTCAGGGCACCTGGGTAGCTCAGTGATTGAGCATCTGCCTTTGGCTCAGATAGTGATCCCGGGGTACTGGGATCGAGTCCTGCATCAGGTTCCCTGCATGGAGCCTGCTTCTGCCTCTGCCTGTGTCTCCACCTCCCTGTGGAGGACCTCCCTTTATTCATTTATTCCATGAATAAAATAAAATCTTCAAAAAAAATGACACAAGCTCAGAGAGATTAGAGCTATAATAAGGCTCTGGCAATTCATTTACGAGACTAAAGAGAAGCCTCGGTTGTCTGCTGTGGTATCGTGATTTTGGAATGTATTACCTAAAGGTCAGGGTTTCAGACTTCCGATCCCATGACTCACAAATCCCAGTAGTCCACTGTCCTAAGTCACCAAGCATAGTATAATTCACTGACCTAAGCTTCCGGGTGTGACAAAAAGGCACTCACTTAGGATTGCAAAGCCCCAATATATAGTCCTCGTCCTCTATTGAATGACTTTGGGAAAATCGTGTAACTTTTCTATGTTTCAGTTTGCCTCATCTATAAAGTAAATAATCCCCCAAAGTCCCTTATGGCTCTAAAGTGCTAGGCTTCTAAGTGGACTCTTTTAAAGTCACTTCAGTTGTTTTGAGTTTAAAGCTACGTTAGCCGTAAAATACTGGTAGCAATAAAAGCCTGCTCGGATAGGACACAATTGTCATTAGGGCTTTAGCCCTGCAGTTGAGCACACCACTCTGGCAGCACTGTCAGTGAGCCCAGTGTCAGGGGTAGCCCAGAAAAAGCAGCTCCTTGCCTTGGAGTCCTTTCAGTAATGGAAGGGACTGGAATTTGCCTCTGAACACCTCTGCACCCACCCCAGCGTGGTTCCTCTTGACAGCCTGAAGTGCAGACCGTACAAATGCCCCTCCTCCCCAGGGTTCACATAGCACGCTAGGCCGGCCTTGCTATTTGAGGTCCACACAGGTTCCTTATCAAGGCAGGTGAAGTGTCCTCCTTGGCACGAAGTGCTAATTATACAAGATGATCCGGAACAACCCTTTTATTACTCCAACTAGAAGTTAAAATCATTAAAGATTCAGTTCTGTGCCTATTGGAAATAACACTGTTCGACTCATTCCTGAACCTAGCATGAAGCCTTTCAGAGACTTCTGACTAATGAATTCTGTGTGTGTGTGTGTGTGTGTGTGTGCATGTGTGTGTGTGTGAGAGAGAGAGAGAGCACACAAGCGTGTAAGGGTGATTAGGGGGGAGAGATGACAGTAGAAATAGGGTCTAGAGAGCTGGGTATACAAGCCTGTGAGCTTGTGCACAGACAGCTATCATTCCCAGAAAAGTGGCCAACAGATGATGTTAAGAGAACATTTGGTTATATGGGAATTCTAGATTGCTCCACACCTTCAAAATAACAGCTCTAATCTAGAGTTCCTCGGGTATCACTAATTTGTGACTCAAAACCATAATTATCAAAGATTGTCGTAATTTCTTCACCTCCCCCATTCAACGTCAAACAATGAAAAATCTCAAACCGATACTTTGACAACAACACAGATACACACGCAGAGTTACCTGGAGCGCACGACTGAGGGCAGAGGGAGGGGGGCACACGGCCTCTGAGCAAAAGTGAGGATTGCAGACAGTAAAGTCAGCTCGCCCACCCACTTGCGGGGTTTGATTTTCCTGGAACCACGGAAGAAAGAAAAAAAAAAAAACCCCTAGCTTTGAGTCTTTGTGATTATTAATCTTTCTAAGGAAGAAAAGAACTTTATTTAAATGAGGCCCTGAGGTTGGCTGAGTGCACGGAAGCCTCGCCCGGCCTGCAGATGTCTGCGGGAGCCGCCACATGGCAAGAACCGGCTCTGGGGGTCTCGGGAGCCCAGCACAGGACCCAAAACTTGTGATTTTGGTGCAGGTTCCAAAACTCCGCGTCCCTTTCCAGTTCATTACAAACGCCTATTGTTTGCCATATTTATCTGCCATCGCTGCTGTTTGTTAGCAAATGGAAAGAGAACTGCCAGGCCCGAATTTCCGCCTGCCCCCAGAATAGTGCAAAGGCGCTCCCGGAATTGCACGACAGATGGTCTTTGAATGATATACAGAACCTCTGCCCTTGGGCCCGCTTTGGAGGAGCTGTTTTGGATTGTTGCTCGTAAGAGTGGGAGGTTGTTGTGTGATATGTGATTATTCCATAATAATTTTAATTATTTTGCCTGTTTTCAAACAATAGTCTCAGCCTTTTTTAATTTTTACACTCACTGAGTTGTGACACGAGCATTCTTTTCTCTATGTTAGCAGGGATTAAAAATCAAGCCCTGTATCCCTTCCCATTTTTTTTTTTCAAATAATCCACGTTTCAATAAATTACCTCGGTCTGGAAAACCAGGTTACGTGGCGTCCTCCTGGCACACACACGAGCAAGGGGGAAGAAAGAAAAAAAAATCCTTATTGTGGTGTCTGGTTTGAGATTGTCGCTGTAACAAGTTTCAAGAGAAGCCTGCTCTTTGCCTCTTTGGAGCGGGGCTCGGGCTAAGGGAGCTTCATTTACATGCATGTGGGGATCCCATCGGATCTGCTCAAAGGTACAGTCCGAGGCAGTCAGACGGCATCCGATGCGCATATAAATGAAGCTCCCCAAGTGGGGTGTAGGCTTCTGGAGATGCAGAAAATATGCCATCTCGGCCTCATCCAAATCCAATAGAAACTTCCGAATGTTTTTCTAAAGCAGCAGGAGCCAACGAGAAGCAGATGCTAAACTTTCAAGGCATCCGAATGCATTTCTCTTTCCCAGATAGATGTATTGGCTGAGCACCACCGGATGGATGAGGTTTGGGGTTAGAACCCGGGCTTTTAGTTTCTCAGCCCAGCGGGCCGGCAGGTGCCAACCTGCATGTCCCAGGGGCTCCGGCAGCAGCCTCCGGCTTTCACCTAGAGGGAGAACACCTTTATGGTAAATGCCAAGGCTGCCAGGGACTGTATAAAAAGATAAAATCTACAGTGAGTCCAAACCACGGGAGAATCTGGGAGTGAGTTAATATTCATGAGATGGCCTTTTTGCCGCACATTAGAATGTGTACCTCTACCTGGAGTTTGTTGCTCATGAAATTCTCCCCTACAGCTGAATTCTGTGTCCCCAAAGAAGCTGTGGTTCCAGTCCTACAGCTGAAAGCCAAATCAAGCTCTGGATAATTTCCAAGCCGACTTGTCTGGCACCTTGGTAATAAGAAAGAAATCCTGCCTCTCCTTGGTCTCCAGCTAAGTGATATAGTTACCTTGAAAACAGGCATCTCTGGTGAGTGGGGTTACTAGAAAAGAGAAGAAACAAAACTCTGACCCTGCTATTTGATAGAGAAATCCCCCACGGAGTCTTAAGTGCTTCCCAACAACTGTGGTTTTAATCCAATAACAGCCGCTCCTCTAACAGAGAGAAACCCAACTCACACAGCAGTTAATACCCAAATGAAATTCAGATAACTCCCACTGTGTTGACAAAAAGGATTGGAGAAACGTCCTCTGCTCCTTCCCAAGGAAGACGTGCCTTTGGTGAGATTCAGCTAGCCCACCCTCCCAGAGAACAGCCACGCCGCTGTCTGCCCAGCAAGGCCGGTGTGCAGAGATTTCGGGTTATTCAGAGCACAGACTCTCTGAGAAAACATATAAATTAATGTTTGGCACCTCAAGGAGTCACAACTACTCATCTTTCAAGGCACAGAGGATCATGTAAGGGGGACTTGCCCAGCTTGCCGAGGTGTGGGTGCTTTTGTAAGAAAGCTGCTGCCGAAAATTTTCATTAAGGTGTGTGATTAAAACTATCAGCTCTGACATTATCAGCTATCCTAAATGATGTAGATCTGTGCTCTCAATCTGTTTTGACTGGGAAACCCCACTTTAAACATGTTTATATCTTATAATCAGTCAGTGAGTCTCCATAGAGTTCAGGCCCTATACAAGGTAACTTAACACATTATCCCCCAACCCTTACAACAGCCAGGTAGGTATTCATTGCCCTCATTAAACAATGCAAATGAGAAGAAAGCATCTCGTGTTGATTATATGACTTAACAAAGGTAACATAATAAATAGCCAAGTCAGGATTTGAATCCCTATTTGTTTAATTCCGAGGACCATATTCTTTTCATTGATGTATGTATGGGGAGGGGGTTACATTCACATATGGCATATAGCCTTGTGAAAATGAATGCAAATTTCAGCATATTTTGGATTACTGAAGGAGGAGAGTATGTATATCCTCAGTATCTGGTGTGAATTCTCAAAAAATACTTGTTAACTGGAGTATTCCTTTATAGACATACAATTGGCAAGTAAGCTTTAGTCTTAATCATATAGGCTTTACCTGCTACTTCCTTTTGGCCATTTCACATGTTAACCCTGAGTGGACCTAAATTCTGGAAAGTTTCCCTCATTGGATCAGAAGGATTCAGCTAAGCCAGGTTCCAGGCGAGGGCAACTATCAGAAGCCATTCCTGAGATGAATTCAACAAGTATCTAATAAACACCCACAACCAGCTCAATCCTTAAAACAAAGAAATATGGTAAGTAAGTAAATAAATAAATAACAAATAAAATAAAAATAACCTCCTTGAAGCATGAAAAGTTATGATAACCTCACTGACAAAAAAAAATATTTAAAGTGAGTAAACAATAGGAAAGAGGCAGATGATTCTACACTCAAATATCCAACTCCATTTTGTATTTTGTAAATAAATTTTCCTGTATCTTGGTATCTAATCCACATGATTTAGAAAATCATGCCATTTTAATACAAACATGCATAAGAGTTATTGCTTTTAGACAACCACCGGAAGTTTCTATTCAAGGTAAAAAAAAAAAGTAAATGGCCTAGATCAATAGCAAGATGACTATCACTGACGTAAATATATATTTAAAAGAAAAGCTGTATTCAAATGTAAGCCATTTTGCCACATTTCCTGAGAGCTCCTTTTTTAACATTAGCAGTCAAAAGAGCGCCATCCTATCGGGACCCTAAGACCTCGATGGATGGCAAACTTAACAGTGAAAAGATTGCACAAAGTGCTTTTATTCTGATCCACATGTGAATTAGGCTCAAGCATAAAGGAAAAATAAATGGGAATTAGAGGGCAACACACAGAGGCATTCCAGTTGGGGAGAAAATACCACCATTAAGTCCCAAATGCAATTTACAAATACAGCATTTGAATTTTCTAATTGTTTCTACAAAAATGAGGCTAATGGAATTACATTGGAACCAGCTATTTAATCATATACAATTTTGCTGACCAATGTCTCTGTACATCCAGTCCCAAACTCCTGCTCACATCTGTAACCTTGCCAAACCTTGAGTCCAAAATGAGAAATCTTTTTCTATTTTGTTTTTTTTTTGTTTGTTTGTTTTCCACCGTGGGTAGGAATGGAAGCAGCTGGTGGTTCCAAGTCCTCCACGTTTCATAGTCAAATAGGATCAATTTGATTCAGCTGCCAGGGACATCTGAAGCAGAAAGGAGGCCCTAGAGATTTTCTGTACCAGTAGTTCTCCAATCAACCAGAACCACTCAAAACCTACTCACCACATTGCTACTCTCACCTCCAAGAGCCTAAATGCCCTCTGCAGGGAATAGGAGAAAAGGAACTTTCCACTGGATAAACTGCCAGACAAGTGATGTTAAATATTTCTGAAACATGTATAAATTATTATTTTCTACCAAGAACCACCATTTTGCCACACTTGCCACATGAATACACACTTTTGTGACAATTTTTAAATATTGCAGTAGACAAAGCAATAGACCTCCCAAAGGCTTTCACTTAAGACTAAATACGTATGTCTCATCTGTTTGCAAAGTTCTACGTGTACAACACTCCTAAGAGTGAAAAAAGAGCTCAGGGACTAGAACCAACAGGGAGATTCTCCAGCTGGCCTTGAAGAAACAAGCTACTCTGTTATGGAAGGGGTGGGGAAGTGGTCTACAAGAGGGTCACATGGTGAGGACCTGCAGGGGCCTGGAATCCTGATCCATACAAACTGTGAGAAAATAAATGTGAGTTGTCTTAAGCTTCTAACTTGGGGTAATCTGTTATGCAGCAACATAAAAAAACACAGATCTAGCTAGCAGGGGACAAATAAGGAGTATATTCAGGAGAAAGAACTGACAGGAAGTAGAGTTTGCATAGATGGGAGTGAAAGCAGAACTCTGAAGTTACTGGCCTGGGATGGTGGATAAACAGATTCATTGTGGACATGTTGAGCTTGCTGTATCTGCAGGGCATTCAGGTGGCCATGTGTAGAGTGCAGTAGGATATAGAGGCTTAACGCCAACATGAAGCCAAGGTTCAATCCAGGCTAAACAAGCCAAACTTCAGTGCCCAAAGCTGAGGGGCCAGAGAGGAAGTGGAAGCCAAGGGCTGGAGCCAAAGTGGAGGCAGAGTAACCATGGCAGCCCTGTTCTAAAGAGCATGCAGGATGGAAGCAGGCAGCTGGAATAGGGGCCTGAGGAAGTTGCCTGAGGGTCTCAGAGGGACTCCACGTGCTTATAAAACTGCTCCAGAGGGTTTTGTTCTGTGTTGTTCTTGTCATTGTATTTAAGAAGCAAATCAAATCAGGCAAGTCCACGGTTAGGATGTGATCACTGGGGAAAATGCAAGGAGAAAGGGAAAGACTAAGGATAAAGCTCTGGGACGCATCCATATTCAGATAACAGGAAGAGGGCAAGGAGTCTGCTCTAGGACGGAGAAGGAGAGGCCTGAGAGGTAGAAGAATGAGGAGAACCAGATTTTTCCTATAAAACCCAGGAAAGAGGAAGTTTCCAGCGGACATCCTCACTAGTCTTGAATGCCAACATACATAAGGAAGGCTGAGAACAGCCATGAGGTAAGGCATTAATAAGGCTATCAATGTTAGCAAAAGTTTCAGGTTGAGTCCCTTGGCTACTACAGAGCAAATGCTTTAGTTCTCTCATCAGGAACATGAGAGATTGATGAGGGTAAAATACTTGCCTTGCTTTTCCCACAAGGTGAGAAATTCTCTCCTTCATTCCACTCCGCTTCCCAAAGGCCTGAATATACAGAGGCCACCTTCTTGGGCACTGGGAGACTGGATCTCCACCTCAGTTAGGACTCTAAACCTGCCCTGAGCTGTTTCATCAGGTCTCCCATTTCTGCAAACTAATTCCTTTCTGAAAGGAGAAGCACGGTGGAGACAAAAGTGCTTGCCGATCATCTCTAATTGCCAGGAAGTACAGGAAATTAAAATCCTCGCTTCTCTTCTCTTTAAAGACACATTGTCACTTTGTTTACTTGGCATTTGCTTTATCAGAACACAACTGAGAACCAAGAAAGAAACAAAAGAGACTTTTGAGCAGCCAACTTCTACTCGACAGAGCCCACCACCATTAATGAACTCTACCAAAAAGGATTTCCGAGGGTCCTCACTCGGGGTCTCATCCTCTTCAGAAATTCTAACAGGCTTGGCGATAAAATTTCCAAATGCACAGCCCAATAAGAGCAGCAAATTAAAAGAAAAGGAGAACCAGAAGAGTCACATCAGTAACAGTAATGAGTGACAGCTGATGGCTTAACAGCAAGGATGGGAAAGGGAGGGGGGGAATAACTATAGAAGACAAACAAAAGAAGTAAAAATCACAGCAGTTTAGGATCATTTAGTGCCGAATGAAAACATTCTACATACTACAACAGACCCCTGAGGGCTCTAGAGCTCAACATGATGGCCTAAGCCATCATTAGAAAAAGTTAAATTACATTTGGTATAGTCTAAAAAGGCAAAGACTTTCATAATATACAATAAGAGGAGACATATGGCTTGATCCATTTATTCTTTAAAAAGCATTTCTTGAGGAGCAGCTATGTGCCAGGCACAGAGACAGAAAGGAGCAAGAATGAGATGATGTCAGTCTTCGGTAAAGCCTCGGTTATCTAGGAGGCTCAGCTACACAGAGAGACAACTTCCCTGCAAGTTATCTTTGGGAGAGCCCTTAGAGAGAACATTTATTAAAATGAAAAACCTAATGATCCACACTTCTCTCATTGGCAAAAGCACATCTATTCTACCTAAATTGGATTGGTTACTTTTGTTGAAAAACAAGAAGAAAATTTAACCAAAATTCTCCCTGTAATGGCTACCTACTCATTATACATTTACGTTATACATTTTTTAAAAAATGTCTTGAGGAGACGTGGTGATTTTTAAAAATTGCTTTTGTGCACTTCGAGTATATACTATGTGTTTTAAGCCATTAATGTAAGCCCCCAAAGTGTTAAAGTTAAAATGAAGAGGTAGCTTCAATCCAGGGGAAACTATGGCTCTTTCTTATCAATATCTTACACTATTTTGGGGAATCCCACAAAATAAATTCTAAAACGAGTATTTCCAAACTGTAGGTAGACCAATTGTATCAGAATCCCAGATTTCTGGGCTCTAGAACAGATCTGCTGGGATAGAATTTCTGGGATGGTACCTAATTTTTAAAAACCTCTCCAGGTGATGCTAACAAACCATCAGAACCACTTATAACTCTAAAATTCCACCGTTTTCAATGTGTCTTATGCCAAGTAGGTAAGATAACTTCCCCATAAATACTACTGCCGAAATTTAGTGGGGAAAAAAAAAACCCAAATTTTCCATTTTATAATTTAATCTTGTAATTAAAGAGGAAAAACATTAGCAAGAGAAATGAAAACCCACGGTACTTTTTCATAATTTTGAGGTCTATAGAAAAGTGAGAAGCTAAAAAATTAAGCTAAAATTTTTTTAAACACACCTATATTTTGGCTACATCATCTTTATGTCATCATGCACGAACCCTGAGGGTATTAATAATAAAGTCACAGGAAACCTCAATTTTTTTTGTAAAAAAAGAATATCAAATAAAGCTTGTCAGGCTTTAGAAATAATGCCAAGTCTCTCTCTCTCACCTCTCTCTCTCTCTCTCTCATGTGCTGTTTAGTTTCTGCTTTTGCAAACCCAGATATAGTGAGGATGAAAGAAGAAAAATGTTGAAGCCACAAATAGTCTCATTAAATAGGATTTAAGGACCCTGTGGAATGTAATAGGTTAGGGAGAGTGACACTATATGTAATTAAGATGTTTAGGATTTATTTCAGCCCCCAGGGGACTGATGCAAACTATATAGCTATTAATAACAATGGTTAAATAACAATAATCCAACTTCTTGGAGCCCAGAGTTTTGGGGGGTTTTGCTTTTGTTTTTTTATGCTAAGTGACTATTCCTTAGAAAACCCCAAGAACAAGTTAAGTGAAAGGGAGGTTACTTGATTTAGGACAAAGCTTAACTTCCAAGCCAGAGGGCCAGGTGATCCTAAGCATGCTTTCTACCTCTCTCACTAAGAGGACATCTCCCTGCTTTCCTTTCTCATCAATAACAAATTGAAAGACCTCCAGACCTAGGAAGCTGCAGTGACTAGGGAGTATATATTTTTGGCAGGCCAGAAAATCTAGTCTGTCTTTTCCTTGCTTGGTATAAATTCTGTGTAAGATATCCCTGGATATTTGGTGTGAAGAACAAATTGGTGAACCAACATGTACCCCCTATACACAGAGCATTGTGTTAGGAGCTGCGGGAGATGGTTATTTTAACACTATACAAGCAAGGCTTCTGTCCTCGAGGAAATTAAAATATAGCTGGGGAAAAAAATCCACAAACATCAATTAGGGAATTGTATGCCATAATTCATGATTAAGTAATAAATTAATGTCATAGCTGTTTAGAGAAGGGAAATTAAAATGAGAATAATTGGGAAAGACTTCATGGAATTCACACACATGGGCTTTGAAGGATGCCACCAGAACCAGTCTCAAGTGGATACACAAGGGGAAGAATTGGCACTCGTGCATGGAATTGCACGTGTGAAAAATGACCTATATGGCTGTCTTTTCCTTTCTTTTTATTCTTCTTTATTAATAAAGAAAAGGAGTATGTTTGCCCATGGCCATGACTTAGAAATGTGTATTAAATGAGGATGCCGGTTTAACACATTTGGTGTTCATACTCTCCAGACGATCTTAGGTTCTTCCTAAATTTCAGGAAAAAGCAAATCTGAAATAGGAAGTAGGAGAAACATGGGGGGCCAGGGGGGGGTGCTGCTGTAATTAAACAAGCTGTTAACAGAGAAGAGTAACTAGTAATCATGATGGATGAAGCAGAACACTGAGGCTCCGCAAGCTAGGACACTTTAATGTCGAGAAAAAGCAACCATACTCTTCTCATCCACTCCCTCCTATAGGCCCAGAATGCATCATCGTTGCTGAGTGTACTTTCTCTTCTTATTCCAATCTCTTTTTAAGAAAGAAGGAAGGAAAGATAAGAAAGAAGAAAGAAGAAAAAAAAGAAAGAAAGAAAAAAGAAAGAAAGAAAGAAAGAAAGAAAAAGAGAAAGAAAGGAAAAGAGAAAGAAGAATAAAGAGAAAGAAAGAAAAAGAAAGAAAAAAGAAAGAAAGAGAAGAAAGAAAGAAAGAAAGAAAGAAAGAAAGAAAGAAGAAAGAAAGAAAAGAAAGAAAGAAAGAAAGAAAGAAAGAAAGAAAGAAAGAAAGAAAGAAAAGAAAAGAAAGAAAAAGAGAAGGAAGGAAGAAATTAAATGGGAGAATAAAAAAGATAAAAGATCATTCATTCATTCATTCATTTTTTTCAAGAGATTTTCTTTTTGAGGACCTACTACTGCTTTAGGTACTAGACACAGCTGTGAACAAAAGAGACAAATTTCCTACGATTCCGGAGCTTTGTGGATAGGGAAAAAAATTCTTGATCTTATGATTTTTTTAAAAGGATCGGTAAACAAAGCTTTGGATGTACCTCAGCTCTAGTTCCCCATGAGTTAGTGAAAGTTGGCCTAGATTTAAAAGAACGCCAACCCCACAGGGAAAATGTGCCTATCTCTCTCAGACACTGATTCCAGATGTGAAGCCTGTCTCTGCTGTTCCCTTTCCAGAACTGCCCTCTTCTGCTTCCTTCTGGTTAGCAACCTAATTCTCTTCTGCTTTTTGAAGCCGGCCTGCCTTGCCTCTTTCTCCATCTCTCTTACCCTGCCAGAGGCTCTCTTGTCCTTGGTTCTCCCACTTTGTTTGCTTTCCCCAAACTCCAAAAGGGCATACAGCTAGGCAACTGTGAAATCGAAATGTAAGTTATGTGATTCCTTCCTCCAGACCAAGGGTCTGAGGAGCCAAGAACGAAGGTCCTTATTTGCCTCTAAGGGGATGACATTGCTCACTGTGGCCTGGGGCCCTATAGGGGCTAAAAACATGTGTTCTGGTTTTCTAGCTTGTTCTCTTAAAAGGAAACCTAAAACCTCTTTCTTCTCTTTAATGAATTATTCTAGTTTTGCTCTGAGACCGCAGCTCCTGTTTTATTTTCAGTTGTCTTTTTCCATAACTCCTTTTAGAAATAAAAATGGGAAACGTTATCTAGCCCCTAGGAAGAAATATGTACATACATTCAAAAAGCAGTTTCGTGCAACCTTAATAACCTGAATTCTATTTCCCTTTCTGTACATGATGGATGAAATTACTTTGATTATGCTGGCTTTCCAATTACTCATTCATGCCAAGAAAGCTAGCCCTTGAAACCTAGTCACCTTGTTTATTTCTTTCCCACCTTGCCCTTCACAATCAGAAAATCAAAGAGCACTGGAGCCGAAAGGAGCTTCCGTGATCCCCAAAGGAAGGATTAAACTTAAAAGTCATACATATTGATTGACCTGAGTTTTCTAAAATTAAACCTAAGTAACTATTTCAATACCAATTTTTAAGCTGTAAAAACTGATTTGGAGTTACAGAGTTTTGAGTCATATGAAAGGCTTGGTAAATATAAAACTTGGTTGCCAAAGGGTTTCTATTTAATATGTCGGGAAAAGATGTGTTCCCTTGTATTCACTTGATTCCTTAATCCAAATCAGTGGTTTTCAAATTGTGCTCCTTAGAGTCTCAGAGTCTATCACCTACAGAAGTGAAAGGGGACCGGTTTGGGGGCCTCAACACTCTCTGCCTGGGGTGTGACCTAGAGACACTCCACTTTTTTCTCTCTTAGGGTTGGGTTCTCAACCACAAGGTTATATAAATAAAGCTTCCTGCTACTACCCAAAAAGGAAAAAAAAAAGTTTAAGAAAGGGATGAACTTAAATAAAAGGGTACACAAATAAAATAGAAAAAGTCAACCAAATCCTCATTTTCTCACAAATACATAGACTGGGGCAAACAATTATTCCCAGAATTAGTCCCAGGCTGGCCTTCTGGTGTGTAATTCTCCTGAACTACATCTTCACCATTGAGCACGAAGGCTCACAGGAGCAACTCAAAAGCCATAAGCATGTCTGGCTACCTAGATACAGCCCTTTTAACCCTGCGGATAGTATATACTTGCTAATTGACTTATTCATTCAACAAACACTAAGTGAAGGACTCAACTATGAACACATGATGCCTGGAAGTAACAAACTTTAGTCTAGTGAGACAAACAAGCAAACAAATTATAGTATGTAAAAACAGGATGGCCATTATTTTAATGGGGGGTGTACAAAGTATTGTGGGAGCCCAGAAAAGTCACACCCTAGAAGATTCAGGGAAAGACTTACAAAGAAGCCTCAGCACATTCCAGGTTGAAGTACAAAATGTGAAGGGTGGAAAGGAAGGAGGTCTTGACCGGACACACAAGCAAGTTCCACATTGTGAAGGGTCATGCCCCATGGAGGACTTTATAGTCTATCCCATCAGAAATGCGTAACCACCAATCCATTCACCCACCATTATTGAACAATGAGTAATGTCTTCATTTGCCCATTTTTCTTTAACCCATTCATGTATTTAACAAATATTCCTTAAGTACCACTCTGGGCCAATCACATCTCCTGCCATAAAGAAACTTTGAAGTCCTCTAAATCCTCTGAGGCTCCAGATCTGCTCCCCGCCACCCACCACCCACCCCTGCCCGGCTTTTCGGGGGATATTTGCTCCAACTGCCCAGTCATTCCCTGAGCAAATACTCTTACCCATGATTGCAGCTGGCATCTGATACGGGGATTTTCCACCAAGAATCAGCAATGGAATCTTTTTTCAATTGCAGAAATAGATAACACAAGTAAGGAAAAGAGTTAAAAAGGAGGCTCTTAAAAACATTTAAAATAGCTGCTCAGCATTGAAAATCAGCTTAAGGGATGGCAAATGCAAATGTGAGCTCAGACAGGCCCAGCTCAGTTTTGCAAATCCTTTGGTAATGAAAATAGATCCGCACTTTAATTTTTCAAACCATAAACCTCCCCGAAGCAAGTAAGAAAAGAGAAGAAACAGAAGGGAAGTGTTCTACAAAGAAAGTGGATTTTGGATTTGATGCTTTGACGGAACCGTCAGGACAAGATTCCCAAAAACTGTGAAGTAGGCTGGGTCATTGCTGGTACCTGAGGTCCCATTCTCCACCATCTGGTAAGGCTGGGAGCATCCTTCCCCAAGTCCTTAGCTGTCCGGGATAACATCATCTCCCTCCTGGCCCCAACTATCCCATAAAGCCGGCTATCCGGAAAGGAGACCGTATCTTCACACACAAAGGTGTACATGATTGATAACAGCTTTAAAATGCCATTTCTTCTATAGGGTATTTGTATTTTAACAGGGTACACAAAAACTCAAGCTGAAGGAAAACTCCCATGAGTGTGAATATATGAAAACAGTTTGCCATGGTGTTTTGCTATCTCTCCACAATCTCAAAGTTACCTGGCAGGAGGTAGTAGCTGCTTGATTATTTAATAAGGGAGAAATTGAGATTTACAAACCAGGAAGTTCATACCTAGGATAGTTTCTGGGTGGAAAATAAAATGACGGGCAGGACACATGGCTCCTCCAGTGTAGACTTCTGTGGACTCCCCAGGCACCCCCTCAGGTGGCTTCACAGCAACTCTTGAGGTGCTGCCTGTGGACACGTCTCCCTGCATTCCAAAGGAAGGGTTTCCAACACCCTCTGATGGCACAGCATCTCAGAAGCTGCTCTGATCCCTCTCTGATAGCATCTTGAACTCAGCCCTGGGTCAGAGGAACAGGGTGAGGGGGCAGGCTCTTCCTCAGGTGCTCTTTCTCAGCCCTGTAGGAGAGGGAAGGTCCTCCTTAAATCTGCTATTCCTGTATTCTTCTGGTTCGCTTAACATCTCATTAGCTAATCCCACATTGCTTCAATCCCCTATTAAAATTAATCGTTCTTTGTATTAAGCTTTCTCTATTCAAGTTAAGTAAATAAAATAAGCCAAAGTGTTTTTCTTTTGCCTTGACCTTCGTAAGATACCAAATTTTTCTCCTCTCCCACTGCTCTCCTTCCTTATTCCACCAGCATCAGACATTATTGTTTCTGCCAAATGATTCAGATAAAGCGAGAACATCTACTTTCAAGGCCCTTGTACAATTTTCTGACATATAAGGTCACCAAAAGGGACAACCTCAAGGTCATAATTCTGAGTGTATTTCCTTCCTCATGGCATATATATATATATATATATATATATATATATATATATATATTCAAATATCTTAAATTTCCAGAGGTGGGGGAAGGATGTAAAGTTACTGGGTCAGTTCCTGGCATTCTTATGTTGTAGAAAATCTAGGGAAATAGTCTATGGGGTAGGAAAACAAAACAAAACAAAACAAAAAGCCTAAGTTTATCTACCTAATACCTTCAGAAGTACTCAGGAAATGAAGAAGACAGAAAAATAAAATGTACTGAGTACTGGAGAAAGTCATGATGAAGAGACTTGTTTCGAAATTTAGAGACTTAAGAAACTTCCAAAGAGATCCTAATAAGTAGTACTGTAAATAATAAATTTAATCTCTCTTTAATCCTTCAAGAGATACAAGCAAAGATTGAAATTACTTTTTCTCACGGTTGCCAGAGGATTTCTTAAAATTCAAGGCAAGCAACTTGGGTTCCTGTCATATTCAACAGTCTACTCACAGTTGTTTGAACACTTTAGAAACACTTATTCTTTCAAATAACCCTACAAATCACCCTGAAATTCTTCTTCTGAATCTGGGAGATTCAATGTCCTCATGGTGATCATATTGAACCCTCCTAAACTGAGCACAAATGCCTGTAATCCCTCTAAAGGCAGAGCCTGCTTTCCAACCAATATATCTGTGAGTGCCAGTCAAGGATCAGTGTTCAGCATTCTTATGTATCAGCCCATACACCTATTTCTAGAGGGTTCATGGGGTTCCTTCAACATGACAAGTGCTTTCTCAACTAATCAGTAAAGATTACTACCATATAACAAAGATCATCCTATATGTTCTACTAGTGAATCATCCCTCTATGGCAGATCTTGCCATTGACCCAGGTTTATTTCAAACCAGTTCAATGAGAAAATCGTGAACCAGTACACATCCAACTCTGCCAAGAATGAGAATGGAATCTGTCCTACTTACGTTGTCTCTAAAAGCAGATGGGGAGTGAAACACATGCCCTCTGGTATCTTTTACTTTTTGTCTTTCCATATTTGTTTCCTGGCCTGATATCCAAGCAGGTGTTCTGCCCATGACCTCCGAAAGAGTGACTGGGGCCTCTCTTGCTTTACTTCCATTAGCCTTCAATATCTACATGGTCTCTGCTTTGATCTAACATTAGAACCCTTTCACTCTGGTTCCCCCAATATTGGGTTCTCTAGTCCATACCACACCTTTATGGATCATCCACAACCTATTGCTTTATTTGAACTACCTTTACTGTATCATATTTGGACTAGCCTTAAAAGTAGATTATCCCTCCCACCATTCTACCTGCCACGCAGTAGCAATTTGTTTTGTCTCTTACAATCTCACTAACCAAAGATCTTCTCTACCCCTAGCATAGAGCCAGGCCATTTTTGTCAGTTTTCTGCTGTGTTTATCATTGTAAGCCAAAAGCTCTCAATTGATGCCATCATTCTGATTCATCCATTTCCTCAAAGCTCCTTCATCAAATAATATATAGTTTACCTTGAGATTATTTCTACCAAACTTCTGCCTGTCTTCCAATCAGAGGAAACCATCATAGCAATTAAGGATGAGATGCAGGGAAAACTTTGAGAAGTCAATGCATTTTATGGCCCTAACTCCGAGATCCCTATGGCAACCCCTACTGACTGGCTGGTGCAACATCTATACCCAATTTCTTACTCTAGTCCTTTCCAGTATAGAACATGGAGTGATTAACTATGGCCTTTCCTTTTGGTTTCCTGATAAGAGAGGCAAAATATAGCTAGCCTTTACCTATCCACTCATCTTTTTGCTTTGAAGGTGAGTGCAATACCTGAAGCTGGAGCAGTCATTTTGTGACTATGAGGCAACAAGCATAATGGAAAGCTTGCCCTGATGTTGTTAAGCTGCTAAGTCAACTCTAGCAGCTGCCTGACTGTCTGACCCTTTGTTACATGAGCCACTATAAACTAGGTTTTTCTGTCACACACAGACAAAAGCATTCTTACTTATCATAGCAGGAACCACCAAATGCCCTTCCAGAGCAACCCAAGCAACCCAAGTGTCCATCCCTAGCAACTCAAGTGTCCATAAATAGATAATGGATAAAGAAGATGTAGTGTGTGTATGTGTGTGTGTGTGATGGCATATTATTCAGCCATACAAAGGAATGAAATCTTGCCATTTGTACAACATGGATGTACCTACAGGATATAATGCTAAATGAAACAAGTCATTGACAGAAAGACAAATACCATGTGATTTCACTCATATGTAGAATTTAAGAAACAGAACAAATGAACAACAACAAAAATGAGATAAACAAAAAACAGACTCTTAAATATAGAGAATAAACTGGTGGTTACCAGAGGGGCAGGGGGAGATGGATGAAATAGATAAAGGGGATTAAGAGTACACTTATCATGATGAGCACTGAGTAATGTACTATATTGTACACCTGAAACTAATATAACATTGAACATTAATTATACTGAAAATAAATAGACTAATTAATTAAAAGAAATTTCTTCATCCTTTTCCCACTTTGAGAAAGAGCCTATATTTAGTAGTCTTTGTTTTTCTGAAGAGTAACTTATCTTTTTTCCTTCAGCACAATGCCACAAAAAAATGAATTTTTATATTTTGTATGTTTATGAATTCAGTAGTATCTATCACAACCTGACATTGTTATATAATTACTATGATTATATTTATTGTTAATAAACACATCAAAATTATTCCAATACGTTGATTAATTTTACTGTGCCATAAATATATTTTACTCAATAAAATTAATATCATATTGCATATGTTGCTTATATTTTATTGATAATACATCATTATGTTATCACATAATATGTTATACTGTCTATTTGTTATCTTTCTTTCTCACAACAGTGAAGACAGTGCCTAGAACAGTGCCTGGCATCAAATAGCCACGTAGTAAATATATGTTAAATAAATAAATGAATCTTACCCCCCCCCAAAAAAAGTCCTTATTTAAAATTAGCCTGTTTCAAGCAAAAAAAATTTCAATGAGTGTGTTATTAAGAGGTCAGTTTAAATGAAGAGTTCATCTTGACATCCTACAGAGGCAGCCTTTTAAATGCTGGTAATTGGTTTTAGAAATAAATTACATTATTTTGTTATTTAAATTCCCCAACGGCAATTAGACTTCTGTTTTTAAAATGGGAGTCTGGGAAGATAACTCACTTTAGTAGACTACTGTCCTGGCCATGGTCCTTCTTAAACACCCTGTCTAGGGCACAGAGTCAAAACACAAGGAGTTCTCTGCAGCCTGAGGGATCAGGAGCAAGATGCTGACCCACACTTTTGCCCAAAGTTAGTTTCCAAACCCCATTCAGAGCTCCTTTTATGACTAACATCATCTCAAAATGTGTACCCTCTCTTTTACTCTAGGCTGCATAATTTAAATAAACCAAATCTTCATGAAAAAGGTATTTAAATACTCTCTGTTGAAAAACAAAAAAGAGAATGTGGTAGCGTGGGATCTTTCTCAAGTCAAACAATTAATATTAAAAATTACCAATGTTTCTCTTAAAAGCCCTTCCCACCTCTGGAAAATGAACAAAACATGAATGCTGGCCCATTCTAGAAGTTTTGTGCAGTGGGAGAATTATGGCTCCTTCATCAGAGAAGAATTCTTCACAGCCAATGCTGCATCAGTGACTGGACTCTGCCTGCTAGGTTCACACCAGCTATCATTTTGATCCAAATCTGCCAAATAAGGCACTGCTGACCACATTCCAGAGCCCTGGGGGCTTCATTCAGGGAACAGAGGAAAAGCAGAGTGCAGCATGACAAGCTCTGAGCTACTCATCTGTCACCCAGAAGGACAAGCCCCCACTGCAGATTCCAGTGTGGAACTCTGCTCAGTGGACTTAAAAGCCAGTGTCCAGCCAACTCAACCTGAAAAGCAGAAAGGTGTTCCCTAGGGCTTGAAGGCCTGGAATTTATCATCTATTCCTGCAGAACAAATTACAACAAACTTAGCAACTCAAAACACCACCCATTTATTATCTCATAGTTTTGGTGAGTGGGAAATTTTGGCACAGCTTAGTTGGGTTTCCTACTTCAGTGTCTCCTGGGAGGCTGAGGATCAAGGTGTTTGCCAGAGTTGGAGTCCTATCTGAAGGCTTGACTGGGGAAGGGTCTGCTTCCAAGTACACCCGGTTGTTGGCAAGATTTAGTATGTTCTGGGCTGTCAGACTGAGGGCCTCGGTTCCTTTATTAGCCAGAAGCCACCTTCAATTCTTTGCCATATGGTTTTTCCATAAGGCAATTTACAATATGGAAAGTTGCTTCATCAGAGACAGCAAGGGAGAGTAAGTACCTCAAGCTATGTATCTCCTTTTCGGCTTCAATTTTCATCTTCTTTGCCCCCACATCCAGTCAGACAATACATACTACCTATTGTAACAATAAAGTGTCTCTCAAATCTGTCTCCTCTCCACTCCAAGTGCTAAGATTCAAGCACTCTTCTTCTCTCTACAGAACTGTTTCAATTGCTTTCTAATCGGTCTCTCTGGCCCAGTGCTGTGCTAGTAAAGGTTTAACAACTGACTCTCCAGGGGGTGAATAAAGCGCTGATTTGTGGAATCTGCAGATTTCCATGGTATAAATACTCCCACCCTGACTCATTTCAAGCTACTCAAGAGACATCGCTGATGGCAGCGTGGGAAGAGATGCTCAGTAGCATATCACTCTGTTTTCAACATACAGATACAGTAGATGTAAACAACCCCAAGAGCATGAATGAGAGTAAAGTCTAGTAAAATAATTGCTAAGCTTTACATATTTATTGTTTCTGTATTTAATACAGTTTAATTGTAACTCTATATAATTTAATAGGTAATAACAACGGCATTCCAAACCTATTCAGAAAATTTCTAAGAACCTAATAATTGGCTCTCACAACATATCAATGTACCCACTCCAGCACACCACAGCTATGTGCTTGGTGTCTGCACTCAAGTCATTCCTCAAAGCACAGTAGACAGACATTTCAACACAAATTTGATCATGTCAATGATCAATACTATTGATCATTGATACTACAATACCCCAATACTATTCCTGTTCTTTTTGGTGGCTTCTCATGGTCTGACCACAACTGTGGCTCTGACCACAGGTCATATGCTGACCACACCAATGGCTCCAATTGCATTTTAGTTCAAATAATAACAATACCAGAAACAGAATCTAACAGCTATTGACCTTTACTCTCTGCTAAGTACTCAGTATACATGCACTATATAATTTAATCTGTGTAAAAATCATACAAGCTAGCTACTCTTAATGTCCCCATTTTACAGATGAAAAAAGTAAAGAATGTTTTCAGTGATGTATAAAAGTTGTAATAGAGCTGATCTAATAATAAACCCCAGGTTTTTAGGACTAAGATCGTCTCATCAACAGTCCAACACTCCCCATATCACTATGGCCTTCTCATCTCCTTCCCATTGCACACGTTTTTTTTCCTCTATCTAGAATGCCATTTCACCACTGACCCCAGGAACACATCACTCTGCCCTTATCTATCAAGGAGCTGCTATTTTATGTACTTACTCCAATGGCACTTTAAACTGAGAGGTAAGTAAAACCAAGAGATTCAAGCATATAGAGCCAATGATAAAATTCAAGTAACACTGGGATCAGTGCTGATTGGGGACAGTATAACTTTACCAGTGAGGTAAGAATCTTATTTTATCCAAGTGCCAAGGCATAAAGGAAATAGCTAAGATGTCTTTGGATTGAAACAGTCCAAATGTGTTTAGTTAAAATGGGATCTAGCTAACTGCCACTTCTTAAGCTACCATTAAATTAGCTAATTAAAGAGACCAAAACAGAAAGAGGGGGGAGAAAGAGAGAGGAAAAAAGAGAGCGAGAACTCATGATATCATCCAAAGATAAAAACTTAAGCTGTAGATAGCTTATGATCAGGATGCGTGTGGCATGGAGAAGTCTAGAGATGTCTAGAATACTATTCCCCAATCCCACTCCACCCAAATCTTTTCTTCCATTCTGAGATAGCAAATTCCAGAAAACAAGGCAGGAGTTCGAGAGAAAAAAGAGTAGAGATTCTGTTCGTACTGGGAAGCTTATTCCATATATGTAAATGAGGTGCGTTGGGCCACAATAGAAAGAATTCTGAGTGAGGTGATGTGAAAGAGTTTAGGTTTTTTTTGTTTATTCCCTCTCTTCGGTTGATCAAGGAACACAGAAGTCTCAGAGTGCAAAAATGGTTTCATTGTGGTACATTAGAGCTGCCCAAGATCAGAACTTGGAGAAACTGGGAACTAGGCTAAAAGAGAAGCATATCAACTTTCCCCACAGGTACAACTTTAAAAAGGCTGTTAGCAGTGCACATGTGAATAACAAATATGCGTCTGTTAATAAGCAGAGACTGGATTAATCTCTCCTCATCAAAGTATAGCAAGAAGAAAAAATAAGTGATCAACAATTAGATCTACTCTACAAATTATAAGTTTCCCAATGGAAGACTAGAGCAATTTGGTTAGAAGCAATAAACAACAAAAATATATATATATATTTTTTAAGTAGGCTCCATCACAACACAAGGCTCAAACTCATGACCCTGAGAACAAGATCTGAGCTGAGATCAAGAGTCTGACACTTAACCTACCCAGCCATCCAGGCGCCCCAACAAAAACATAATTTTTTAAAATCTGAGCTAAAAAAACCTAGAATGTACAAATTTAAAAAGGATCAAAATGTATTATTCAAAATAAAAGACCACATCTCAACACATCCTGGCAATCCTTTAAAGTACAAGCAAGGGACAAGGAAAATGTATCCCTTAAAAAGGAAGATACAGAATATCTCTAGCATGAGACCATTTATACAAATAAGGAAAATACATACACATTCATAGCAATACTGTATATTATTCATGGATATATAAATATGTATGGACAATTTTAAAGAAAAGGCCTGAAAATTACATTTCAAAATCTTAATAGCAGCTGTCCTTGAGTGGCTGTGGAGGGGGCTAGTGAATGGGCTGGGAAGTGGGGTGCTGGTTAAAGGATGCCTTGGCTATATCTGTGATGTTTTATTAGGAAGAAGGAGGAGGGAGGAGAGACAGAAAAGAGTTGAAGCAAGTGAGACAGAATATAAATAGTTCGTTCTGGGTATTGAGAGCATTAAAGTTTGTTTCATTCTTTATACTTTTCAGTATCTTTTAAACTTCTCTAAATAGAAGGAGAGGGAGAAGAAATCCTACAAGAAACCAAATTGGGAAGGGGGAATTCCTACAAAGAAAAAATAAAATCCATCTGAGCTCAGATGTCTCCTCCATACACTAAATCCAAAAAAGAGTTTTGACAAAAACAGAAACAAAAAACTCTAAAATTATATACCCAGCCAACTTGTCACTCAAGTGTTAAGAGAATAGAAAAATATCCTCAGGCATACTGGGCCCAGAAACATACCAAACTCTTCTACTTCTTGAAAAAATAGTTGAGTATCTACTCTAGTCAAATGGATGATAAATCAGAATAAAAAGCTGGGAGCTGTGGTATAAAAAGATTATCAGTAAGTATTAGAAACATTCACAGGCAAACACAATACACAGATACAGATACAAAATCAAATACATATTTCTAAAAAATTCCTTTAAAGGGGAGATATGAAAAGTAAAAAAATAATGATGTAACAACAGTCATCTGGATCTCCAAAGTCAGTGGGAAGAAACAAGAGTGTGGGAAGTAGCACAGATTGGAGATATAGTAACATCGTGCTAGAGAGCCCATCTTACATGGTATAGGAGCAAGCCAAAAGGTAACTTGAATTCTTTGATCCTGAATGAAATGCGAACTGAAGAAAGTTTTTGAGAAAACAAAGAGGCACGCAGTGTGAAATTTCAGGCAGAATGTAAGCCGTGCACATCACTGAAGAAGAGGGAACAAACAAGATAACCCCCTCGCAGCAAAATCCTGAAAACAAATTAATAATAATAATGACTTAAAAGCCAAAAGCACAAACCAAGATGATACAAGCAAGGACAAACATATTAGTAATCAGGGACATAAAAATTAAAATAATGAAATATCAACTTCCATGATCAAGTTGGCCAATTTAAGAGGTTATTAATATCCAAAATGGACAAGTGTGTGAGGAAGTAGGCACTCAGAACCGATGGAAGGAATATCAATTGGAAGAGACTCAATGAAGATTAAATTGTCAGTATATATCAAAGGTTGAAGTGAGCACATATACCATAGAAATGATACATCGTGATAATAATATACAAGTCAAATGCCTAGTGACAATGATACATATGTATACTTTTTATGGCAGCATTGTTTATGGTGGCATTAAAAAAATGGAGCTAACCTAAATGGACATCTAGCATGATGGGAAATAAGTTATGTTATAACCATTTAGTCCATTAATACCCAACAATTAAAACAATGGGATAGACTTATATAATATGACATGGAAAAATCGCTAAGACATTATCCATAAATTAGGGGGACAATGTAAAGAATAGTATTATAAGGTGCACCCATTTTTATTTTGGTCCTAACTCTGTGTTAGCATATATTTATGTTTATGTAAATATATAGAAAAATGTCTGGAGAAGTATGGATAAAACTTTTAATAATACCTCTGAGAAGGAGGTAGTTTTTCCCTTCATATTCTATACACTCTCTATACAGTTTGCATTTTTATGCAGCAAATGTATCTCTTGAGTAATTGTTTTTGTTCTGTTTTGTTTTCTTACTAGGACTTACTCAAATGTCAACTTTGTAATCTTCCCCTGATTTCCTTTGCCTTTCCTCCATGGTTTAAACGCATGCTACACTAATCTGCACATTCACATGTGTACTGTTATTTAGTAAATAATGGGAAACATATGTCTTCTCCCACATAGAGGGCTCCCGATCTTACTTGTCTCTGAATTCCCTGCACCCAGCACAATGTCTAGCACAGAGAGGGCTCTCCTTTTTTAATCAAATGAATGGATTAACCAATCAGTCAAACAACATAAGAGTGGGACAGTTAAGCTTTCCAAGCTCTATGGCTAGGTGATCTGCACCGCATCTGATTTCATGACGTGTAGTTTATCAAGGTAAGCTCAGAACTCTTCTTAAAGAAGTAGTATAGTAGTTAAGAACCAGGATTCAAAGCCCAGTGCCTCCACTTACCAGCTGGTGACCCTGGACACATCACTTACCTGTCCATAATTTACTTTCCTCTTCTGTGAGATGGGACTAGCAACAGTTCCTTCCTTATTAAGCTATTGTAAACATAAATGACTTAACACGTGTGTTAATTATTACTGTAACTGTTAATAACAGAAGACATCTCTAAATAACAGCAGGGAAGAAAATAAAAATGATTAACAAATTCTTCGAGGCATTGGCATTAACAGATGCCATCCCATGGGGTACAAGAGAAAGAACAAACACTCACCATATCTTTATATATGCACCTCACATTAGCACTTCAAAATACTGAGCCAAGGAGCAGCCTCTTGGCTCTTCTCCACCTGCCTGTCCTCCATTCTGCCCCCACCTTCCCCACCACCACCTCTTAAGCCCCCAACTGGATATTCCACCCTTCCCAGTCCTGGGGTTGATCCTACACCAACCAAATCATGGGGGAAATTCAATAAGCCCTTGGCCAATTCTGCAATCGTGAAATTTCGAAATCCTGAGGGGAGAAATGTAGGCTCCTCTCTAATATAAAAGATTCATTTTCTAGAGAAGGTACACACGTTTAAAGGAAACATTTAATCACTATCTCAAGGTCAATCTTCAAAAATGAGGGTGATTCAGGGAAGTGAGAGAGATATGGGGTCATTTTTTACAAATGACTAGAGTAAGGACAGGGAATCATTGTGAGAGCATCATAGCATGTCCCCATGATCCCACATCCACCCCCTGAATCATTTCCAGATTCCATCTGTGCCCATACCACCCCTCTTGCCCTCTGCAGCCTGAAGAAATTCATGAAACCTAAATGTAGTTCTATTGTAAAGACTGTAAGTTGACCCATCTTGGAATCTCACAGATGCTCAAAAGCAAAATAACAATTCCTTGGATATATTTTTTTAAGATTTTATTTATTTATTCATGAGAGAGAGAGAGAGAGAGAGAGAGAGAGAGAGGCAGACACAGGTGGAGGGAGAAGCAGGCTCCATGCAAGGAGCCCGATGTAGGACTTGATCCCGGGACTCCAGGATCACGCCCTGGGCTGAAGGCAGTGCTAAACCTCTGAGACACCCGGGGCTGCCCCAATTCCTTGGATTTCTAAAGCGGCTGAAGCAGGCTATGATCCTTAAGGGCCAGGGCAGAGAAGGAGAGCTGAGACAGGACCAAGCAGAAGGGATGCAGCTACAGGTGTCCCTGTGGATGGAGAAGGCTGGGTGCTGCCCCCTGGCAGGTGGACAGAGGCCTGGCCACTCTGAGGGACACAGGTTGTCCCCATCAGAAGTGTCACTCCTGGCTCAGAAGAAAACTTTACAATCTTTGGGCAGAGGAGCAGGGAGCCATTCTTGTAGGGTGTGGGCAGCCCCATTTCTGAGCTGAGTCTCAGGCCAGAGAGACAGCTGCAGGTGGGATTCATTTCCTAGGGCCCCTTGCGCATCTCCTGAGGAAATCAGGCTGAAGAAATCATCTTGAAAGTCTATTCTATATGTCATAGAGATGCTCCTCACAGATCTGAACTAACGGGGGTCTCCACCCCACCTGCCAGAAGCCACATTTCTAAGGGGGACAAATTTATAATATCCTTCCCTTTACCTGGTTCCTGGTAAGATTTTGATCACAAGACTGAGGCAAAATCGGAGGCCATAGGACAGGTGCCAGCAACAGCTCCTGCGGGAGAAATGGACCAACCACCTGGCCCCTACAATTGCCAGCAGGGGCTTTAGGTCCAGATCGTGATTTCTGGTGACATAATTTGACCATCTGAATCCATTATAATAAGGGATCTTGTTTTATACAATTTAAGCAGAATCTCATGGAGAGAAACAGGACTGAGCAACAGAGGGAAGAGGAGGAGGCACAGGGACCACAGGACCCTCGGTGAATGCGTCTCAGGCTCTGGGAAGCTGACAACCCATGTGAGTGTGTGTGACCATGAAAACTTTGAATTAGCTGCCAGACCGAGTAAGTGCCCTAAAACCAAGATACATTTTAAAATGCTTTTATTCCGAATATTTATTCATAGGTCAAGCCTCATTTTTCATTCCATTAATGCATTCATATTGCACCTGTTTTCTTCTCCCTTAGGTGTTTTACATATCCAAATGAACAAATACTGATTCACTCCAGGTTCTTTGGCTGTCTCCTAACTCTCGGCCTCTGACACTCCCTTTCCCTCCCTCCCATGCCGCTCTGACTCCTATGCATCCTGCTCTCTTGGTCCTTCTCAATCTCTGATCCGTGGTCCCACTCTCCCCACCCTCAGCCTCACCCACGTGTCTCCTTTTGTTTACCCCGAAAGATGCTCGGACTGGAAGTAATTTTTCTTTGATTTAAAATCCAAGCACAAGAAAAGCTTTATTAATTCAGTGTCAGCCCCTGGTTCTAGAGAGAAAGCAGTGAAAAGAGTTTGTTAATCCCAGGTGTGGTTTTTATATCAAGATTCTTTAAACAACCTTAGGTCATTGAACCAGACTCAACTGAGCAGCCTTACTGGTTAAAATAAAATAAAATAAAATAAAATAAAATCTTCCCTTGTATTTAGTGTAACAAGTTAATCGCCAGGTAAATTCCACTGAACAAGGGATCAGAGGGACAGGAGGACAATCTTCCCTTTTAAAAGGCTGCAGCTGGAAACCTCATATGAATCAGCTCCACCAAAAGCTTCTCTACTACCCTGGAAAAGCAACCCAAGATCTGTCTCTAAATTATTGGATAGCAATTATTTTTATAAACTTTTGATTTTAAGTGCACACCTAGGGAGTTTTTAAAAACTGAACACCCTCTGCTCCTAGAACCCAGATCAAGATATAAGATGTTACTGATATTCCAGAAGCCTCCTGCATAGCTCCTTTCAGTCATGAACTCAGTCGCATATAACTATAATTCTGACTTTTATCACCATAGGTGAACTTTGCCCGGTTTCAAACTTTATATAAATGGAGCCATTCCATATGCACTCTTTATTGTCTGGCTTCTTTTGTTGAGGTACTTATGTCCGTGAGATGATTCCACATTGTAGTAGGTATCATTCATTCATTCTTTTTCATTGCAGTACAGTCAGTATTCCATTATGTGGACATACTATATTTATCCATTCCACTGATGATGGCCATCTGGGTATTTCTAGTTTTGGTGATTATGAATAATTCTGCTATAAACATTCTTGTATATGTCTTTGGGTACGTACATTTATGAATTCCTATTGCATTTATACCTAGGAGTGAAATTGTTGCATCATAGGGTGGGTATATGTGTAACTTTAGAAGATACTGATAGTTTTCCAAACTCACTTTACCAATTTACACTCCCACCAGCAATATATAAGGGAGTCCTAGTCCTCCACATTCTCTACAACACTTAATATTGCCAATTAGTAAAATCTTAAGCATGGATGGTGATAGCTCATATGGTATTAATTTGCATTTCTCTATTGACTGTCAATGTTGAGCGTCTTTCTATATGCTTATTAGCTGTTGAAAAGTGCTGGTGTGAGCCTTTTGTCCACTTTCCATGGGATTTTTTCCTGTTCTTAGTGATTTGTAGGATTTTTTTTTTTTATAAATTCTAGATGCCTCTCCTTAGCCTGGTATTTGTGATGTAACAATCCTTCTCTGTTGTTCACCATTTCACTCTCCTTAATGGTATGAAGAGATTCTTGATTTTGATGAAGTAGATTTATCAAAGTTTCATTTTATGGTTAGTTTTTGTGTGTGTGTCCTATTTAAGAAATCTTTGCATATTCTCAGGTCTTAAATACATTCTCCAATGTTATCTTCTAGAATATTTTATTTTGTATTAAGGTTTATGATCCACCAAGAATTGGTTTTTGTGCATGGTCTGTGATAGGGGACAAAGTCCATTTTTTTCTATATTTATCCATTTGTTGAAGAAAGGAACATAGCCTTTGGCACTATACTACTGTGGCACCTTTGTCATAAGTCAGGTGGCCAGGAAAATATGTAGGTCTGTTTCTGAACTTTTTATTCTATTCCTTTAGTCAATTTCTCTATCCTTAAGCCAACAACAACAACAAAAGTCAATTCCTGTGGCTTTATAAGAAATCTTGATATCTGAGATCTACATCCTCCAACTTTGTTCTTCAGGATTGTCTTCACTATTCCCAACTCTATGCATTTACATATAAATTTTAGAACATGTCCATTTCCATTAAAAAACAGCTGGAATTTTTATTAAGATGGTATTACATCTGTAGATCAGTTCGGCATCTTTTCAATATTGAGCCTTTCAATCCCTTATCATGTTATAGACCTCTTTTTAGGTCTTTAATTTCTAGCAATAATATTCCATAGTTTTCTGTATGGAGGTCTTGCATTTATTACATTTTTCCTGACTACTTAATACTTCTGATGCTAGTACAAGTGGCATATTTTTGAAAATGTATTTTAGAATTGGTGTGGTTGATATAATTACAATTGATTTATATATATGGACTTTGCTGTCTACAGCGACCTTGCAAAATTAACTAATTCTAATAGTTCATTTGTAGATTCTTTTGGAACTTCTGCATGCACAATCCTCTCATTTGTGAACAAAAACAGTTTTATTTCTTTGTGCATAATACTTATGTCTTTTGTTTTATTTTCTTGTTTCATCGCACTGGCTAGGAATTCCAGTACAACAATGTATAGAAGATTCTTGCTTTGTTCCCAATATCAAGGGAAATATTTTCATTATTTAACCATTAAGAGTAATGTTCACGGTTGATTTGAGGTTTGCGTCTTTTTTTAAAATATTTTTTATAATTAAGAAAGTTATTTTTATTCCTAACTTACTAAGGATGCTTTCCTAAGTTGGTATTAAATTTTATCAAATGTAGTTTCTTTATTGAATTGATCCTTTTTTTTCCTCCTCACTCTAAAATTTCTACTTAATTCCATTATAATCAGAGAACATACTCCATATGATGGAGTTTTGTTTTTGGCTTTTTTTTTTAATTTGCTTTGTGGCCCAGCATATACACTATTTTGGTAAATATTCCACATTCACTTGAAAAGAAAGTATATATTTTCAGGGGTCAGTACTGTGGTCCTTTATATGCAGTTAGGGAAATTTTTCAGGTTATGTTATTCACACTTTCTATATGCTTATAATTTTTGTTGTCTGGAAACAAGGGACAAAAAATAATTACAAAATTGCCAAATGTTTGGAAATTAAGCAATATAGTATTAATTAACCCATAATGTTTGGCTCAGCCTAGCCCAATGAATACACTTGATACAAGGTTTCTAGTTAGACTCTATGCCCTGCCCTACAATTAGCAAATGCCCCACGTGGAAAGTGGATGGTAAATACAGGGCTCACCTCAATGCATATTCCTTCTCTTTGGGATTTTGACCGCCAGGTCCCGACTGCCTTGATTTCCCTTTTTGCCTTCAAACAAGTGTTTTATAGTAGCCTTTATCAAGGTTAGTCTGATACTAGCTACTGGATCTTAATCTAAAGCAGGATTGGTAATTACTTTTTAATAGGCTACAAGGAATACAAAGAACTAATTGGATTCATTAAATTATTTGGTTAATTAGACTAATAACTACCCTGAATTTCCATAGCACCATTCTTCTAAGGATTTCAAAGCATTTCTACACATTGAGAAAGGACTATTTCTAGTTCTCTCCAGCTCTGATTTATAAATTTAAAATCAAAGTAATGGAATAAAATAACTTAAGTTCTTAGGTATGTAGGTATCCAGAGAAATTAGATAAAAACAGGTATAAAACATGCTGATTGTCAGAATCATTGAAGTGGTTTTAAATCCCAGGAAATAGACTCCCCATAAGTACAACATAGTTCATATTAAGAATGTCACTCCCTGGGGCACCTGGACGACTCAGCGAGTTAAGCGTCCTCATTTGGCTCAGGCCATGATCAGAAGACTTTGGGATCGAATTCTGCATGGGGCTCCCTGCTTCTCCCTCTCTCTCTGCCCCTTGCCCCTGCATGTGCTCTCTCTCACTCTCTCTCTATCTTTTTCAAATAAATAAATAAAATCTTTAAAAAAAAAAAAAAAGAGAGAGAGAGAATGTGGGATGCCTGGGTGCCTCAGCGGTTAAGCATCTGCCTTTGGCTCAGGTTGTAATCCCAGGGTCCGGGATCGAGTCCCACATCAGGCTCCTTGTAGGGCCTGCTTCTCCCTCTGTCTGTCTCTCCCTCTGTGTGTGTGTGTGTGTGTCTTTTATAAATAAATAAATAAAATCTTAAAAAAAAACAATGTCACTCCCCACAACCTCTGCCCTATAGTAATATGGGAAGTATGTAGCATGTATTAAGGGCTGGTTTGGATGCTTCATCAAACTGAGTAAATAAATTGGTATCAAGGCTACTAAAATTATATTTCAAAGACATAATTACAGTAAAATAATTTTCTATAAAACTAATGGAACAACAAACACTAAAGTTTAATTCAGTATTCGGTTTCTCGTGTAAGTGGAACCAACAGTATTACAAACCATTTTCTGTTTTTTCTTTCAGGTTTACTGTAGCAATAGCCTTTGCAGTAGTATTTTGTTCTACACAGTTGGAGGTTTTTTTCTGTCTTCTCTCCAGAATTGGTATTAAAACTGGATTTCTTACAAATTCTTCCCAGAGAAGCATATTCAGCTTATAAAAGAAATCCAAAGATTAGGAGGAAGAACTGAATGAGGAGACAAGTTACTAAATTAGCAAATAAGAGCCTGTAGACCTGAATTCTAAATCATAGTAAATAGTTACAAATGAAACATGAAGCACCCAATAGACACCCAATAAATATTTGATGATATTGATTTCTTGCATCCTACAATGAGTTTTTAGTGGGGCTTTGATAGTAATTGGGTACCTCATCTTAATACCTTGACACAAAGGAGTTTGGGATAATCCATCATTGTGCTTCTCCAAGATCCCAAATAACAAGCACAAGCTGGGTGAGAATAGGTTGACCTCACAAGGCCCCTTGAAGCCCTGTGACTTGAGAGTTAATAAGAAATGGAGTCTGGCATTTTTATAGCCAATTTCCATCCAGAATGAAAAGTACCTCATATAGAATGGCTGGATTTCCTACCTCTTCTCGAAACACTAGAAACAAACAAATATGGCTATGCCTATTTTACAAATCAGCAAGGACACAGATGTCAAATAATGACAAAGGTCACATAACATGCCCACCCCTGCTAGGAAAAATGCCTGGATGCTCTCACTACCAATCTAATGAGGTTTGCGTTAGTATTGACCTTCTGCTACTGTTATTCCCTACACTGTTTACTTCATAGACCAAGTCCTAACTACTAGACCTTTTAACAGTGGTACCATTCTTATGTTTATAAATTGACCACATCTAGTAAAATTCTTTTCTTTAAGTTTATTGAGGTATAATTGACATAAAATATTATGTTAGTTTCAGGTATGCAGCAAGCACAGTGATTTGACATTTGTGTATATTACACAAATGGTCACCGCAATAAGTCTAGTTGCCATCTGTCACCTTACAAAGTTAATACCATAGTTTTGACTAGGATCCCAATGTTGGACATTATATCCTCATGACTTGTTTATAACTAGAAGATTCCATTTCTACAAAGATAGGTATTAACTCCTCTTTGAATGGTTCATAGAATTCACCAGCAAAGCTGTTTAGTCCCAGACTTTTTTTTGTTGGGAGGTTTTTGACTGATTCAATCAGTCTATTCAGATCTTCTGTTTTTTCAGTCTTGGATTCAGTCTTGCAAGATTCTAAATTTCTAGAAATGTATCTGTATTGTCTACGTTGTCCAATTTGTTGGTGTATAATAGTTCATAGGGTCTCCTATGACCCTTTGTATTTTTTTGGTATCAGATTTAACTTCTCTTTCATTTCTTATTTTATTTATTTGAGCACTATCTCTCTCTCTCTCTCTCTCTCTCTCTCTCTTTGTAAGTCTAGGTAAAGATTTTCCAATTTTATCTTTTCAAAGAACCAGCTCTTAGTTTGTTGTTTTACTCTCTATTTCATTTATTTCCACTCCGATTTTTATTATTTCCTTCGACTAACCTTGGGCTTCATTTGTTCTTCTTTTTCTAATTCCTTTATGTGTAAAGTTATACTGTTTATTTGAGATTTCTCTTATTTCTTGAGGTAGGCCTGTATTGTTCTGACCTCTCTTAGAACTGATTTTGCTGCATCCCATGAATCTTGGTGTCATATTTCTGTTTTCATTTGTCTCTAAGGGTTTTTTTCCTCTTTTCAATTCTTCTCTGACCTAGTAGTTGTTCAGTAACATGTTGTTTAAATTCCACATATTCGTAGTTTTTCCCGTTTTCTTCTTGTAATTAATTTTAGTTTCATACTATTATGATAAGAAAAAAATATTTGATATGATTTTCATTTTCTTGAGTTTATTGAGCCTTGTTTTATGGCCTAACATGTGGTCTATTGTTGAGAATGTTCCATGTGCACTTTAGAAGAATGTGCATTCTGTTGCTTTGGATGGAATGTTCTGTATATGTCTGTCTATTAAGTCTATCTGGTCTAATGTGTCATAAGGTCAATGTTTCCTTACTGATTTTCTGTCAGGATATCTATGTATTGACGTAAGTGTGGTGTTAAGGTTTCTTACCATTATTGTATTGCTGTCAATTTTTCCCTTTAGGTTGTTAATATCTGCTTCATATATCCTGGTGCTCACATGTTGGATGCATATGTATTTAAATATGTTATATCTTCTTGCTTGATTGACCCTTTTATCATTATGTGGTGTATAATGTCTTTATCTTTTATTACAGTCTTTGTTTTAAAATCTATTTTCTCTGATATAAGTACAACTATGCCAGCTTTCTTTTTGTTTTCATTATATGGAATATCTTTTTCCATCCCTTCCTTTCAATCTGCATATGTGCTTACTTCTGAGGTGAGTCTCTTATAGGCTGTGTACAGATGGGTCTTGTTTTTTACCCACTCAGCTACTCTATGTCTTTTGATTGGAGAATTTAGTCCACATGTATTTAAAGTAATTATCTATAGTTATGTATTTACTGTCATATTTTGTTAATTATTTTCTGGTGATTTTGTAACTCCTCTTTTTTTCTTATCTTTTTCTCTTCCCTTGTGGTTTGATTTTTTTTCTTTTTTTAAGATTTATTTATTTATTTTAGAAAGAGAGCATGCATGCACATGAGTGGGGTCAGGGAAGCAGAGGAAGAGACTCTTCAAGCAGACTCCCCTCTGAGTGTGGAGCCTGACGTGAGCTCAATCCCACAGTCCATGAGGTAAGGACCTGAGCTGAAGCCAAGATTTTGTCCTTAATTTTGACATTTTAATTATAATGTGCCTTGGTGTTGCTTTCCTTTGGTTCATTTTATTTGGAACTCTGTGCCTACTGGACCAGGATGTCTGTTTCCTTCACCAGGCTAGGGAAGTTTTAAGCCATTGTTCAAATATGTTTTCTGACCCCTTTCTCTCCCTCTTCTCCTTCAGGGACCCCTAAATGTGAATTTTATTCCTCTTGATGTTGTTCCAAAGATCCCTTAAGTTATTTCTTTTTTTTTTTTTTAAGTTTTTTTTTTCCTTTTTTGCAGCTCTCTGGGTATACTTAATTGATTTATCTTCCAGCTTACGAATCTATATTTCTACTTCATCTAGTCTACTGTTGAACATTTATAACATACTTTCTAGTTCAGTTATTGTATCCTTTGGCTCTGTAACTGTTATTTGTACTTTCTTAGGTTTTCTATATTTTTTGTGTTCATCCGTTCTTCTCCTAAGGTCAGTGAACATCTTTCTGACCAGTATTTTGTATTCTTTATTAGGTAGATAACTTATCTCTGTATCATTAAGGTCTTTTTCTGGGGTTTTTGTC
Organism: Vulpes vulpes; assembly: GCF_048418805.1. NCBI lineage: Eukaryota > Metazoa > Chordata > Mammalia > Carnivora > Canidae > Vulpes > Vulpes vulpes. The sequence goes on from NC_132780.1 coordinate 186,066,972, forward strand.
TTGTTTTTCATTTGGGATATATTTCTCTGTTTTCTCATTTTGCTTGAATCTCTGTTTATTTCTATATATTAGGCAAAATAGTTACTTCTTTCGTCTTGAAAAGGTGGCCTTGTGTATACGGTGATCCTTCTCATTCAATCTGGCCCTAGCTCTTGGTTGTCTCTCAAACCTTTGTGATTGCCTAAACTACCTGATTTACTCTTGATATGCCCCCATCATTGAAGGTGTGCCAAGACCTATCAGTGATCCAAGAGAAGGAATTTCATTTAGCACCTAGTTTTAGGCTGTTTGGAAGCCAGACCCATAGACAGCAGCTTTTGAAGTATGCAAATATACACAGTCCTGCGGGATCACAATTGTAATCCCTGTTGGCATCCAGACCAGGAGATCTGGATGTGTTTCTTGGCAAGTAGCTAAAACTGGGGCTCCAGACAAGTGTATAAACTCCTTTCTGGGAAATCTTGTCAAGCTGTAGCAAGGCCAAGGGAGTGCACAAAAACAGTGTCTCCCTGCTTACATCCCCTAGGAGTACCTTCTTAGTCTCTAGATATGTAGGAAACCTGAAGTCTGTCCCTCAGGCTGAAGCTTGAAGCTAAATAAATAGGACTTTTTCACGGGAAGACTGGGTTGTGTTTTAGTCTGCTGTCTGTGCAATACCCTGGGGTGGTGACCTGCCAAGAGCTTCTTTCTGATTGTTAAAAGTCTCATGGAGCTTTGGAACACCAGCCTTCTTGGCTACTGGGGCCAGGAGATCAAGAGGTGTCCCCTATGTGGATCGTATGCATCCACTGGCTTTAACTAAGCAGCTGGAGAGTGAAGGGGGCAGGGTACACCTGTCAACTTCAGAAAAGCAATGGGGGAAAGATCCCGTCTTATGCGTGCCCACAGGCTTCAGCAATACAGCAAGAGAGTGCCTTGTCTGTGCATGTGTCCCGGCTTTAGGCTGGGAGGAGGAGTATGCTATGACAGCTTACAGTCACCAGCCCCAGTCACTGCAACAGCTTGTGCTCTCTGGTCTCAGCCAGTGCCACAGCTGTTCACCGCCCCCCACCCCGCCCCCCATCCCAGCAAGGTGGTGGGAAGATGTCACGCCTGAGCTCACCTGCCTGTGTTAAAGGTTATGTGGGAAGTGCAATAACAGTGTCTGCCAGTCTCTGTCTGCCCTCCTTATCTGCTCTAGCCAATGCCCCCACATTAGCAAATGAATCTCACATAAAATATAAGCACTTTGCAAACTGCTATTTCTTCACTGGGTGTTGGGGCAAGCAAGAACAATGTGAGCCTTTCAGATGGGGACTCTGTTTCCCATAGCTTTGGGGGACACGTAGATCTCAGCTCCATTGGTTTTCCAAGCCAGGTATTCTGGGAGCCGACCTTTCCAGTGAAGATCCCTGGGCCTGAGGAACTCCATGTGGAGTAACAATCCCTTGCTTTTCTTGGAGAAGCACCTGTCTGGTAAGATCCCTCCCTATCATGTGTTGCTGCGCTAGGAGGTAGGGTTTTTTGCAAGACCACAGTGTCTCCACGTTGTCTTTTTATCCTTTTTGTGGAGAACAGTTCATATAGGCTTCAGATCTTTTTCAGAGGGCAATAATTCATATGTAGCTGTAGATTCAGTGTGGCCATTAGGGGAAATGAGTTCAGGATCTTCCTGCCATGGCATCTTGGAACCTCCCAGACACATCTAGTATAATGCTTTGGACACAGCTCACCTGTTCTGTCCCATTTAGGAATAAGCAATAAGGCAAAAGTTTATAAATGAGGAATAGGAGGAGAATTGGAGTCTCATTTCATTCTCACATTTACAAAGAAAAGTTTCCACCTTGCTGAATGTTTCTAGCAGGTTATTAGCCTTACATGATGAAGGCACAAGAGAAGATAGGTAAATAGGGCATTTAGTACAATAATAAGATTAGAAAAATAGTAGTTTAGACCCTACAACCTCATACCTCATGAAGTTTTAAAAATCCAAAAGGAGAAGTTTTAGAAATAATATGAATATCATTAGAGCTTATATAAAGGATAAATCAAACTTTTATCATTTCTTCACTGCCCCCCACATATTATAGTTGCCCACTATCCACAATAAGAAGATCTATGGAAGATGTTGCAAACAAACTTCTACTTTTTAAATAAAGATAGGTAAGTCTCTAAATTCCTTAACTCTGTTTCTGCCTTTGGTTAACTGGATGCAATATGCTGAACTTCCTTTTAAAACCTTGAGACCTATTCACCAGCCTTGGGGTAAAAGGGAAATTGTGTCAGCAGCAACCAAACTGCCAGAAGGAGCAGCTCAAATGTTTCCCAATATCCAGTCAACACCTGGCAAGCATCTACTGGTTGGAAGAGTTGGAAGTGCGCCCACTAGGAATAGATGTGAAAAATGGATAAGGTGAACACTTCCGCTATTCCAATGTTTCTTGCTTTATTTTGGTTTGCTGATGTGAACAGACTACCACCTCTTTCTGTTTCTACAGCCCCTTCCAGTCTGAAGGGTGTCAGAAAGCACAGCGGCAGCTGCCCTCCAAGGGAGACAGTGGGTGCTGCTGGGAAGGAAAGGAGGACCTGCTCACTGTAGCTACTGCCTCAGGCTGTTCAGCACCCCCCTGGGAGCTTGCCACTCCTCCCACAGCACCCTGCTGAGAATCAGCCTTCTAGGTGCCTCTCCCTCTTTGTGTTCAGCTTGCTCATTCCCTCCGTAAAGGACTTTGCTCTAGATTAAACTACTCACCTCCCTCTACCATTTCTCAGGTTGCATTCAGAATCAGAAAATCCAAGAAATATATTCACAGATGTTCCCTTGTTTATTTGTTGACTCTGTGTAATTTGTTTGCCCTAATTTGTTTTTGTCTACCTTGGGACTTCCCTTTTTAATTTCCCTTTCTCTGTTTACCCCTCTTTGTGGAGCAGCGGTCTGTTAAGCTGTGAGAGGCACACGCCAAATTAAAAAAAAAAAAATGCACTGCAGATTGTTTTAAGCATGGGCTGCCCCTTTGGGCCTGAAGGCCTTGCTTGAAGCCTGCACCTGCTCCTCCTCCTGAGACACAGGGCTCCTGATCTTTATCCCTTGCCTTTAAGCTGCCTGATTCCTATTATCCAAAGTCAAACAGCGTTCTCTACATTCACGCCTCCAGCACTTGGCATGAAATTAATAAGCCTGGCTGATATATTTCCCTGGAAGCCTGCCACTCTTTAACAGTGGTGTTAGATTAAAAATTTTGGCATGGTTAATGAACAGGGAAAAGCTGAAGCCAAAAGTTTCATGCAGCAATGCAAAGATTTGGGGGTTATGAAAAGAATACCAACTTTCCTCATATTTTCTGAATGCCATCCTAATTACAGGGTTAGATAACAAACACAACTAGACAGTCAGCACTAGAAGAAAGAGTGCATTCTCAGGCTGTACTCATATTTAGATTTTATCGTCTGTCCTTTCAATCACATGGCCTTCTGTTAGACTGGGTTATCTAAAATTGTAATAATAGCTATTTGTGCTCTAAACAGGCCTCTCATCCCAGGTCACTGTTTTTCTCATTAAAGGAGCACCATGAATGATTTCAGGCCACAAACTGATCTTCCTGAAGTGAAAGTCAATCCAGTAAAAGGAGATTACTTGGAGTTTATTGAAGACCAGTGTCTCATTGTTGGAATTCCGGTACTCATTGTTTCGGTCTATGGTCATACTGCCTGAGTCATAAAAATCCTGCCTGCCCACAGCTGGAAAGAGAGAGATTTGCTACCTAGGCCCACCCCCTTTGTTCCCCCACCCTTTGGTCAGCACTATACCCAGCTATAAAGATTTGCCTCAGAAGATGTAAGACCTAGTGGGTAGCCATGACCCATCCCATTGGATAAGGGTTTCACCAAAGGGTTGACAAGGGTTTGGCAAAACCCAGACTTAGTCTTGTATCCCACACAGAGCCATGTCAGTGAAGAAAGGAAGCATGAACATATAGAGATGTGAGTATTCTCTTCCTTCACTTCTGAGATAGGAATACCACATGACCAGAAGCCTGGAAATATGAAAGGACCAGAATGTGGTAAGAAGCAGGGAAAGAAGAAGGACAAAAAGGAAAAATATCTCTGCTTAGTGGAAACACAAATATGCTCCACGACTTGGCTCTATCTCCTGAAGAATGGCTAGCCCAAGTACTTACCATCCCCCATTCAGAAAGTTTTGGCTCTGAGTCCCAAAGGCCCAGCAAAGGCAGGACCTCGGGGGCTGTAAAGCTCCCAATTCTTTGGTCCAATTTGGAAAGCCTGGGCAAAGAACTCAGAAAGGGATACTCAGCTGATCAAACACAAGATTTGTTTTTTATGTGCTCAACAGTGTCAGATAAAATCAGACTAAACCTGTCTATGATCCATGGATAATATAAATCCAAGAGACTGTTATTTTTAGGTTTTGCGTTAGTTTTCCTCATCAATGGAATAGTCATAAGAAAAAGCATCATGTCAAAATCACCAGCATCACTCAAAAAATTCATTTACAACTAAAAAAAAAAAAAAAGAAAGAAACACCCCAAGATAAATGCATGAACATCATGTCACCTCCACTTGTATTGGCCAATGTGACAGCCATTTTGGCACGGATACCCTATCTAATCAATGACTTGAAGGAGAAACTTAAATGGTATAAATACCCCTTCCTGGGCTAAAAATAGGAAGTATGACTAACACTCTTCCCTTCAGTTACTGAGAGGCAAAAGCCTTTTACAGCACATGAGGGTTTCGTCAGGAGACAAGAGTTGACCCTTGGTAGAGTCAAATCAATTTCATAGCAACCCATTACAACAGGAGTCTACTGTATTCATTATTCCAGGATACTTCAAAGCTTTTTTACAATATAAAGAAAGCATAAAGAGATCAAAGCTCCTGGACCACACATAATGCAGTTGAAAGTTGTCCCAACATGTTCTCTGCCTGCGAGACAAATAAGTTAAATATATTTGCAAATGTCAACTTCGTCCCTTTTAATGCCTCTTAAATCAGGTCAGTGAGTCTGTTTTGGAAACAGAAGTAGGATGACTCACAGATACTTGCTTGGCTCATTACTTGAGCTTAGACAACAAAGCAACTCAATTTCAAGCACTCTGGAGTTGCCCTCCTGTGGTCCACATCCTTAGGACATTGTTACACTCTGGCCATTTGTATTTATAGCTCCATGCCTTTGTTTGAGGACAATATATGCCACTGTTGTACACTTGCATCATTATCATGAAACCTGAAAAAAAAAAAGTAAGCCCATTTTAAAAAATGTGTTTAGCTTTGCTGGCCCTAGACTAAATGCTGGTTTGCACCTGTGGCTGTGCTAAGAGTTTTATCTCTCAAACTAGACTTGCCCTGACAACTAGATTCCTTTCAAAGTAGGATGAACTCTTGAGGTAGATGATCTGTCTCATTTTAAAGACCGATTCCAATGTCCCAACATATTCATTTTATTTTTGACCCTCTGAACTCCCATCACCCGCCTACTAGTATCTCTCTTAGGGAACAGCCACAATCTCCCTTAAAATAAAAAAATGCATTTTTTCTGTCTCAGATCCTTAGTGAGAGGGTATATACTTCAAGGGCAGATCCGGTTCCCGTGTCCTTCTCTCAACCTTCCCACATGTTTGCCTTTCCTGGGCAGGAGCTATGGATCCTCATGCCTGCTTATATCACAAAAGCCTAAAGTTAATTTGCATTAGATAAAGGAACAAATACATGCTTATAGTCAGTCCAATGCTTTGAGGACAGAAACTTCTTTTCACAATCCTTCATGTCCTGAATGGCACAAACCTCCTGAAGCAACAACCTTGGCTGAATAGAAACATGAGGAGGATTGCAAGTGGACAGTAGAGATTAAATGATTTAAAGAGGGACCACAAAACAACTCCTCATAGGTTGAAAATTGCTTCAAGCCTCCAAGTATCATTCCTGTGTCTTTCTTATCTCCTCAGCAGCCCAGTTGGCCTGGTTCAGAAATATTCTGCAGTATCTTTTGCAGGCACTCCATGCCTGGCAATGATAGATTTCTACTAAATAATCAGCATACACCAGCCAAGAGACTTAACACAGCATTAAGCTTGGTGGGAGCACAGCCAATGTCCCCACTGGGTTTCCGGGCTGATGGACAGACATCTTGGGCATTGTATTAGTTTCCTGTTGCCACAAATTTTAGAAACTTGAGACAACACAAATTCATCATCTTACAGTTCTGGGTTTCAGAGGCTTAAAATGGGTCTCATTGGACTAAAATCAAGGTGTCGGCGGGGGCACTTTCTTTCTGGAGACTCCAAGGGAAAATTCTCTTCTTTGCTTTCCCCAGCAGTCCTTGGCTCATGACCCCACTTCTTCATCTTCAAAGCCAATAACATTAGGCTGATCCTTCTCACATTCTTCTCTTGGGTTCTCTCCCTTCAGCCTCCCTCTCCCACTTGTAAGGTCTCTTGTGTCTGTATTGAGCCCACCTGGATAAGTCAATATACTCTCCCCCTCTCAAAGTCAGCTAATCAGCAACCTTACTTCCACCTCCAACCTTAATTCCCTTGGCCATGTAACCTAACATACATGTTCCAGGCATTAAGACTTGGACAGCTTTGTGGGCCATTATCCTGCCCACCATGGGCCTGCAGAGCAGAAAAAGCAAAGCTCCAAAGTTCTGAGAGGCACTGGTCCAAAATAGAGCAGGAAAGGACCACAGGCTAAAGAACATCCTCTACAGAGCCCTTAGTCAAAGGGCCAGGGCCGCTCTCCAACCCAGAAGCCCACCAGAGCACCCTGCCTCTAACATGACCTCATTCCTCCTTTCAGGAAAGAGTGGAAAGTGATGGATTAATCTAGATTATGGGACTTCCCATGTCTACCATGACATAGGAGCTCCCTGAGGAAGAGGCGACACGACACAGGGTAAGACTTCAGACTTCATTTGGGAAGCTATTTGGAGGATTTCTCCAAACACATCATATACTCACTGCGCTCTCCACCTTTGCAATTAGGCTGACCTTATGCCAAAGGAACAACAGTCAGATTACCACATGTGAGAATGAGAATGAGACAGACCACAAGACCCAATGCACATGAGTATGCAAGCACACACACACACACACGCACACACACACACAAATTTTCTTATATTGTTCTTAGACTTCCAAAGGATCTTTTTCTCAAATTGAAAGTTAAATAGGAAAAGAGTAACTTTTTCATTATAATTTGCTGCTGCCACCCCCTTAGGGGTGCCTGCATGGGTCGGTTAATGTCCTGAGATGAGCAGGGGTGAGATTTTTTATAGGGTAGTGTTTATCCTCACCATATGTTTCCTAGTATTGACTGAGAATGTTAATTGGTGTTTCAGGAATCAGGAGGGGAAGATCAAGGGCATCTAGGGAGAACGCATCATCTAGTGTCCCCCTACCCTCAATTAGTAGGTTAACACATGTCTAAACGCTCATAATTTGTGCTGATCTACTGCTTAGCCAGCAAATGGGTCCCACTTGGAATGTGCTGTGTGTCAGCCTTACAATTTTCCTGTCTCCTAGTTTACTTAGGAAAAAAAAAAGAGAGAGGTTTTCTTTATGAATATGCCTGCCCTGCAAAATAAAAGTGAGTGTGACTACTCTGAGATTCATAAGTAGTTGAAGGTTTAGGTGGCACCTGGATGTCCTGACTCCATTCCCTCCTCCCAGGAAGACCTTCCACCATCCCTACCCAAGCCTCATTCCCCTTCCTCACCCCACATTCCCACCTGCCTTCCTGGACACATAGACAGTCATCCTTTTTCAAGTCAACCATATCCCTTCCCCTCTTCTCTTATAAACCCACACTGGTCCCACTCATCCAGAAAGCCCCCAAAATGCTTTCGGAATATTCAACCTCACTACAAATAAAGACATTCAACTTAAAACTACACAGAAAGATGGAGTCTCAAAATGAAAACGATTTTACAACTGATGGCACTCAGTATAATCAGGCTGCTGACAGCATGAGTAAGCAGGCACTGCAGTTTGGAGTGTTTGGAACAACTTAGCTGGAGGGCAATTTGGACACAATTATGAAGAGTCCTTTAACTGTTCATGTGCTTTGACTCAGTAATTTCTCTTTGAGAATCCATATTAAGGAAATAGAAATAAATGTAGTCCAAGACTTATGTCCAACATTTTTTATTACTAAGTTATTTGAAACTGAAAAAATTATCTTGGAAACAATATGCTATGATCTGAGTGTTTGTGTCTCCCAAGATTCATCCATTGAGATCTTAACGCACAGGGACACCCGGGTGGCTCAGTGGTTGAGCATCTGCCTTTAGCTCAGGTCGTGATCCCGGGGTGCTGGGATCGAGTTCTGCATCAGGCTCCCTGCAGGGAGCCTGCTTTTCCTTCTGCCTATGTCTCTGCCTCTCTCTGTGTGTCTCTCATGAATAAATAAATAAAATCTTAACAACAACAACAAAAAAAGAAGAAATCCTAACCCACGAAGGTGATAGTATTAGATGCAACCTTTGGGAGGTAATAGGATTGGTGACATTCAAGAGGCTCCAGAGAGATCTCTAAATACCTTCTACCAGGTAAGCTACAGCAAGAAGTCTGCAGCCCAGAAGAGGGCCCTTCCCTGCCCACATTGGCACCCGGATCTCAGATTCTAGCCTCCAAGACTTTCGGCAATGTTTCTGCTGTTTATAAGCCACCCACTCTGTGGTATTTTATTACAGCAGCCCTAACAGACTAAGACACAATGGATCCCAACAATAGAAAGGTAATTAATTATATAAATGATACACTCATTAAAAATCATATTTTAGGGGTGCCTGGGTGGCTCAGTCAGTTAAGCGAGTGACTCTTGATTTTGGGTCAGGTCATAATCTCAGGGGGGTGAGATTGAGCCCCACATCGGGCACCCTGCTGGGTGTGGAGCCTACTCGGGATTCTCTCTCTCTCTCTTCCTCTGCCCCTCCCCCACCTCCCCCAGGCCCACACATGCATGCTCTCTCTCTCTTTTCTTTTTTAATATTTTATTTAAGTTCAGTTTGCCAATATATACTATAACACCCAGGGCTCATCTCATCATGTGCCCTCCTTAATGCCCATCATCCAGTTACCCTATCCCTCCACCCACTTCCCCTTCTGCAACCTTTTGTTGCATGCTCTCTCTTTTAAAAAAAATCACATTTTAGAAAAATATTTAGAGTCAGAAAATGGTGAAAATACATTTTTAAGTAAAACAGCAGGATACACTACCATCCCCACATTTGTCTCATACATTGAATTATTAGTCAGAATTTTTCCCTAATGTTTCTTATTATTCCTACTCTTCCTGATGCGGTATTAATTACCTCAGGGAAAAGATGACACAGCATAAAGTAGAAAACACAAGAGTCAGTTCTTAATTCAAATGCCTCAGCCCTGGGGCGCCTGGGCGGCTCAGTTGGTTAAGCAGCTGACTCTTGATTTCTGCTCAGGTCATGATCTCAGGGTCCTGAGACTGATCCCTGCATTGGGCTCCACGTGCAGCAGGGAATCTGCTTGTCTCCCTCTCCCTCTGTCCCTCCCCCTGCTCAAACGTGCTTTCTCAAATAAATAAATCTTTTTTTTTTTAATAAACAAATCTTAAAAAAAAAAAAAAAAGGCCTTTGCCCTTACATAGATGCAGTAATCGGAAGGATGCAATGTAAAGAAGACCAAAGCCTCCCCCACATACCTTACCCCAGGATTAGATAAAGATCCCCTTGCCTGAATAGAGGAAGGGTCTAATGTAGAGATGTAGAGAAGTGCATATTGAGTGTGTGTTTGTGTGTGTGTGTGTGTGTGTGTGTGTGTGTTGGAGGAAGGCATGAACTATGATGATAAGCTGGAACAACTGAGAGTGAAGAGAACATAGGCCCTTCCTGAACAGAGCCCCGGGAAGAAAGCAGAGTGAGGCAGAGAGCCCTGTGAAGGGATGAGATGGCCTGGTGTCAGGTCTAGGCTGATGATCCCTCAAACACACATGCAGCCAGGTCCCGGGTGAGCCTCAAAAGGAATTCGTCTTCAGGAGTGGCACCAAAGTGGCAGGCCCTCTGAAGGCCTCCTGAAATCTCCTACAGCCCAGGTGGCACCAAAACTGCCAAACAATTCCCTAGGTGATCGTGAAAGGAGGGAAGTGGCTGAGACACAGAAGCCCCAACCTTGGAGAACCAGCGCACACCCTTCCTCAAAGCTCTAGCACTGCACCAGCCCTTTTGTTCTTCCGCCCAAGACCAGAAGCAGAATGCCCTCCTACCTTGCCTGCCATGGTCAGTGACCCCACCAGAGAGTCATGTTTTAAACTTCTGGCCTATGTGCAATGGGCTATCAAAACCCCTATCTAGCCAAGCTTGCCCACTGTGATGGTTCTCTTCAGAGGAAGCCTCTCCAACACCCCAGCTGGACTACTGAGCACAGGCAAAGGGTCTCTCTTCACCCAGGCCCTTTCATCACCAGTTAAGCTAATGATGTTAGTGGAGTCATCCTCTTGAAGCACTTATTCCAGCAGCCCTGCTTGGAAGCCTCCAGCAGGTCCTCAGTCCAAAGTCCAGGCTTCCCTTGGCCCCAAGACCATTTGGGAACCAGACATGCCCAATGAGTCCACCTTACCTCCCATTCTCTGCAACAGAAACCCCACTTCAGACTACTTTTTTTGCCTGATGCATCTCTGTAATCCAAACTAGTCCCTCTTCAAACCACATATCAAATCCCATTTTCTCCAGTGGAACAACTAGAAACCACTCTTTTGGTTGCCATATATCTGTCCTCTCTTTGATTTTTATAGCACTTATGATCTAAACCATTCCTTCAAACTCTTAACCATTTATGGCCTCATTATTTCATAATTGAATCATATAGTGTCTCTATGGCTCAACCACCCAATGAGCCCAAACTCCTGGTGGACCAGACCAGGTCTTCAGCATAATCGCCCAGTGGTGAGAGTGCAGGAGGTGCTCCTTAATGCATTTGCTGGACATCAATTCCTTTTCCAGTCCTCCATCACCAGCTTCGTGCATGGCAGAGGGGAATACAGAGCAGAATACAGAGAGGGACAATGGCAGCGTAAGTAGAGAGTGCTCACCTCAGAGCATAATGCCTGGGCTTCCTTAGTGCAGGAATTTAGCCCCATACTTGAGTGGTGGAACTTACATTACCTAGATAAAATCAGTGCTCCCAATCAATATGGCCAGGAAAACTAAGAATTGGCCCACCGCATTTTATGTGAAAGTGTTTAAATAGTATGTGTTGAGACCAAGAAAGGAAAGTATACCTACTACATCAGAAAAATAGATAAGGGACAGAAACAGGAAATTCACACACATTATGTCAGATGCTGGGTAGCAATGGAAAGCCATCTATTAGCCTTCTTTCTTCTTTTTTTTTAAGATTTTATTTATTTATTCATGAGAGATACAGAGAGAGAGAAGCAGAGACATAGGCAGAAGGAGAAGCAGTCTCCCAGGAACCCAATGCAGGACTCAATTTAAGGACTCCAGGATCATGACCTGAGCCAAAGGCAGATGCTCAACCACTGAGCCACCTAGGTGCCCCTATAAGTCTTCTTCTTTCAAGCAAGGGGTGACACGATCACCTCTGTCAACCCGTTACAGTGGATAGTAACTGTGGAAGGGGAAGTGGGAAAAGCCATCCTAATTGTCTATACTAAGAAACTATGAGAGCCAGTAGTAGGATGGTGGTGGTGGAGGTGACAATATTTGTTTCCAACCCGAGTCATTCTCTTTTCCCTTCTAACCATTTTTTTCTTTGCCTAATTTAAATTCACTGTACCAATATTACAACTACTGCAGAAGAGATGTTTTTATGAAAGTCTAAAAACTGGCTTTTACTTTCCACCAAAGTGTTGAATTCTAAAACTTGGAGGTTGTGTACAAATTTGCTCAAATTCAGGAGTGAAAATGAGCCATTTACTTTTGCTGCCTGAGTTAAGTGAACCAGAAATCAGAAGACAAACACTCCCTAGATGAAAAGTCAATTCGCTTCAAAGAATTATTTTCTCTTTAATAAATCATAAAGTATGATTGTAAGTCACGTTGCACAGAGCTAGTGCTCTGTGACTGCTATATAATAATGATGGCAATGGTGGTCATCTGATCAACAGCAAGTTGCTATTTCTTACACAAATGAGGAGAAAGACATCCCAGGGCAGGGGGCCGATCTCAGATCTTCAACTACAAAGATACTGCATTTTAAGATATTCTGTTTTACTTGGTTTTTCTTTCTTTCTCTCTCTGCATCAAGTAAAACAAATGCTAGGTGTTATTTTATGAGAAGCTTTAAATCTTCTCATAAGGAAATAAGGAGCAGAAGTTCAGCTCCCGAGAGCTCCCGCTCACCTTAAATGCTTTCCTCTGCTGTTGGAGAACATGACTGGAATCAAAAGGCCAGAATGACGTCTGTGGAGATGGGCTCTCCGCATCCAGTGATTTCCAAAGGGGCAATGTCAACCTCCTAAGGTGGGATTTGGCTCTGAAAGAGCAATGTATTCAGTTAAAGATGCACATATTCGTGCCTTGACTGTAAGTGAACCTGAATCTGTTGTTTCCACTTGGAAAGGATATATTTGGTTAAATAGAATAATGCAACACTTGAATCAACTCAACTGGGAAATATTCTGGAGTGGTGCTCAGACCTCAGTTTATGTAATTGAAGAGAACCTGAAGTGCTCTGCTGACTCTCTACTCATGAACAGCACACAACTGGCCAATTCAGGGAAAGCCGAAATCAGTTGAACCAATTGCTTGACATCAAGGAGACATAACAGGGGTGTTTGAAGGTAGATATATTCCAGGGCCCTGAATTGACTGGGAGTTTGCCACCATTTGCTACTTTTCAGAAGTAAGTATAGAAGCTCCATTATGTCTTTCAAAATTGCTCTTCGGTCCTCATGTTCTAAAGGGCATTCACTATAGCTCTAATGGTATCCTATTTGATTTCAACAACTCTTGTTTGAGTCCTCGCAGGTGTCAGGTACGGTGCTTGGCACAGGAGAGGCAAAGGTGATCATTAGGACACAGAAAGAACAGTTTTACCATTGGGGGCTACCTTCCAGGCTAGACATTTGTCTATAATCCTTTTGTTGGGGGGGCGGGAGAGACAAAAATCTAAATTTCCCCCAAATCATCTTTTTTGGATGACCAATGAAAATATTTTATAACTGAGAGTATTAAATGAAGTTTTTTTTTTATATCCTTTCACCTCTAGCAAAGGCAACACTCAAGGCATTTGCAAGTAAGGAGGGAGATAAACTTATTATGAAAAGGATAAGATTAACCAGAGAAACATTATTAGAAAATATGTTAAAAGATCTTATGACAAAGGCCCCATTGGCTTTAGGTGCCTGTTCGCTAGGTTATAGAGTTACCTGCACCCATTCATAAGTTTGGTGAGGTGGGGCTTCCAGAACCACTTGTAAAGATCTCAGTGGCAGAGGGTCTCTACACAAACATGTGCAAGTTTGGTGGCCTCTCAAGTTTCAAGAATAGCACTGTCTAACCTTCCCTTCCCTGAACCCTCATTTGGGGAAATGAAATAATGAGAAAAATGACTCTTTCTGCCAAGAGAAGCTAGAGAAAGAGACCACACACAAAGGTTGTAAATGTTCAATATGTAATCCCCGCACATCCCTCCCCAGACTCTCAGAACATCTCCTTCCTACTTCTAACTCTGGCCATATCAATCTGTAGTTGCTTTTGTATGTACACTGATGTCTATCTTCCAGAATGTGAGCTTCTCTGAGGGAGAGGCTTGAGGAGCTAATGCCTGAGGGGGTTTTGACCAGTCTTGACACTGTACCAGGAACTCTGGGGGATCTGTAGTGATTCCACAGTCCTTTCCTGAGGAAGGACCTCAAGAAGGGGTGTGATCCACAGTCCCTGAGCAAGAGGACAGCATGCCATAGCAGGGACAGGCCTCCTCTGAGACTAAGGGCAGCTACATAACTTTCAGAGTCTAGTGTGAAGTCAAAATACACTTGTTCAAAAATTCAAAAATCATTGAGAATTTTAAGACAGTGACAGCAAAAACCAAGCTTAGGGCCCTGTGCAAATATATAGGTCACATGCCTATGAGGCTAGCCCTGCTTGTCCCACAATGCCATTGGATTGTACTACTGCTCAGGCCTGATCAACTGACTCCAATGTCTTTGGCTAAATAAAGGAAAAGAGGTTAATATTCATGACACATTACTGACCTAGACAGAATTGTAGTAATAGAAAGAGCTTCCCCTAGGTTTTTGGAGGACCACACTTAGGCAGTGACAAAAATAATAAGTACTATTGTCTACTAAATGTCAAGCAATATGCAAAGCATTAGCTCATTTAATCCTCAGACCAGCTTTATAACATAAGCACTATTCATATATCCATTTTATAGGAGAGGAATCTGACGCTTTAAAAAATTAAGTACCTGGGGGCACCTGGGTTGCTCAGTGGTTGAGCGTCTGCCTTTGGCTCAGGGCATGATCCCGGGGTCCTGGGATCGAGTCCCACATCGGGCTCCCTACATGGACCCTGCTTCTCCCTCTGCCTGTGTCTCTGCCTCTCTCTCTGTATGTCTCTCATGAATAAATAAATAAATAATCTTTAAAAAAATAAAAGATTAAGTACCTGTTTAACAGTCACGCAGGAGGTTGGCAGCAAGACTCACGTGCAGGTCTTCTGGAAACAAAAACCATAGTCAATATATTTACTACTTCACAGCCCCCAATCTACTCTTCAATCAGCCATTCAACAGTGGGAGAAAATGTACCTGAAGACGCTTCAAACACTGACAAAAACACTGCTTTTCCTCCAGGAAGCCTTCCTGGATATCCTGACTTCTTGGTTAATCCCTTCCTTCTCTAGTCCCTCTACACTATATATTTACCCCTATTGTACTACCCCTCAACTGATATTTATTGGCATGTTTTCCCTGCTCAACAGTGAATCCTCTGGAGGTAAAAATTATATCTTATTAGTTTTCTCAACTCTTGATACAATGCCTGACTGATAATAGGTGCTTCATAAACATGATTTAATTCAGTGGAATGGGAAAAAACAGAATGGAATGGTATACCTTAGATTTATCTTCTTGTCCATAGGTTTCAGAAACCTTTCAGATAAAAAGGGTTCTGGGAAATAGCAGTTTAAAAAAAAATTGATTCAGTGGCTGTGATCCTCTCACCTGTTTAAAAGTGGAAATTTCATTCATTTTTATCTTCGAACAGTGGCTGTCTCTCCATCTCGGCACTTTCCCTTTCTCTCTGAGCTGCAAGACAGGCCAAGCAAGACCATTCTAGGAAAGAATAAGATAGATCTGATAACCTTTTCAAAATCTTTTAGTCTTCTGAGTATAAATATTCATTTTCATCCTTGCAAACAATCGTTTTAGGACGTTTGCCTAATGACTGCTTTTAAGGGGCAATCCCTTTCTAGAGCAGTCCTGTAGTGTTTGCAGCACAGCGAGACCTGGGTCACGATGACTCCCTGCTGGGCGATCCCAGAGTTCCAGCCTCTCACTAACTGCCTCTCAGAATCGGTGCTGTCCTGAACCCTCTTCAGCAGGGACTGGTTTGCTCTGGTGGCATCTTGGTACATTTTGTTTAAGCTTTAATTAAATCTCTTCTGTTAAGGTGTCAGTGACTCTTCTTGGCAGCTGAAAGATAACATGTAAAAGGTAATTTCCTAAGATCCCAGAGCACAAAACCCTGGCAATGTGCAGGAGATACACATTTGGGCTCTTTTCAAAAGATGCATGTTTGAAATGGATTGTTCTGAGTGAACAAAACTTTAAAAAATAAAGAAATAAATAAAAGATGGTCTTTACTCAATGAGAAGATGTTTATAAAAGTTAAGATAACCCCCCCCCCAAAAAAAAGTTAAGATAACCCAACTCAAGTCTTGACTTAAATACTTTATGCTGTCACACTGTCTGGAAATAAGTGAGGCTGTGGGGAAAGTATTCACATAGGAGGAGGTGCTGAATAAGCCATGCTGAGAGGCCTGTAGTCATTGGCACATCCTCTACTCTTGCACTAATTTCCCACTGCTGCTGTAACAAGCTGGCAAACTGGGTGGCTTAAAACGACACAAATGTATTCTCTTACAACTCTGTGGGTCAGAAGTCTGACACAGGTCTCCGTGGTTAAAACCAGTGTGTCTGCAGCACTGCATTCCTTTCTGGAAGCTCCAGGGGAGAATCCATCTCCTTGCCCTTTCCAGCTTCCAGAAGCCACCTACATTCCTTAGCTCGAGGCTAAGGAATCTTAGCCAATCTTCCAGGCAGGAATGTTGCATCTCTCTGACCACTTTTCTGTAGTCACATCACTCTCTGACCATGGTCTGGAAAGATTAAGAACCTATGTGCTTACTACTGGGTATTTACCCCAAAGATACAGATGTAGTGAAACGACAGGACACCTGCACCCCGATATTCATGGCAGCAATGTCCACTATAGCCAAACTGTGGAAGGAGCCATGATGTCCATCAATAGATGAATGGATAAAGAAGTGGTGTAAATATACGATGGAATATTACTCAGCTATCAGAAAGGATGAACACCTACCATTTACATCAACATGGATGGACCTGGAGGGTATTTTGCTGAGTGAAATAAGTCAATCAAAAAAGACAACTATCATATGGTTTCACTCATATATGGAATATAGGAAATAGTGAAGGGACCATAATGGAAGGGGGAGAAACTGACTGAGGAGAAATTACAGAGGAAGACAAACCATGAGAGACTCCTAATTCTGGGAAACAAGCAAAGGGTTACAGAAAGGGAGGTGGGTGGGGAGATAGGATAACTGGGTGATGGGCATTAAGGAGGACAATTGATGGGATGAGCACTGGGTATTATACTCCATGTTGGCAAATTAAATTTTAATTAAAAAAATAAAACAAACAAAAAATAAAATACATCTTGAACCTCTTCCAATAGTTCAGCCTATACTGAGCCATCAGGAAAACCCAACCTGTTAAGACAAAGAGGGGTTTTGAATAAAGCAATGTTGAAAATGAAACAAAACAAAACAAAAAAAACCTACGTGCTTAGATCGGACCCACCCAGTCTCCCATACCTCCTCTTACATAAGGCTGCACTGATCTTTGGTTCTATACATCAATGGAGACATAAGCTTCCCTCAGCTTGACCTTCCATCATTAGATGGAACCGTCCAGTGGAAATAGCTCCCCTGCCCCTGCCTGTCTGCATGCCCACCTCAGCCTCTCATGCCAATGCCAGCCAAAGCCCCATGGCAACCACAGGTACAGACACATCCACCTCCTACTCAAGGTGGTCACAAGCTTTAAGTAACATCTAAATTTACATGCAGAACTGAGAAGGGATGGAATATATTTTTCTGGACACCTCATTTTTTTTTTATCCATAAGCATTTTAAGGTCATTCCACTGCCCAAAATAAGAAAGAGCATTTGGAATGTCAACATCATTATTTTCGTTGGAACGTTGTGCCAGTAAAATACACAAATATAGCCCATGGTATTTGATTAATAGATGTGTATACCAGGATAGAACTATAACACTATCTTTATGCCAAAATGTATTTTCCTTCAACATAATAGACAGAGATTATAGAAACACACACAGCCCTTTGTTGCTTTGTTGAAACACGAGTCCTTTAAAAAGGAAATATAGGTAAATAATTAATAAAGCCATAGAATGTGGAGCTACCGACGATATCAACAAAGCTGGGACAGAAGAGTTCTCACTTACCTGTAATAAGAGATTGCAAAAATTTGCTTTCTCTCCTTCACAAAACAGATTTGGCTTTCAAATGTTTGCCTTCCCCTCATTGTTCCCAACCTCCCAACCAAAGTGTTAAAGGTCATTATCCATGCACCATTCCTTTTTTAGAAAAAAGATTTTATTTATTTATTCATGAGAGACACAGAGAGAGAGACAGGCAGAGACACAGGCAGAGGGAGAAGCAGGGTCCTTGTAGGGAGCCCGATGCGGGACTCGATCCCAGGACCCGGGATCATGCCCTGAGCCAAAGGCAGACTCTCAACCACAGAGCCACCCAGGCGTCCCTCATGCACCATTCCCCTGATCGGTCATTATCACGAGTATAGTACATTTAAATTAGAGGCTTTTTAATACCGAAAATTATGAAGTTTTTAATTTTAATGTCTCTTCTGATTTGTGTGGGATGCTCCCAGGAGATTTTTTTCTCTTGTTTGTTTGTTTTTAGCTATTTCTCTCTGCTTTCTTTCAGGAGGCAGGAACATACCAGACCTTCCCTGTTAAATGGATTACTTCTGAGTTTTCCACTTTGGGAGTCTCCTAAGTCCAACCAAAGGGCCTGCCCCAGGTGACAGAGATGGGATGGAGCATTGGCTTCCTTGGAGAGCCCCAGCCAAGGCTGAAGGGGGGCTGGCAGGAGGGGGCTTCCCCCAAAGCCTGGCACCTGGACAGGCCAGGAGAAGGTTCCCGATAGGGGCTCCCTGCCTGGGGCCGCTCATGGCAAGTGACTGGAACCTTCGCGTTCCCATCTCGGCCTCTGCAGTGTTCAAATCCCAGGCCCGCCAATTCACAGTTAATTAGAGATAAGGATGAAATACTAGATATTTTAAGAATATTTTCCAGTTTATTGCCCTTTCAAGGTGTCAGGGAAATGAGAAAGAAATGGAAAGGAAGAGAAAGGCGAGGAAGGCAGGAATAGAGAGGTTATGCTTCCAGCATCCCCTGTGAAGCAGGTGCTTTACATACCCTTACATACCTTGTCTCTCACAATCCTCCAACTTGTCCTCGATCATCATTATTGTTCCTGATAGCAGGGAAGGCGACTGTGGCCAAGCGTGTTTCTACAACACGCTCATGGCCCAGGACTAATAAGCTTCAGAGTCCCTCTGTGATTTCCACTCCCAAGCCCACTCCCTGCAAGTGGTTACCCTGGGCGGTGACTTCATGCGTGTTAGTACCCTTGCTCCCACCCCGCCTTTTTGGTGAGGTGTTGTCCTGGCACCCTGAGCAAATCCCTTGACACCGGGAGTAGGTGTCACCTCTTCCACCACCTGGACCCTGGGGATCCACACAGTCCACCAGCATGAAAACAAGAAGCTGACAGTCTGAATCGGGGCCTCGTCGTCTCGTCAACACCTCCACTACCCAAAGAATTTTCTGGGCTCCCCCTCCCATCTATCCCAGTGGAGTCCAGCCAAGCCCCAGGCCCCCCGGGGGTTCCTGCAGGCTGAGATCAGGCCCTAGGGCACTATCTGAGGGGTTTTAAGACTTCCCTTCAGTGGTTCAGAGCAGTATGAATTTGATAGGCTGCAACTTGAGTTGGTTTCCTACCATCCATGGGCAGCTGACAGCTGTCAGGGAGGCAGGGCTCCCTCTTGCCCCTGGCCAGTCCTGAGGCTCATTCACTGAGACAGGGACAGAGCCCAGACTGACAGACTGTTTTGGCTGTTTCAGTGAGGCCCCAGCAAACTGGGTTTGGCTGCCCATGGCCAAACACGCAAGTTTCTCGAATACCACTGGATCAAGTTGCCATGAAATGGACTAAGGCCGGTAAAAGACTCCGGCCCCCACTGCAGATTGCTTCGTTTCAGCCACGTATGCTTTTCTTTCATTCCAGTAACATCTTTTGAGCCCCTTCCATGTGCAAAAACTGGGGATGCAGAGCATCTGGAATGTGTTCTACGTACACTTGCGCCGATAAAACACAACATGAACAGGAGTTTTGCCATTTGTTCGTTCAGTCATTGATCCTTTACTCATTCAATAGATAGATACTCTGAAAAGTACTATGTGAGGCAATGTGGAAAATAAAAGACGTGCTCGCCAGGCATCCTGCCCTCAAAAAGGTTATACTTTAATAGAGGAGGTAAGCTGGGACGCCTGGGTGGCTCAGCGGTCATGATCCCAGGATCTGGGATCGAGTCCCACTTCGGGCTCCCTGCATGCAGCCTGCTTCTCCCTCTGCCTGTGTCTCTGCCTCTCTCTATCTCTCTGTCTCTCATGAATAAATAAATCCTAAAAAAAGAGAGAGAGAGAGAGAGAGGGAGGGAGAGGAGATAAGTCATAGAACTCTCTAAGATAAGGTAAAATATAATAAATGCAATGTAAAAAGTACAAGTGCAGTGACATATGTCTCCAGAACGGATAGAAATTACTGGCATTTGGAGTATTGGAAAGTTGTCTGGAGTTTGTTTCCCCAAAAGCAGATCCTGAGACAGGGATCGGAGTGCAAGTAGTTTATTTGGGAGGGAGAGGATCTCAGGAAGCACAAGGCAGCAAAGGGAAGAAAACCAAAGAAAGAGTATTTTAATGAGTGGGTTACTGCTGTGAGTGACTGGGTCTCATCCCCTTGGGGAGCCTCTAGGGAGCACTGAACACGCCTCAGAATCATTGTTGCGAGGGGAGAGGGGGCTGGAGTGTTCATCCCCCAACTCCCATCTCTGTGTTAGGGCTCACTTCTAGGCCATTAACTCCTTTGGCCTGGCAGCCCAAACCCCAGTCTGTGGCCAGATAGTACTCTCCAGAGTCAGGGGGCAGGAAGTTCCCAGTGTTTGCAGAACCCGCTTGTGGGGTAATAGAGTGTGGGTGGAGAACCCAGCATATGCTACGAAAGCCTTCGTGGAGAATCAGTACTTGAACAAGGCTTGTCTAGTCCACTCAGGCTGCTAGAACAATGACACCACAAACGGAGTGGCTTATAAGCAACATTTATTTCTCACAATGCTGGAGGCAGAGAAGTCCAAGATCTAGGTGTCTGCAGATTTGAGGTCTGGTGAGAGCCCACCTCCTGGCTCAGAGTGGCTCAGTCGGTTACGTGTCAGCCTTGGGCTCACATCATGATCTCAGTGTCCTGGGATCAAGCCCCACGTTGGGCTTCCTTCTCAATGGGGAATCTGCTTCTCCCTCTCCCTCTCCCCCCCCCACACACATTTATTCTATCTCAAATAAATAAAAATCTTTTAAAAACTTTTAAAAGACCAACAATGGACATTTTTAAAAATTCAATCCTTGCACAGAGAAGCTTATTCTCAGTGACAAACTACTTGACTTGACCAAGAAACCAGCTCAAATGGAATCCACTTTGCTTTTGTGTCGGTGAATGGCCTCCAATATTGATTGTGAAGTGCTTCTGCTCATCAACTATAGTTATCTTTATGATTCACAAAAGATGTTTCAAGTATCTCGGTGGCATAGCTCTCAGCATTGGTAAATTAGTACTCCAAAGCAATGAAACAAGGTTGAATTTTATAGCCAAACAGTAAATAACCCACTCATCTCTTATATTTTAGGAATTGTCTTCTCTGGGAGTATCACCTTTCTACCGAGGACTTGCCTCTGCCCCTTGGCTGCTCTGAAAGCAGCCCGAACACGCACAGGGACATTCAGCTCTCTGCAGAGAACTCTCACACCAACAATAACCAGTGCTGGAAGACCAGGGACCCAGACATAGCCACACCTTCTGTCCAGGGACTTCCTGTCTCCATGACTTCTGTTCCATCACATGACCCAGGGCACAGATACAAGTGGATGAGTTGGAGAATTGCTTAGAATTTTGGTCTTAGGAATTTAGGTTTTAGGTCCATAGCAAAATTCGGGAGGTTCTTTGCCTTCAGGGTCAGAGGACCACACATTTTTCTGACACCTCAAGGAAAATCAAACTTATTTTTTAATGACTTTAAGAGAAACAGAAGTATCTATGTTCCTTAGTTTATGAAACTAACATGTCCCCAAAAAGAGACATAAAGATGAATTTCCCGAAATTAAATCTTGTTTTTAATTCAACATGGGAATTTTCTCTTTAAAGACATTTTATGGGACGCCTGGGTGGCTTGACAGTTGAGCATCTGCCTTTGGCTCAGGACATGATCCTGGAGTTCTAGGATTGAGTCCCTCCTCAGCCTCCCTGCATGGAGCCTGCTTCTCCCTCTGCCTGTGTCTCTGCCTCTTTTTGTGTCTCTCATGAATAAGTAAATAAAATCTTTAAAAAAAAAAAAAGACATTTTTATGAGGCACCTGAATGGGTCAGTAGGTTAAACATCTCTTGATCTCAGCTCGGGTCTTGATTTCAGGGTCATGAGTTCGAGCCCTGCATTGGGCTCTGTGCTGGGTGTGGAGCCTACTTTAAAAAACAACAACAACAACAACAAAAAATGACATTTTTACTATGTAAGTAAGAAAGCATTTGTAGTCTAAATTTTAACTTCCCTCACATCCACTCCTACCATCTTGTGTATCTGTTTCATAAACCTCAATGGTCTTTGGGTTTTCTTAAAGTGGAGCACATTCAATTAAAAATGTCATTTATCAAGGAACTTTTGAAGGTGATGGATGTGTGTATTACCTTGATTATGGTAATGGCATCACAGGCATATGTCCAAACTCACCAAGTTGTATACATTAACTATGTGCAGTTTTTGTATCTCAATTATACCTTAATAAAGATGTAAAATAAAATAAATACAAATAAGTGAAATATAATTAATTAAAGTAGAATAAAATGAAATCATGCTGTTTATCATTCCATTCAGCACCCAGCCCTTTACTACAGGCCTCCTGGGAAGAGGGAAGCCCTGGGCGGAGGCAGAGAGGCAGAGGTGAACGTAGTACTGTTCCTGTAGGCCACACGGAGTTGGCATTATTATTTTATTTTCACTGAATGTCATAGTAAGCATTAATGTTGTGACTATAGAAAAGCTGGAATTTTTTAATGCAGTGCTGAAAGGATTGCAATGGTAGTAATTCTACAAACTAATGAAAAAAATACTGACCTCAATAAATCTTTTCAAATTATTTGCAAAGGATCTAAAACCATAAGAATTGATCCCCACTCATTTCCCTTAACTGAAATTAGAAGGTAATGTGTCAGATGAACAATAATCTTTACATTTTTATTGTCTCTCTCCACAGACATTTATAATTTTATTTCTTTGCAAGAATTTCTGCTGCATCCTGGGATCTTCCCCCAAGTCCAACATAGTTGCTCTTCAGACCATCCTCATTCTTGTCTAATCATCTCAGATGTAATCAATCAGATCAAAGTCCTTGACCTTCCAAAGGGAAGCCTTAGAAAAGAAAGTAGGGGGACACCTGGGTAGCTCAGTGGGTTAAGTGTCTGCCTTCTGCTCAGCTCATAATTCCGGGGTCCTGGGATCCAGCCCTGTGTCAGCTCCCTGCTCAGCAGGGAGCCTGCTTCTCCTTCTCCCTCTGCTGCTCCCCCTGCTTGGCTTCTTTCTCTCTCTCAAATAAATAAATTTTTTTAAAAAATCATTAGAAAGAAAGTAGGAAACCCAGCAGGCACACTTTCCTAAAGTCCCTTCAACAGCGTCAGACTCAGACTGGCTCTCAGCCTCAGCACACAGGTCACCCTGGCTGGGCCAGTGGTTCTCCATTTGCAAGCCCAGCCCCATTCCTGGTTCTGATCCCAAGCTGGGGCCAAAGAGACCTAAGAAGGTCCCTTTGTGTGTCTGCTCTGTTCTGAATGCATTATGCAGTTTATCTCAATGCATCTCATTTAATGCTCCCCAACACTCCTGCCCCCCAGAGCTAGCTGGTGTTATCTCCTACTTGAAGGTAGAACACCTGAGGCTTTTACCTACAGCACACAGCAAGTCAGTGGTGAGGCCAGAATGGGAGGCCAAGCCCGTACCCTTTCAGCTGTACCCCATGGGCAGTGCTAGATCTTTCCATGATCTTATGCTAGATCTGCTATGCATTGAACATCTCTGAACCCTCACCTGGGGTCTAGCACCCTCCCCACCCACTGCCTGGCTACTCCCTGAGGAACCCCTTCTGCTAGGCTCGGCCTCTCTGCTGGGCCCCCAGCTATGTTGTCTCATCCCCATTGCTGACTGCATGGGGGGGCTGTGCACGGCTGTTTCCCTGCTCCTTGATCTCTCTGCTGCTCTGGCCAGACCCATCCTCTCTGCCCCTGACGCTGACCAGGGGCCATTCCCCGCCTCTTCCCCAGAGCCTCTCAGTCTGTCCCGCCTGCCACTCCTGGGCAGTGTGACGCTCAAAAAAAAAAAAAAAAAAAAAAAAGGACAGGAAACATCAGAACACCAGAGATGTCAGGTAACAGCCTCCACAATAGAGGCATGTCCAAGAGGCCAAGCCAAAGCTGAGTTCCACAAACAAGGGACAGGCTTTTGCCCCAGAACTTTCTAGATTTCTAGCCTCAGACTCGAGAAAAGTATTTGACTTTCTTCAAACTTGGCTTAGAATTTTAGGGCAGCCTGGGTGGCTCAGTGGTTTAGCGCTGCCTTCAGCCCAGGGCCTGATCCTGGGGTCCCAGGATCGAGTCCCATGTGGGGCTCCCTGCATGGAGCCTGCTTCTCCCTCTGCCTGTGTCTCTGCCTCTCTTTCTCTCTGTATCTCTCATGAATAAATAAATAAAATCAAAAAAAGAAAAGAAAAGAAAGCACTCTGGCCGCCAAGGTCCTAGGCTGGAGCCACAGTCATCGAGCGACGTGTTGAATGGAGGCAGTGCTCTCACTACCCCAGAGCACCCCCCAATATTCTCTTCAACACCCAGGTAAGAGAGGCCGAAGCAGGATGTTCCTTTTCCAGCGTGACCAGGACTCGCCCATTTTCTAGTACATCAAGGAAAACAAAGCCCATGAGGCCTGCAAAGAAGTGGTTCAAAATCAGCTTCTCCAAGTTGAAGAAAATAGCGGAAACAATTACCTGGTCCCTGCTATGCTCGGGAGCAGCCTGTAAGGACAATGTTCCCTCAGTCCAAATAGGTTTCATTTTTCCTTTCGGATGACCCAAGTAATGTATATTTATGGGAGAAAATTAGAAAAGGGTAGAAAAGCACAAAAGTAAAATTCGAATCAATCATTATCCAGGAACTCAGACATAGCTGTTATTGGCATTTCAGTGAATATATTCCAGTCTTCTTTTCTTATTTTTTTTTTAAAAAAGATTTTATTTATTTATTCATGAAAGACACACGTACACACAGAGAGAGAGAGAGAGAGAGAGAGAGAAAGAGAGAGAGAGACACAGGCAGAGGGAGAAGCAGGCCCCTGCAGGGAGCCCAACATGGGACTCGATCCTTGGACTCCAGGATCATGCCCTGGGCTGAAGGCAGCGCTAAACCACTGAGCTACCCAGGGATCCCCTATTCCAGTTTTCTATCCATGTGTATACACTTGTATCTTCTGGTTTTGTTTTTTACAAAATTGGAAATGTTGTATATACTATTTGTATCTGGTTTATTTCCTTTGAGATATCTTAAACTGTGACGTCAGTTTCTCTTTGACGTCAGTTTTTCTTTTTCTTTTTTTTTTTTTAAGGGTTATTTATTCGTTTGAGAGAGAGAAAGCATCTTGAAACAGAATCCCCACAGAGCGGGGAGCCCAATGTGGTGCTCGATCCCAGGTCCCTGAGATCATGGCTGGAGCTGAAACCAAGAGTTGGCCACTTACCTGACTGCACCACCCAGGCATCCCTCAATTTTCCTTCTATAAAATAATTTGAGGGTTCATATAGTATTTACATTGTTTCTAATTTTCTCCTTTAGAAATAACATCGCTAGTAAAAGTCCTTGTGCATAATTCTCTTTGTGCATCTCTACTTATTAGATCCTTAAGATAAATTCCTTAAAGTAGACAAAGTCAGGAAATATGAATGTTTTTAAAGATTCATATAGATTTATCTTAACAAGTTACCACCAAAACTCATACACATTTGTGGAATATGCCCCACTCTTTTTTTTTAATATGCTTTTTTTTTTAAGATTTTATTTTATTCATGAGAGACAGAGAGAGAGGCAGAGACACAGGCAGAGGGAGGGAGGAGCAGGCTCCACGCAGGGAGCCCGACTTGGGACTGGATCCCGGGTCTCCAGGATCTCACCCTGGGCCAAAGGCAGGTGCCAAACCACTGAGCCACCCAGGGATCCTCCTAATATGCCCTATTCTTTACACCTCTGCCAATAGTGCACATTTCCCTTTTTTTTTTTTCCAATTTAGTGGGTGAAATTGAGAGCACGTTGTTTAATTGGCATTTCTTTGTTTACTAGTGAGATTGAATATTTTATCATATGTTTTTGGACATTTACTTAAATATTTATAGCTTTTATCTATTTTTTATATTGCAGTATTTATTTTTATTTTGAAGAGCTCTTTATGCATTACAAATATCCATCTTTGGTGTACCACATTGTTGCCAATATTTCCCACAGGCTATCATTTGCTTTTTAGTATCACTTGGGGTGGGTTTTTTTTTTTCTTGCATTAGTTATAATTTATGTGCCATTTTAAAAGTGTTCCAAGAAAGAGTCAAGAACCATAACATCTACTGGTGGGAGCAATTCCACCATTGACACAAGTGCAGGGGCTTCGGCCAGGCTGGAAGCTCTCTGAACGACACCCCCAGGGATGCACAGTGAGGTGCAGTGATTCTGGATTCCGTACACAATGCCCATAGAGATTGCAAACAGACAAATGAAAAGCAGCTGAGACTTAGCCTGAGCTCCTACCTGACCAATGATACAGGACAGGATGCAGCAAGCTCTTCCTGTAAAGGGCCAGACAGTAAATATTTTAGGCTTTGCAGGCCATCACCACCATGCATTTCTGCCATTGTAGCATGAAAGCAGTCCAGGGACAATATACAAAAATGAGTGGCTTTGTCCAAGTGAAACTTTATTTACAAAGACTCTGCAATCCGACTTTCACGTAATTTTCACACATCACAAAATATTTTTCTTGCGAGTTTGTTTCAACCTTTTGCAAATCTAAAACACCATTCTTACCTCAGAAGTCGTGCAAAAACAGGCGGTGATCCACGAGCATTAGTTTGCCAACCCCTAATGCAGGATGAATGTCTGGTTCATACAGATCTTCTAGAGAAGCCTGAGGAAAAGGACATGTTTTGATTTGTGAGCAGAAGAGATGTGTACCACTTCCAAGTGGGACTTTTCGAAGCCATCACATGATTGCACCATATTATCTTTCATCTCACTCCTAGCAATATCTCTGCTGGTGAGCCTGGATCCCAGAGGGAAAATATATGGAGCAGGACCACAGTCAACCTGCAATGAACATGAAACTTGATTGTGAAATAAACCTTTGTTGATACAAGCCACCAAGATCTGGGGATTGCTTTATTACTGCAAATACTTTAGCTTGTGCTGACTGATACATACCTGAACAGATTATTTTGTATTTGTATTCTCTTGGCCCCTGTGGGCATTTGAGTTTAAAAACGTTTTTTTAAGTTATTTGAGCTTTAGTTTCTTCGTCTATAAATTTGCAATACTATTTACACTAGCAGGTTGTTGCGAGATAAGATATGTGAAAAACGCTTTATGAATCACAAAGCACAATGGAAAGGTTTTTTATTACTTTTATTATCAAAAAGCCATAAAAGAAAACAGATTTTACAGAGTTCTACTACAGAAGTAGACGGGACTCTACTCTAGAGTCAGGGAGGGACTCAAGGTAATCAAATCACACAGAATTTCTTTAAGAGAAAGTGGCATTTGAACGAGACATTGAAAGATCAGCAAGTTTTTTTAATGGAAACATGGATGTAGGCCAGTAGGGACAGGCCTACATTAGCACTGTCTTTTTTTCTCTTTTAAAGATTTTTTTTGTTTTTTGTTTTTTGTTTTATTCATGAGGGACACGGAAAGAGAGAGGCAGAGACATAGGCAGAGGGAGAAGTAGGCTCCCTGCGAGGAGCCCAACATGGGACTCGATCCCAGGACCCTGAGCCAAAGGCAGACACTCAACCACTGAGCCACCCAAGCGCCCCAACAGTCTTGAATTCACTTTGTCTCTGCCCTTGTTTTAGGTCCTAAAACTGATACCTGTTCACTAAATTTTGA
Organism: Vulpes vulpes; assembly: GCF_048418805.1. Lineage (NCBI taxonomy): Eukaryota > Metazoa > Chordata > Mammalia > Carnivora > Canidae > Vulpes > Vulpes vulpes. The sequence goes on from NC_132780.1 coordinate 186,094,773, forward strand.
GAAGGAAAAAAGAAGTTGTATTACAGGTAAACAGTGTGTAACAGAAGACTTAGAAATCTTCCTTCTGACACTTGATGTTATATTTAAAATTATTTCATTTCAACTCAGAGTGAAGTCAGCCCAGAGGAGTTAGCTACATAATTACTCCTCTCACAGTCCTGGCCACCCTTAGCACATGTAATTATTCCATAATTACCCATACTTATGGCCCAATGTGGAGATTGTATGTGGAGCATCGATCTTTATGACAAATATAAAAGAAAAGCAGTCACGCTTCTCTGTCCCCACAAGGTCTCCTCCCTCTTGTCATGAGGACAAACAGCCTTCCCTGGGCAAAAAGGAAAGTGGAGGACAGGCTGGGAGGCCAGAAGTACCATAGTTGTGAATTTGGAGAGCTCACAGAGGGCCAAGACACAAAATGCTTACACATTTCCAGAAACATTTCACCTTTGTTTTGTCTTCTCCAGATTCACAAATGGCAAATGCTCCCTGAGACACCCAATTGTTCATTTTAAAAAGGTCTTGTAAAACTCGAATTCTGTAAAAGTCAAAAACACTTCAGCATCACTTTCTCTTCCTTTCAATCCCTGTCAGAGCACACTTTCACATCCTGAAAATAAGCATGAGCTCAATCTATTGAACCATCCAAGGCTGGACCCAGAGTCAATGTTGGCATCTCTGGACTTCACCCTTACATCGTCAGGTGAACTTCCAGCCTCTGTGGGATCTCTGTTCTGCAGTTAATGGGCACTCGTGGCCACTAGTGGGAGAATGACATAAGAACACTGATGTACTGTAGGCCAGTGCACCGCGAGTCCTATGGTCACCATAATCATGTCAGAAAGAAAGGGAAAGGCCTGTTCGTAGGGGCTGCTGCTTGCTACAGTTGACTCTCTGTTCTTTACACCACAAATTTTCTACAAGTCTAAAGTCTTATTATGTGTTTTATGGAATAATTTTAGGAAAACAGAATTTGTATAAGACCAGTATTACACAAGTGTCTGCTTATACTGAGTCTTTTTTTTTTTTAAAGATTTTATTTATTTATTCATGAGAAACAGAGAGAGAGAGAGGCAGAGACACAGGCAGAGGGAGAAGCAGGCTCCATGCAGGGAGCCCGACATGGGACTCAATCCCAGGTCTCCAGGATCATGCCCTGGGCCGAAGGCAGGCTAAACTGCTGAGCCACCCAAGCTGCCCTATACTGAGTCTTATATCCCAGACTCAGCCTATTCCAAGAGACACCAGGATCATCCCAATTGCTCGTGAAGAGAAGCACTTGCCTCTTCTGTGATTCTTTTAAAGTCAATAAGTATAAAATACCCTCTCAGCCCCTTATCCTTTAGTGTCTCTGACAAAGGGACTATTATGGTCATAGAAAGCCTTTTTCCTCCTGAAAGTTATAATCTAGTTAGGGAATGAAACAGAGAGATGAGTCTTTAAGAAACAGCACTGGACTTGAGTGGCAGGACAAAGCAACTTCAAGGCTATAGAGGCTTAACCAACTGAGGAGCAGCTCTTCAATAATTCAGAGCAAGTGAGAAATCTCAATGGCCTGAAATAGCCATGAGGATGCCTGGTTAGAAGATAGACATGATCTAAGGGTGGATGGATTTTTTTTTTCTTTACGAATTGGTGGGCAGACAACACTCACCATATACTCAGTAGACCCAGAGTCTCAGAGGAGGGATGTACCTGGTGAGCTCAGGGACAGTGAGACCTGCCATATCTGAATTGTGCCCAAAGTCAGCATTGAAAAGATAGGTTGAGGGCAAATTGTAAGAGGAATTCTAGGCTTTGGGGTTCAGAAGCTGATCTACGTGTGAACAGCTAGTATGATCCTCTGCTTGCATCTATAACAGAAATTAGTAATCAAGATCTCAGCCTTGGTTTCTTAGCCTTTAAAATGGGGATAACAATAGTACCCACCTCACAGTATTGTTCCAAGAATAAAATGAATATCTACATATTATATATCTATATATTATATATATACACTCTCTCTCATATGTATATTTTCTCATATATATCATACACACACACACACACACAACATATATATTCATTAAAACAGGGAACCTGGTAAATAATAAGTTCTAGGTATGTATACACCATTATTTTTTTTAATTTTTGGTAACAGTGCATCATTCCTCCTGAGGAGTTTCGTGCCCTTTGGAGATGGCTAAACGGGCATATTTAATTCATTCTTTGGATTTTATAGACAAAAAATAAGAATGATTCTCTTTACCCAGGACAGCTAGAGACCTGTTTCCTAACTGTACCCCAAACAGAAAGAAGGCATTGGGTGGAATAGAAGGTCCAGAATCCGGGCTCCAGGGAGCACCTCCTGAGTATGAAGCCTTGCTTCTTCCATGGCCTTCCCCTGGCACCTAGGAACTGAGAATCTTGCCCATTAGAGCACCAGAAACAGTGATTAAGATGGACATCCTCTGAAACAAATCAGAAACTTTTTTTAAAGGGGGAAAAAGGCTGAACTTCCACAGTATAAATATTACTAGATGGCCTCGGGCTCAGATGCCATTCACAAACTCCTCAAGCTGTGCTCTCACAATTTATGACATTTAACAGAGCCCCTGGAGAGAGCTTCAGTCCTGCCTTCACTCCAGAGCCAAATATTAGCCTCCTTGTGTTAATGAGGCCGAGTTGAGGAAGAGTAAGACGGGAGATCATTTGAGTGATTTTGCTTGTTAACTTTAAGGCCTGTCCTCTCTCCCATGCTCCAGAGAGAATGCTGGAAGCTTCCAGGATAAGGACTCAGTGTCCCCCTTCACTAGACACCAACGCTCAGCCATTACAAGGCTCATCCCCCCAAGTGTCCTGGGCTGCTGGGCCTCCAGGGCACAGCTGGGAAGGGACAACAGGCTGACACACAGAGAAGAGGCAGGTGCAGTAGATGACAGCAGGGCCACTGGCCTCACCCAGGCCGGCCTCCATTAGCGCCTCCCACTTCCAGCACCTAAACAGATGTGGCTCTGCCAAAAACATTTAGGCCTCCAGCAAGGGGAGGCTTTGTACTTTTACACAATACAGTTGGCCAAGGTCCACTTCTGGTCAAGAGACTATTCATTGGAGTCAGTCACACACCTCCTGCTACACCTCATCGGTTCTGATCTCCGCAGGGCAGTTATACTCCTTACACCTAGGATTATTGGGCCCAGTAAAAAGGAATAATTTTTCATAGATATATGTGCCATGCAATATTTGAGATATACTTAAAAAGCTATTCTTTGTTCATTTGGAATTCAAATTTGTTTTTGTTTTTTAATTTATTCATGATAGACCGAGAGAGAGAGAGGCAGAGACACAGGCAGAGGGAGAAGCAGGCTCCATGCCGGGAGCCCAATGCGGGACTCGATCCCAGGACTCCAGGATCGGGCCCTGGGCCAAAGGCAGGTGCCAAACCACTGGGCCACCCAGGGATCCCCTGGAATTCAAATATGATTGGCTAGCCTACATTTTATCTGACAACCCTACCAAGGGGTTCAGTTTCTTCCTCTAAATGGAATATTAAGCCAGATTAGTGATTTTCAAACTTATTTAAGGACAAAGGTCTTCTGTCAAAAGAACTCTTACCCAGGGGGATGCCTGGGTGAGTCAGTGGTGAGCCTGCCTTTGGCTCAGGTGGTGATCCCAGGGTCCTATTACCTACACTTCAGCTACAGTGGTCTTTTTAAATGCAAACATAATCCTGACATTTGCTACCTAAAACCTTAAGGTAGTCCCCCATGACTTTAGAAAAAGACTTAAACTCTCTACCATGGCCTCTAAGACCCACATGATCTGACCCCTGCCCACTCGTCTGGCCACAGCCTGTACCACTCTTGTTTTCTCTGTCCCAGCCAAACTGAATTTCTTTAAATGGGCTACATCCTTCTCAATTCCAGTCCTCATGTTTCCCACAAGCTATTTCCTCTGCCTGGAATACTCTCTCTGCCTTCAGTCCTATAGGCAACTTATCTTTTGGGTTTCAGTAGAAATGCCACTTTCTCAAATAAGCTTAATTAAATCTCCAGACAAGGCCTGGCCCCCTTATTTTAAATCCCAATGCATCCCAGTTTCCTTTTGGTAATCAATTATGCAATATCCAACACTTCTCCTTAAGGAAAAGGACAGAAATCATGTCTGTCTTAATCATTTCTGCATATTCACTACCGAACTTAGTGCCTTGCACATGGTAGATGCTCAATGAATTGCTGCTGAATGAACTAATAAATGCAGAAAAGTCTGCTCTAGTCATACACTGTTCTGTTGCAACCCATGCACAACCCTTCAAAAATCCTTAAAAATTTACCATATTAACCCAAATTTACATGAAATTATAGAAGGACCGGCTTATGGCAAGTCTTGCAGATAAACTGAAGAACTTGGTTGATAGCAATAATGATTAAAACATGAAAATATATTTTATCTATTGAATTGGCAGAGATTAAGAAACAGTACTTCGTGTTGATGAAGCTATAGGGAAGCAAGCCCTCTCAATCACTGCCAAAGGGAATATAAATTCATACAACTTCTTGATGAGTCACTTGACATTATATATTTATATTTGAAACGTACATACTCTCTGCTATGAAGTGAATGCTTGTGTTTTCCCAAAAGTCACGTATTGAAATCCTAACTCTCAATGTGATGGTGTTAGGAGGTGGGGCTTCGGGTGATTATATTAGGTGATTCGGTCATACTGGATGGAGCCCTTATGAATGGGATTAGTGCTTTCTATATAAAAGAGGCTCCAGAAAAATCCCTCAGTCCCTTCCATCATATGAAGATACAGTGAAAAACCTGCAACCCAAAAGATGTCCCTCCCCAGATCGTGCTGACACCCAGATCTTGGACTTCCAGGCTCCAGAACAATAAATTAAGCAATAAATTCCAGCTCTTTATATGCCACCCATTCTGTGATATTTCATTATAGCAGCTCAATAGTAGATAAAACTTTATAACATAAATACTGGGAGAGAAAGCCTAGAAAATATCTATTAAATTAGAGATTAGGGGGCTATTACCTTTTACATTATAAATTTGTGTGCTGTTTTAATTTTTAAACCAACATATATCACTTTGAGACTTGGGTAAATCAATAAAGTTTTTTTTTTAATTTAGAGATTTATCTCATCCAATTTCTTTATCTTATTATTGAAGAAACTGGAGCCCAGATTGTCAAACAATGAATGATTTCTGTCTTCCACATTTACTTTTTGGTCTGTTCAACTTTTTCTTTGGGTGGCTTCCCTTCTATCTGATGGGATTTTCAAATCCAGAAGTGGGTACATGGTTCTGGTTGGCCAGTGAGGATATACATCTCCCAGGACATAGGGCTTGGCTCTAGAATAGAAATATGACATAAACATCATCAATTAGAATCATTTTCAGGCATTGGTATGGATTTGGGGGAACACGACTTCATGTCTTTTACCCTAGATTATTATTTATGGGGAATATTAAACAGTAATTTTAAAAGTCTGTTGCATGTCTACGATTTTTAATGACAGGAAAAAAATGCTTCAGATTAAGTGGAAAGCGGGGGTTTATTTTATCTATTCCATTATACTACATCTAATATACCTTAGAAGTGTTCCACTAAAACCGACTCTAATTTGGGAAGGAAACTGACACAAGACAGCCAAGAGTTAGATTTCTGGAAGAGAGCTACGGTGGCAGATCATTATTATTATTTAGTTGAAATAATATCAGTACATGCAATATATATCGTTGAGCACATTTTCAGTCATATCAAATCTCCCTCACATCCTAGCTACTAGAGTCCCCGTGAATTGTTTACACAAAATCCTCGAACAAGTAGCCCCAGAATGATGCCCTTGAGGCAAACAACTGAGTGAGATGACAAGAATGTATGTCGAATTACACGAAGCTGCCCCACAGGCAATTTTGGTTCTTCCAGACCAGTTACCCGAAGTCAGGCACACTAGAGCCCCCAAATAACTAACTGAGGATATTTCCCCTCTAAAATGAATATTCCGTGCGTCCCCTGGGACTCACTTGTAACCAAAGGGGAATATTTTTGTCCTGCTTCCTGCCTTCTGCATCAGTGACTGACATACAACTCATCACCTGATTATGTTTCTCGGCCAGGAACTACATGTGTCACCAGGCAATCTTTAACTCTGTTCTTGGTAAATAGATTAAAGATGTCATTAATAAGGTAAAGATTTAGGAAGTACTATTTACTTGGTCTACCATGGAACATATCCAAGAGTCATACTTAGAAGCAGATGGCTTGTGTTTTAGAGTAACAGAAACCAGAGTTCAAATCCTAGCTGAGCCTCTTTTGGGATATTTAGCCTGACCACACCTCAATTTCCCCATAAAATAATGTTCAAATACCCTTTCACTGGGTATTCATCATTTGAGCCCTGTGCAGTGCCTGGCATGCTGTGGAAGCATAATAAATTGTTTGTGAATGAATGACCTTAAAATGTTTAGTAGATGGGGCACCATCTACTCTTGCTTTTGGCCTACGTCACGATCTCAGGGTTGTGAGTTGGAGCCCCACATCGGACTCTGCACTCAGCTGGGAGTCTGCTTGTCCCTCTCCCTCCCCCCTTCCCCCGCTTGCTCTCACACTCTCTCTCTCTCAAATCAATAGATAAAATCTTTTTTTTTAAAAATGCTTAGTAGAGTGCCCTTCCTTTTTAATCAGTGCTCCCCAAATTTTCAAGTGCATGTGGAAGATCAAGTATGATCTTGATAAAATGCAGATTCAGGTTCAGTAAGTCTGGGAGGGGGCTCAAGAATTTTACCTGGCTCCAAGGTGACACCAATACAGCTGGTACACAGACCAAACTTTGAGTAGATTTTACACCGCTGGTTCTCAAACCTGACTTTGGAAGCTTGCCAAGACACTTTTAAAAATACTGATGACTGGGTCCCCACTCCCAGAGATTCTCATTTCATTGGCCTGGGGTGTGGCCTGCGGTGTGGCCTGGGCCCTAGGTGATTCTGAGGTGCACCCACATTTGAAAACCACTGTTTCATACAGCAGGTGCTTAGCAAGTAGGACCTATGGTAATCGTAAGTTTGATGAGGGTCCAAATGATTGTGATCACGCCTGGTAACGTACGGGCACACTGTAACACTAGTCCACAATAAGCAATATATGTTATGCTGTAATAAAAAGTAGAGAGAACCACAGAGCTTAGCAGGTAGGTCTCGGCTAAACAATTAGCAAAAAAGCAGAAGACGATAAACCAACCAGAGTCTACGCAGACTTCAGAGTTTGCTCGTCTTGAAATTTAACCACTTTAAATGAATTATATGCAACACTCTAAGGAAGAGGTTTGCTTTTAAGGGCATCTCTTCAGACGTGTTCCAGTGCATGGCACAAACAGGGACGCCTCTGTCCTATCTCATTAACTAAAATGTTGGGGTTTCTTTGAACTGTGCATCCTCATTTCCAACAGAGAGTGAGAGCCCAAGACACATGATACAATAGGGAAAATGTCGAGGCAGCATTTTCAAACATAATCATCCAAATGTGAAGGGACATGCAGTTCAGAAGAAACAGAGGAAGATGATACAGCAAGGAGAGAAGAGAGCAGGTGACGCAATCTGATGTGACGCTGACATGCCAGATCAAAGACTCTGACGGGTGAGAAACATTTCATTTGGGAATCAAGTGAATTGTTATCAAGTTAACAGAGAGAAGGAAGACTGTGGAGATAATAGAACTGGCTTTCAGCCACCACATCTAAGGACTTTGCCCAGAGGAGCTATTCAAGTGCTTGTTCAGAACACACCGTCTAGAAGCTTAAATGAAAGTGCCCAGGATTCCAGTGGGGTCTGCTCGCTTTAAATGTCTCCACCCTAATCCCTGGGACCTCTCACCTTCTGGAGTATGTCTCCCATAGTCCAACAATCTTCCTCAGAAAGAACCCATCTCCTCCCTCTGAGGGATTTATGGATTCTATCAGTTTGTTGAGTTTAGCACTTAATTTGCATGTTAGCACTTGCTATTGGACTAATTTGCTCTACATGCCACTAATTTTTAAGTTTTAAAAAAAATTCCTTCATCATATTTTCAGATCATTAAGTGTCTTTTCATACTCCTTCAAACCAGATAATTTCATTATGTCTTCTTAATTTCTTAACTCTTTTCTACCATTTTACTGTCTTGCAGAACCAATCTACCACTTCAAAGGAAATAATTTTAAACGATTGATTTGCAAAGCTGAACAATAATTACCTTTGAGGAGTCTGAAGAGAGAGTACTGAGTGGCTTTCTCTCTGATCTTGTCGCTCTCTGAGGTTGTCTGAGTCGGGCAGTAGACTGACTCTGTTTCACCTTGTTTTTTCTGTGTTTTCCACAACTGTTCCAGAAACATCTTTAAAATGTGAGCGATTTTAACAAAACAGTACAAAATTTCTCAGAAGGACATATTAAAATTTATCAAGATGAAAGCAGGAGTGGAATTAATATGAACTAATTATACAACTTAGAAGGAATTTAAACATATCTGAAACAAGAGAATCATGTTTACATTGACCAGATCTTGAGTCTCAATAAACAAACTTCAAGGAATACCATGGAATTTACAATAATTGAATTTTAAATGTTAAACTAAATATTTTTATATGGCAATCAGAATCATAAAAGAAAGAAAGAAAAAAAGCTGAATTAAAGACTCTGTCATATATGGGCAAGTAAGAAATCTCAGTAAAGTCTAACTAAATGGGCAAGCTGGAAGGGCCCGACATCAGGGAAGAATGTCCCACAACTGGATCTGCTCAATGAAGTTGCAAGTTAAACCTAGTTACACACACCAGAAGGAAACATGGCCTGCCAGGTGCAACATGGTGTTTAAAGAGTTTCGTTACAGAAGAGGATGCCTGGTATGCAGTAGGCACTCAGTAGTTCTTGGATGAACAGAGGAAGGGATGATGGGTGGTTGGATGGATGAGTGGATGCACAGGTGGTTGGGTGGATGGGTGTAAGGATGGATGGGCATTTTAACCAGAGTCCATAAAGAGAGCTCATGTTACCTATAAAGGCACCCAAATAGGGGACATGAGGGACACAAAAGAAACTCAACAGCCCCAACAGGCAGGCAACACCAGAGCTGTCCATCAGCAGGTGGAAGGTATTCAGGGAGGAAGAACAGGGAGGCCAGTAATAAGATCACAACCTCCATCCTGGAGAAACCAAAATAAATGGAAGATTGTCAATATAATAATTTTCAAGAAGGAAACAGCACAAAATAAACCCTCTAATGAGAAAGCAACAACAACAATTGGGTTTTGAGCACCAGACAGAAGCTCAGTTTTCAGACCTAAGGCACAGGAGCAAGATGTTGTCTCAGGACCCACACACAACTTCAGTGTATCAGAACTGGGGCATGAAGTCAAGGTGAGAACTGTGCGAGCACCGAAGACCTCTGGTGCTGAAACCTGAAACTCATTAAATCTCTCCTACATGGCAATGGGACTAGTCCTGAAGCCCAGGGCAGAGCGGAGACCACAGATGTGTTCAGGAAGATCCAGCCTCGGGGAGAGGAGACAACAGAGGTTGGAAATCAAACAGGGCCCTAATGACTCAAGTCAAGGAGAACCAAGGTGAGGTTCCAGAAAAATGCAAACATCAAATCTCAAGGACAATTCCAACAAGCATCTGAAAACACAGGCACCCCACAAACAACTCCGCGGTTGAGAAACTTGAACCCTCGTGAGATCCTGCTTCTATGTGCTCCAATGATGTCAGCAACCTACTGGTACTAGTAACCTGATAACACAAGTGCCACCAGCCATCGACATTCCCCGACTGCCTTCCGTGCAAAGAGCTCCATCCCAGGCCTCTGTCAGTAAAAAAGAATTCCTGTGATTTAGAATAAACTGCCAACGGGAATGCCATAACCGAGCAAGGATTATGAAAAACATCCAAAGATTTTCTTTTCCAAAATCAAGACATAAACCATTCACTCAAGTAGCAGGGGCTTCTGCTATCCACTGAAGGAGATGGGAAGCGGCCCACTGGGCTCGTGGGAATTCTGTTTGCCAAAATCAAGAAGCCAGATATACAGAAAGCATTCGCCTTCCCACTCAGTAGTCCTCTTATACCCTCATCCGAGCTGATCTCAGAGCCTGGGCCTCTCTCCAGCCAGGACAGAGCAGAAGAGCTGAAAGTCCTAGACTGGGTGCCCCCGGATGCGAGCCCTTTGCTCAGAGGGATAGAAGCCCCTTCTCCCAGTGCACCAGCCTGCGGTTTCAAGGCACCTTCCCCACATCAGTATTCTGAAGGGGTCCTCTGATGCGGTGGCATTGAGAGGGAGCGGTTGTTTTGGTTTTAGTCCATTCCGTATATTTAGCCCCTAGCATTGCCTCCAGCCACTTGCACTTGCTTAAGAGGATCATTTGCTACTGATGTTTGCTCGAAGCATCAGCAAGATGTGATGGTGCTGCCTTTGCTTAGCAAATAATCCCAGTTTCAAAGAAGGGAGACAAGCTGCCTTGCAAACCCAGAGCTGCTATGGAGAATTCCAGAAGGAGGAGTCGACTTTTCAGAACCAGGGCCTGTGGTACCTCATCCTGCGGCTCTGTGAAGCACCTGAAGCACCACAGCAGCAGCAGCCTTCCCCCTGGGGCTGACTGGAGATCTGCCAAAGGAAAGGAAGTGCTTCTCCCAAAGTCTGGCTCCCTGTTTTGAAAAAAAAAAAAAAAAAAAAAAAAAGCGAAAAACTATCTGAATTCTGAATGTTACTAGGTAGAAACCACAGGCCCAGAGTTAGAGACTAGGAGAGCGCACCCTACACCAATGGAAGATCCCTGTATCCTTCACACCATAGCATCCTTGGTGCTGGCGATCATGCCAGAGAAAGCTGACCCAAGGGAGCCTGCCCTCCCTACTAGTCGATCTGTCAAAGAATTTGGCTGGGCCACTCATGTCTCCTTCCTGTGAAGTCATGGTACGTCTTCCCTGGGTGGTGAACTGTGTGGGCCGCTTGAGGTAGCCAGTTATAGGGACGATAACAAAGGTGCACAGGTGGCTGATGTGTGTGACTTGTCAGGGGAGGACACAGGGATGACCAATCCCATTTATTGTGCACCTACTGTGCACCGGGCTCTGTGTACTCATCATATCATTTAATTCCCTCAGTAGCCCTGCAAGATGGGCATCGTCGTTCCCACTTCCCAGTGGAGGAGGCCACAGCCCGGAGAAGAGAGATCTTCAGCTTTCTGCCAGGATGACAATGGAAGGTCCTGTGGATACAGCTAGCTTTCACGGTGGCAAAATATTAATTGGCTTGGTCTTCACCTCTAACCTCATCTATCACTTTAGCTTCTTTGTCCTGCCTGCCCCTTCCCCCCACAACCTTGCTTTACCCCCTTGGGCATCCAAGAGGGCTGGGGAGAGGGCAAGAGGAGGAAGTAGCAGAAAAGAAGATGATCTTAGTGGTTCAAATTAAGAAAAGGATCTCACAGACTGAGAGTGGAGGTAAATGGAATCAAGTTGCTCTACCTGGGTCCTCTAGGCACTGACGCACCTGAACATTTTTCACACCTTTTCTAGCCACTACGCTTTCCTGTTTCTTCCTGATAAAACATTTGCCAATGCACACAGACTCATCTGACATCTTTATCAAAGCGATAGTAGGGAAGCAATTGCACACCCTGAAGTCCTTGGGGTTGGATCTATCTCTTAGCCTACTTTCACCAATATGACCATCCAAAGTGTGAACATATGTGGGAGACTAAAGATACCTGCAAATTCTTTGTAAATCCCTCCATTAAAGTGTCACTTATTAACCCTCCCCTTGGGGATCCCTGGGTGGCGCAGCGGTTTGGCGCCTGCCTTTGGCCCAGGGCGTGATCCTGGAGACCCGGGATCAAATCCCACATCGGGCTCCCTGTGCATGGAGCCTGCTTCTCCCTCTGCCTGTGTCTCTGCCTCTCTCTCTCTCTCTGTGACTATCATAAATAATAAAAAAAAATAATAATAAAAAATTTAACCCTCCCCTTGCCTCTGGCTTGGCCCTGTAACTTTCTAATGAATTGGAATGACACTATGCCAGTTCCAGGCCTGAGCCTGGAGAAAGCCTGGAAACTTCCATCTTTGCTCTTTCAGGATCCCTGAGCCACCATGTAGGTAATCTGACTATCCTGGTAGAGAAACTCCATAAACTGGTAAGGTTCTGAGACTATGGAGAGGGAGGCAGTCTCAGCTGTCCCAGCATCCCAGTCCAGCCTCAGGTGACCCCAGTTCCATTTACCATCTGACTGTGGTGACATGACAGATTCCGAGTGACACAAACAGAAATGCTCAGCTGAGTCCAATCAACCTACAGAACCAAGCTAATAATAAATTGACCTTTATTTTAAGCTACTAAATTGGGGGGGGGGGGGACAGTTGTTACACAACAATAAATAACAGAAACAACGTACTTCTGGTAAATCAGGAATGGTCTCAGAATCTCAAGATGCTAGACCTACCTATTAGAGATCTGCCTCATGTGAAAGAAAATAAGTAGCATGTCCATGTGACCAACCAGCAGACAACTGATGTTTCAGCTGTGGTCTCACTGGTTGTGGAAAAACATTGATGTCTACCTAAAAGAGGAGGATTGATAAAGGACAGGGAAGTCAGGGTCCAGCTATACTTTCTTCAAAGTGAGGCGATGACCGTCTTCAGGTATGACCAACTAAACTCTCAGGCAGCTGAGGTAACTTGCCACCTTCTCCCACAAACTATAAACTTTGTCGCTTTCATTAATGTCTAAACTCCCAACTGCATCACCCTGTTGAAGAAAAGGAAAGGCTCTACTAAAAACTGCCCAGGCTTTTTGTAGAAATGGCAATATCTTACCAAGGATCATGCATGAGGAAGGTCTACAGATGTCTGCAAGGAAAAGGGTTGGATCTCCCAGAATCAAAAAGCCCCAGCAATTTTTTCCTGATCGTCAAGGATGCTTATCCCTCAGATCCTAATCATCCACTCAGTTCCCAATGCTGTTGGGAAGCAATGCTCCCAAGACCTGATTCACTATGCAGCCACTGGTCATGAGGTCTTAGAGAGCAGCGGGGTGAGCACAGAGCAGAAGACGATCAGAGGCTGATAGATCCGAGATGCTGGATAAAGAAACCAGCCAAGTGCAGCCCATTAGCATCCCACCATCCACAGAGTTCAGCAGTGGTGAAAAGAGAAAATGGTGAGAGAGAAAGCTCTAAAAGAGGCCTGTGAGGCCCCAGCATCGCTCTCGCATCAGACACATAGAGAATCAGTGGGGATGGTTTAACTGAATCATTGGCTGTAAAATAGTCAGCATCTAATGTATGGTTGGCAATGCCCTGGGAAAAGATACATATAAAAACCTACATCAAGATATAATCAACTAAAATTAGGGGAGTGATTAAAGTAATTAGGCCATATTTATATGAAACTTAATGTTGCCATTACAAATTACGTTGAGGCAGAATAATGACGGCCTAGTAAATGCTCACGTGCCTGCCCAGCTGGGTGATCCTGGGCACGTTACTCCTCCTCCTTTGCCTCTGCTTCCTCATCTATTAAGAGAGATACCACCACCATGTTTCATTAATTTTAAGATGCATGTTTTCTCACATTTTAACATCTCTAAAAAAAAAACAAAACAAAACAAAAAAAAAAAAACACCGCTTACAGGGACTAACCATTAGCTGGTAATGTTTTAGTGTCTTAGACTTGATAAAGAGGTAGGACTCCACTGCATTAGGTTGTCGAGAGGATTAAAAGAGTTAATATTGGCCAAAATGTAAAACTGCCTTGCAAGGGGCAAGTGCTCAAAACAATGTTAGTTATTGTAACTGTCACCAAATGGGAGCTGGTTTACATGTAAGTGCCCACCTCTGCCACTTAGACGGGAACAGCCAGCTGTCTACTGGAGAGGGCTGAACAACAGTGACAGGCGATCCCAACCAAAACAAGTATACTCCTCTCTTCATTTTGTTCTCTGGACTTCATATCACCCATCACTTCCCCTCCACAAGGGCAGGGGGCTTCTCAACTCTGGTTGCACTGAGGAATCACTTGGGGAGTCTTTTTTTTTTTAAGATTTTATTTATTTTAGAGACAGAGAAGGCAAGTGGAGGGGGAGGGGCGGGGGGTAGGGAGGAGAAAATCTCAAGCAGATTCCACGCTGAGCGTGGAGCCCGACACAGGGCTCAATCTCAAGACCCTGAGATCATGACCTGAGCTGAAACCAACAGTCAGATAGATGCCTAACCTAGTGAGCCACCCAGGTGCCCCCTGGGGAACATTTTTTAAATGCCAATGCCCATGACGTCACCTGCCCTACACACACATACACACACACACACACACACACACACACACTCAACTTTAAGTGGCCTGGGATAAGACCCTGGCATTAGGATTTTTTTTTTTTTTTTTTGGCATTAGGATTTTTAAAAGCTCTCCAGGTGATTCTGATGTGCCTCTAGCGGAAAACCACTGCATTAAATTATAAGGTTTTTGAGACTAAAAGGCCTTTCTAGGAAGAAAATCAATGGAGCACCACAGTTAGGGTCCTGGAGTCAGCCACACATGGGTTTAAATTCCTTCTCCTCCCCTCGAATGGCCTCCCCTTAAAGTAACAAACACTTAAATTCTTTCAGCCTCAATCCCTTCATCTATAAATTGGGAAGAATACTTATCGCATAGGGTTGTTTAGGAGATTTATTAAATATGAGCTCAGCTCATAACAGCTGAGCACACACATTTAATAAATACCTTGTTGTTATTAGTGTCATTTGTTCATCTACCTAGTGGAGGTGCTTAATAAATATTTGCTGGTTTGGATTTGGAGACCACAGAAAGCCCCTCTCCTGAGAAAGAAGGGCAGAGAGGAGGAGATAATCAAAGGACGCTGGGTAAGGACCATCTCGCAACTGAACCTAGGCCCATCTGAGCCTCACATCATGGGCAAACAGGAATAAACGCTCTCCATCCACCAACAGGGCAGCGTTCCTCATGATGACCAATGAGGGGAAGTCCTCTGCCCAGGAGACATCTCCACCTGTTCAGTCTCCTGTGTGTGCAAATTGGAAGCAAACAGCATCTGATAATTTGGGCAGAGGCACAAGCTCAGGGATCTTTCTGAACCAGGAGGTTGAAACAAAAAAAAACAACAACAACAAAAAATACTGAATGCAGGTCTGTGATGTTCCTTTCCTCAGAGATAAATCCCAACCTTGAAAGCTGAGCAGAGAGGAAGGCCTGGTCCCCACTGGCCTCCCCATCCTGCCTGCCTGGGCCAGGAGACCCCCAGCCAGGACTTGCCACACTCAAGTGATAAGCTATACTAATAAGGGTACACGAGAAATGTGCAAAAGCTGCACAGGGAAATGAAACCTGGGCCCCATTCCTCCCATCAGCATCAAATTTTTATTTCTTGACTAAATAGAAGCTCTGTGGAAGAGAAACAAAACTGGAATGGAAAGCATTTGCTGCCCTCTTGTGGGAGACTTGGTATCCTTCCCCTCTGGTTTTCAAGACTAGAGACATGTAAAAGGGGGGAAATATATATGATGTCCAGAAGCCCTGCTCACCTCTGCAAAGGACCTGGGAAAACTGCACGCCTGCCTGGTCCCAACCATCCTGTGTGTCAGGAAATTGGTCCAGTTCCGGCCAAGGCCTGGGATACTCAAAGGAAGTCTGGGTACATCCTTAGCCTTGGAAAGGGAAGGAGGAGAAACAATAAAACGTCTGACTTGTCATGGTTTATAATTTTCCTATGGCACAAATCTGGATCTGGGCTCTAGGCCTAACCCTGGCTTGGTCAAGATGGGTGGGAGGTGGGGTCAGCTAGCAGGATGAGGTATTCCAGAGTTACACCTCTAGAGTAATGGAGATCAGGGGCTTAGGCCTGTCATGAAATCCTGAACCATGTCAACCAAACCAGGCTCCAGGGAGCAGGAAGGGAGGTGGATTCACACTGAATAGCCCAGGCAGGAAGCAGATGCTACCTCCCCTCCCATTCCCCCCAGCCTGCACCCCCCCACACTGCAGCGCAAGTCCCATCCCTAGTGGGCCAAACAAGACTTGAGCCTTTCAGGAGCGAAAAGGATTTTATTTTTTTGTTTTTAGGAATGTTGAAAGATATCCTCCCTAGCTTGGAATGTATCCAAAATGTGTGTTGAAGTCTGTCTCTCTGGAGACTACCCCGTGCTAATGAAAGATTTAAGATTTCCCTGTTAGCCGCCACGTAATTTGCAACCTAACTAGGGACAGATAAATGAACCAGAATGGATTTTTTTTTATTATTACATTCTTAACATATACATGAAATTTCAGAAATCTTACAGAAAGGCAACAGCGTAGTCTACCCACCTAAGGAAAGAGGGAAACTTCAATAAAACAGTGTTTTATTCACTATTACCTTTTTATTGATATGTCACAATCCGGTGGCTACTAACACTAGTACTGGAGCATCCCTTCTGATGCCAGGAGCATGCACATTAGAAAAGTCTGTTTTATGAGCATCCCCTATCCCCAAATCACCATGGTCTTCATTCTAAGGCTAGTCCATGCAGAAATCAATGAATTTTTTTTTTCTTATTTGGTTGGCTGTCTTAGAATTGCTTAAATACAGCTTCACATTAACGAGGCCTCCGTTTGAAGAGCCAGGAAACAGAAATGCAGTCGCCTCCCTGACCTCCCTAGAACCTCTCATGGCCTCACAGCGTTCTAAAGCTGCCCTGTCCAATACGGCAGCCACTAGCTGTGCGTGTCTATTTAAATTTATATTTTAATCCATTAAAATCAAAATCCCTCCATTGCACTAGTCACGTTTCAAGCGCTCGGTAGCCACCTGTGGCTACCATATTGGACAGCACAAATATCAAACATGTCCAAGATCACAGAAAATGCTCTTGAAAGGCATTTTTCTACAAGATGGCTAAGAACCTTTTGCAAAGCAAACAAGGTTCCTAAGACCTTGGTCCTGTCTGCTTTCTTACTCTCCTCTCTGACCTCCCTCTCCAAACTGCAACATGACATGACCCCCTTACCCACCACTTAGGCTAATCTCCATGAGACGTCTTCCCTGCATGTTCCCATCCACTCACTACTGAATTACTACTCACCCTTTAAGACTCAGGTTCAATATCAGCTCCTCCCTGCAGTTTCCCATGATCTTCTTCCCCCCACCCCCACAGCTACAAGGTTAATTGGCCTGTTGTGAGTAATTCCATAACTGCTTATTATTTTTATAAGGCATTTGTTAATTGTTCTTAATAATGTTACTGATCTGTACTATAATTATAAAGTATTTTCTAATGATAATTTTATCTTTTGAAGTTTTTATGAAATAATTATTTTTAACACTAAATGCAAACTTTGCGCCCACCCTAGTTTGAAATATAGTTCTCAGGGCAGCCCAGGTGGCTCAGCAGTTTAGTGCCAGCCTTCAGCCCAGAGCCTGATCCTGGAGACCTGGGATCAAGTCCCACATCAGGCTTCCCACGTGGAGCCTGTTTCTCCCTCTGCCTGTGTCTCTGCCTCTGTGTGTGTGTCTCACAAATAAATAAATAAAATCTTTAAAAAAAAAAAAAAAAGAAATATAGTTCTCAAAAAACACCCTGTTCTATCTTCAGGGCCAGGGTGATCTGGATGAATGAGAATTGAACCAGAGAACAAGAAACCCGGGTCAACTCCTCAAGAGAAGCCCTGACTACCTGCATAATCTTAGACAAGGCACCTGACCTCTCAGTTTTCTCATATCAAAGCAGATTTGGGCCTGCAGATCTCTGGGAACTCTGGGTCCTTCCATGCCCTGCGTCTAAGGAGGGAGCCAATGGGAAAATGGTGGACAACACAGGGCAATGCAATTGAGGAGTCAGAACCTCCTACTCATCGTTATGAAGCTTTTGGAACTGAAATCTAAATTTCTGCCAATTCTGCACACATCCATACCAAACTGGATCACTCCAGGGACTACTGCCTCATTCGTACCACCAGAGCCACCAGATTCTCAGAGCCACGTCAAGAGTCCTCACCTGATAGCAATCTACAGAGTGCTGGGCTCTCAGACTTGCTGTGTTTGTGATTCACTTTCAAATACCAGAATTAGGGATGCCTGGGTGGCTCAGTGGTTGAGCATCTGCCTTTGGCTCAGGTTGTGATCCTGGGGATCCTGAGACTGAGTCCCACATTGGGCTCCCCACAGGGAGCCTGCTTCTCCCTCTGCCTGTGTCTCTGCCTCTCTCTGTGTCTCTCATGAGTAAATAAATATTTTTTAAAAATACCAGAATTATCAGGGATATTGAAAGGTACTAAAGGACTCAAAGTAACAGTAAACAAATCAGATATCACTAACCCCCCAAAGCAATAATACATGGCAGTCTCCTGAGATGTTCAGGCATAAGCTCAATTGTCATCTTCTCAGAATGGCTTTCTCTGACCATGCACCAGGCCAGTCATTCTCCTTCACACTACCCCATTTTGTGTTCTTTATAACACTTACTGTTATCTGGAGCCATCATTCTTGTTTGTTTCCTTGTTTATTATGTGCCCATACACACACTGAATTATAAGCCCCCTCAGAGCAAGACTGTATGTGTCTTATTCCCTTACCCCCTATGATAATGACTCACACATGGTAGACACATAATAAGTATTTGAAGACTATTTGCTGGGAAAATGCAGTCAGCAAAATTATGGCAGAGTCACTCCTACAGTAAAATTACAGTTAGTAGTGTCTTTAAAGCTGCCGCTATTCCCACATTTGCCCTTCAGCATTGCTTAGCTGTTGGAGAAAATCTCTTTACTGTCCCGACCTTGTTGTGTTATACACTAATGAGGCTCCATTCTCATATGTCCAGCGAACACACCCTCTTCCTTCAGCACTCTCTTTATACTTTACTAGGCCCTTAGTAGGCATCAGTAGGGTTTACTGACTTATACTACTTCCTCTTTGCTAGGAATTCAGGGGCACAGGAGCAGGGTCCGATGGCTCTGGGTATATGTAACAAAACTTTGTACCTCTGACTACATGACTCAGAGCAAAATGAGACAACCAAGAGTGGGGAAAACAAGAACCAAGACAGCTCCAGGGACCTCAGTGGCACCCAAGTGGGATCAATCAGATTGTTTCACCAAAAATCTTGAAAGGTGGAATGAAAAAACCCGAGACACTAGGAGTCACCAATCTCTAGATCTCATGCACAATTGCCTGTAGAATTGCCCATTCTGGGATTTGATCGCCCCATTCTTCCTTTCACTCTGTGAGAAAGAAGAGTTTTTCCAAAGATTTATTCATTTATTTTAGCTGGGAAAAGGGAGAGAGAGAGAATCTCAAGTAGACTCCCTGCTGAGTGTTGAGCCTGAAACAGGCTCGATCTCAGGACCCTGAGATCATGACCTGAGCCAAAAACAAGAGACAGATGCTCAATTGACTGAGCCACCCAGGTGCCCCAAGCATTTTTCTAATTAACTTCTATTGCTTGTAATCAAAAGAACCTTAACTGACACAAACAAAGGAGTACTCCATTCTACTCCATAGCAGGTAACTGTCACAATATCCTATCTGGCAGAGATCACTGTGATGGTGTGCACATTTAGTGCAGTAAAAATAGATTTACACCTTGACTGAAGTTGACTGTTCACCAGTATGAAACTGGGGCCCACTGTAAAATGTGGACAAAAGCTACCAACCCAGAAAGAACCCACATTACTGGGGAAAATGGTAAAACCAAAATGATCAAATGTTATGGGAATAGCAATTAAGACATAATGTTATAGTCATCTACATAATCAGATCCGAAGAGCTGGAAAAATCTGGCTTCTTGGCAGTGTAAATGGAGGAGATGTGAGGGTTTCAACAGTCTAACCTTCCAGTAAGCTAACTTGATGAGCACCAATAAACTGATCAAATTTCCAAATCGTGATCCTGTAGTCTATGTGGATTAAATATTATTTGAAGTATAGTGTCTAAATCTTTGGTCATTCTATAAGGATGACACTGACTAGAGATCACCAAAGGGAGGGCTCTAATGTGGTAATAGATAGGCAAACCATTTGACAGGAGGAACCATTAAGGGATGTTTGGTTTACAGGAGAAAAGGCTTAAGAAAGTCCAGTTGCTTCATCACATATTTTAAAGAGCAAGCACATGAAAGGAAACCTTCATTGAAACTCAGTAGATGGAAGTAAGAACAGTGAAAGAAAATTGCAAGGAGGCAGAATTTAACCTAAAGAATAGATTTCTATCACAATTTTCCAACAATTTTAATAATGTACCTAACCAATAAGTAGGCTACTCTCCCTGGAAATAGTCTCAAACAAACTGTTTCCAGGTATTTTAGAAAGTGCTTCTGCATTGGACGGATGCGTGGCACAGGTGACATCCTGGTCCCTTTCAAAACTCAGAGGTGGAGCTTCCTGTACAGATTCTATCACTCACTAGGTGACTTGAGCGAGTAAGTTAATTCCTCTTGGGCTTTTCAGCCTCATCTATGAGAAGAACACTGATTCAATGGTCTCAAGGTCCTCCACATTGCAAAACCCTATAACTCACAATGGAGAGGGAACAGGATAGCTGAAGAGGGAGGGTAGGCTCATAGAGTAGGAAAGAGGAGGGAGAGAGAAAGGAGCTGCCTGTAGAGGAAAGAGGAGAGGCTGCTTGTAATGGGAGAGAAGAGAAGGAATCAAAAAGAGGAAAGAGAAAGATGAAAAGAAAATGGAGGGGGTCTGCACTTCCCCAGCCACCCCCCCCCAGGCCTATTTATTAGCTCCATCTCCACCTTCTTTATTGTTCAGCTTTTTTGATAAATTTCAGCTGGCATTAATGTAGAGCATGTGGTTAATACCATAGTTTTAACTTCCAATTCAATTTTATTACCGAAGGCGTCTTTTTTTTTCCCAAACAAGGATTTCTCTGAGACCCATTGCATTTTCCTTTTATATTCATCACATATTAAAGGTTTCCAGGAGCCCCTAAATTTCCCATTTATGCTGATGCTCCCATTTGGTATGCTGAAAGTACTTCATTGCCATTCGTTATGAATGAGCTACAACAGTATTGCAACAGCGCTCAGCAAACAGCTCCTGACTTTCAGGTGTCATTACATGCAAGTTAAACTAAATGGATGAATTTTTAGCAGGAATAATGTAGTTCATGTTGACATTATTCACAGCTTTCCCAAGAAGACAGGTATTAATCAGACAACACTCGTGTAGGTCTCAGTATATAAATATTTGGGCGTCTGGCTAAACAGTGCCCTAACCTTTAAAAGGCATATAGACCTTATGCTTTAAATAGGATCATCAGTATAAAGGGCAATTTAGGACAAATAAAAGGAAGAATTTCTTTGCACAGGAGTATGGATGTATATGGAACCCATTATCTCAAGAGTTTAAACAGCATACAAATAAAAATAAGTCCCCAGGAAGCATCTCGTTAAGTCAGTAATCACAAAGTTCTGTGAAGTCTTCCTCCAAAATCATTCATGCATCTGTGTCTTCCCCTCTACTTCCACTGTCTTTACCTTGGACAGCACACATTTACTGAAGCCTCGGAGGAAATTTTTAAAAATATAGAAATTCAAGTGGTATTTCTGGAAGTTCATAATCTAGAATGTGGTATACAACAGGAAATGAATAGGAAAGCATGGAGGCACATGTTAGGTGCTCAATGAATAGATGAACAGTGAATATTTCTGAAATTACGAAGGCACCATTTCTCAAAGCAGGAAGACTTCATGAAGAAGGATGAATTTGATATGGCCATAATGCATGGAAGGGGAACAGATAAGCTATTAGGATAGAAATTCTATGAACCAAGACATAAAGCTAGCCAAGGGTATGACACAATTTTGAATAACTCAGCTTTCTGGGTGGAGAACAGAGTTCATGTGAAGAAGCTTCACGTAGAGGAGTGGGAAAATAGGAATTTAGGAACCAGGTATCAGAAGCCCTTGACAAGTAGGTTAAAGAGTTGAGACCACTCTGTAGAGGGTGAGGAACCATCAAAGCAAGAAGTTCCAAGTTCCGACAAGAAGTAACAGGGACCCAAGCTGAGAGCAACAATGAAAATAAAAAGGAAGGAACAAATTTATAAGACACTCTGCTCTTCCCTTCTAATGCTTGCTGGAACATTCTTCCTTTATCATCTTGCCAGTCTTCCCCTTGAAAGTCCTCATTGCATCCCACACAAAGTTCCAAACTCCTCCTTTTTGTATCCACCATATTCCAGTGTCTTGCACAGACCTAGTTACAAACTCACTTGCTACTTAGAACAGGTCCCTTCCACTGCATTCCACCAGTTGGGGGCAGAATGACAGCATCCAGCACACAGAAGCCAGACTTTAAAAGTAGATTTCTACTCTTTTTATGTCTTAGATTAACCCTAATCTTTTTTTTTTTTTTAGATTAACCCTAATCTTATACGTAGGCATAATTAAAACACAAATCATTATAACTTCCCTAAATCACAATTCAGGAATAAACCACTATGACCAATTTACCCTTCATTTTTTTCCTTTAGATGAGAAATTTTAATAACTAATATTTCACCGGGCACCCAGATGGCTCAGTCAGTTAAGAATCTTACTTTTGATTCTGGCTCAGGTCATGCTCTCAGTGTTGTAAGACCGAGCCCCATGTCAGGCTCCATGCTGGGCACAGAACCTGCCTAAGATTCTCTCTCCCTCTGCCTCTCCCCACTCTCTCTCTCCCTCTAAAAACAAAAACAAAAACACTAAACTTTCCCATCAAATTCCCTTAGCTTTCCATAAGGCCAAAGGCCTCCTACTAGACAGTCTCCAAGCCAGGCCCCTTGACACTTGACAGTCCCCCTATCCATTTGCCAGATATCTTTTCACATCTACATAGTTTATATTCTCATATAAAATATGGTCTTATTTAGGGATCCCTGGGTGGCGCAGCGGTTTGGTGCCTGCCTTTGACCCAGGGCGCGATCCTGGAGACCCGGGATCGAATCCCACGTCAGGCTCCCGGTGCATGGAGCCTGCTTCTCCCTCTGCCTATGTCTCTGCCTCTCTCTCTCTCTCTCTCTCTCTCTCTTTCTCTCTGTGTGACTATCATAAATAAATAAAAATTTTAAAAAATGGTCTTATTTAGCCCCGTCAAATCACTAGCATAGAACAGAGCACAAGGTGAGCAATAATTACCCATTGATTGATTGACTGATTATAGATTGATTTTTATGTATGGATGTTAGTTTCATTCTAGGTTACTAAAAGAAAAGGACATTTGGAAATATTCCTATATGCCAAGGGGATAGCTTTAAGGTACTTCAGGATCTGAGGGTAAGATAATCCAGTTCATTGGAGTACAAAATATTTCATTCTCTTATTTTGCAATGATAAAGGAAGAAATAGAAGCCCACAGGAAGGAACAGGAAAGGTGCAGTTGCTTGGAACAGAGCCACTGTGCTAAGAGCCTCCCACATCTAGCCTGAGAAAAGACACCAAAGTCCTGCCCATTTAGGTGAGAACATGAGTTCTCACAGACTTAGGACTATCAACCCACATAAAAATTGGTTTGAGAAAAAAGAAAAGAAAAGAAAAGAAAAGAAAAGAAAAGAAAAGAAAAGAAAAGAAAAGAAAGAAAAAGAGAAAGAAAGAGAAAGAAAAAGAGAAAGAAAGAGAAAGAAAGAAAGAAAGAAAGAAAGAAAGAAAGAAAGAAAGAAAGAAAGAAAGAAAGAATTTAAAAAAAAATAAAAATTAAAAAAAATTGCTACAGTTTACAGGATGTACTCTCACATCCCGGGAGTGTACGCTCACCTTCTACTGAATCCCCAGGACAATAGGTTCCAACTAATCCCACTGTGCAGTGGGGTCTCAAACCACTTAAGCAGGGTAGGCGAGGGGTAGGGGAAGGGACGAGGGTAATTTCCAATCTCCTCAAGCTTAGTGAGTGGGGTTCGGTGGAGAGCTCGACTTTTTAGTGGCAAAATCTACATTTTATCATTCAAAGAGACAGAGATAATGGTACCATCTTAAAGGCACTTTGCCCAAGGGGATTTTTGGAAAAGTGTTAGAATTCCAACCAAGGGCCAATGGCAGAGTCATAAAGGACCAGCCAGGAGAGACGCATTTGCCTGTGTCATGGGAACTGCCGGAGGAAAGACCCCTAGTACCAGGGAGGTCTCCAACGGTTCTGTGAAAACACCCACCACAGAGTCATCTTTTTTTTTTTTTTTTATTTATGATACTCACAGAGAGAGAGAGACAGAGAGAGAGAGACAGGCAGAGGGAGAAGCAGGCTCCATGCCCCGGGAGCCTGACGTGGGATTCGATCCCCAGTCTCCAGGATCGCGCCCTGGGCCAAAGGCAGGCGCTAAACCGCTGCGCCACCCAGGGATCCCCAGAGTCATCTTTAAACATCTACAAATATCTACAACCATTTTGGTGGCAGTCAAGTTAGACATGCTTTCCTCTGCCTTCCTCTGCTCTAACCCTAGAATGGTCAGAAGTTACAACTAGCCAATGTGGGTATGCGGTGGGAAAGAGGTAGAGGTTGAAAGAAGACCTAAAATAAAGGTACCACGCCCTTCTGACGGAGTCTCAAGCAAAGGAGCAACGTTACTGTTGAATGGAATTCAGCATTCTGATTATTACACGACTGTGCATCTTCGTAACAGAACTGCACCTGTCTTGAGAGACCAAAGAGATCCCCAACTTTCACTATCAAAGACTAAGCAGATAAACAATGAGGCTTGCCTGAAATTTCATCCAATACTAAAGGGAAAACTAATCCTACAGAGACTAACTTTGCAGTTGCAGTTAAAAAACCAATAATAATAATAAGTTGCTTCATAATCATACCTGATGGGACGCCTGGGTGGCTCAGCGGTTGAGCATCTGCCTTTGGCTCATGGCCTGATCCTGGATTCCTGAGACTGAGTCCTGCATTGGGCTCCTTGCAGGGAGCCTGCTTCTCCTCCCTCTGCCTGTCTCTGCCTCTCTTTCTGTGTCTCTCATGAATAAATAAATAAAATCTTCTTTAAAAATCATAAAAAAATAAATCTTATCTCCTACCTACCAGGGATTTCTCCCCTTACTTTTGTGTGCAGAGATCGGGCTAAGTCTAAATATGCCAATACTTAAGCAAAGAAAGTATCACTAATATCACTCTGCTTCCTATAGGATTCAAAAACCGATAGCTAAAAGGAATAGACTTCCAAGACCCCAAAAAGAGAGCCATACACAGTTTTAATGGATGCCGTCTCATTAATAAATAGATTGTAGCACATAGAAACAGTATAAAACAAAGAATGGGTGAATTTACCTCACACTAGAGGCTCCAATAAGATTTTGTTGGGCAGCAAACGACTGCAGGGGTGGGAAAAAATGCAGTGCCAGCCATGGGCAGGATTTGGGATTCAGATCCATGGTCTACATGTGTCAAGGAAATGGGAGCTATTTGAATTACAGGGCTATAACTCCATCAAGAGATCCTAAGGACTGCATAAACCACTTGAGCCTACAAAAATTACTACCCCATATTTCAGTCACCTGTGGTTTGTTCTATGAGTGATTTACCGCTGCCTCTGCACAGTATGTCATGTCAAACTTCAAACTTTGGATGTCTGTTTGCAATTCGATCTTTCTTTTCCTTGAGAATCTGTCCATTCCTATAACCAGTCTTTATTGAGCATTTACTACATGTACGAATGCTGTGGGAGAGGATCATGCGGTTCCTTTCATATCTCTACCTACTGCAAACCCTAAACCCTTCAAGTTATCCAGCACCAGAAATCAGACATCCTACAGCGGGCTAGAGAGCCCTGCCTGGGGGATAAATACCCCGCAACAAGTAAAGCAAATGTTTGATAAGGAAACAACTACAAGCATTTGTGGGTAGGATTTCCAGAGTGTTCCATCCTAAGAGTTCCCTGAAGCTAATATGCACTCATAGGAAAAGCTGCTGCACAGTGACTTCCTGAAGCTACTCTTAAGGAGAAAGGGGTTGATGCAGCTGCTGCTAAGACACAAGGTTATAGACATCCAACAGCCCCCACCATCTGCCTCCAAGCCATTGGTGGAAAGCCCTGTCCTTCCCAACCACAGATGTGCTCTAGGTCCATTTTGATCCTTTAAAGACAGCTCTCGGCCTCCTTGAACCCTGCAGGGCTAATGCTACTTACCTGTCTAAGATGTTGAGGGTGAAGAGGAGGTCCTTGACAAGTGAGGGTCATCTCAGAAAGATGAGGCTCCCTGTACTGGGAGGGTTCTATCCACCAGGGGGATCCCCCCAACCCATCTTATCTATCCCTCTCTTGTGGTATCTATCAACATCTATAGTTTACCAGTTTTATGTCTTACCTACCAGTGAGGGTAGAGTCAGCATCTGGTGTACCTTTCTATCCCCCACCAGGTCAGAAATGAAGAACACCCTTCTCTTTCGCTTTCTCTCCTTGGGGAAAGTCTGGTGAAAAGAAGGCATTCAACAGAGAAAACAGAAAAAAACAAACAAACAAACAAACAACTATAGCCAGCCATTTGTTATCTATGTAAATAGAAAGGGAGGAAAAAATGCCAATATTTTTTTTTTATATACAACAGCATCATTCCTTCAGTGGTGGAATGACAGGTAAAACAAGGTGACAAAATCCATAGTTTGGTAGCTCTGGAGTTTGGTGTGTGGAGATGGGAAGGGCAGTGGTGGGAAATATGGCAAGTGAGGGAGGCGGGTTCAGGTCCCGGAAGGCCTCATGTGCCTGTACTTTATCCTGAAAGCTACAGAAACAACATGGACAGTTTTCCCTTTATGAGTCGCTTGGCAGTGCTCGCCTCGGCAACACATATACTAAAATTGGAACAACACAGAGAAGATTAGCATGGCCCCTGCGCAAGGATGACATGCAAATTCTTGAATAGCTTGGCAGCAAGGTGGAGGCTGGGTTTGAGGGAGGCGGACCAGAAGGAAGGAACCTAGACAGAAGGCAGCAGCCCCACAAGCTCAGGCTGAGCTGAGGAGATGAATTCCAAGGAATTCAGGAAGCAGAACCCCCAGGACTGGGTGACTCTGGGGTTCTTGCTGAGACACTAAGAGGCTCGGGAACCCTGACAAACAGCAGACGGAGGGAGGATGTGGATTAGCAGTGACATCTGGACGTGTGGAGACATCCACAGGCAGCATCCCACGGGCATATGGATATGTGGGTCTGGAGACGGGGAGCATGGTGTGGGGTTAGAGACGGAGAAGTGTGCAGCAACTGCTTACAGATGGTGGCCAGCAATGCATGTCATGAGCTCCTCCGGGCAGCAGGCAGTAGAAACCCGAAGAACCCTGCCACCTAGGGGGGTTGTCTCCTTCTTTTTCTGTTATTTCCCCAGGAATTCCCTCTCTAAGGAGGGCCAAGGTGAATGCCAGTGTGTGGGGCCAATGGCCATGACCACCAGAAGGGAAGCACATGAACCAGGGATAACCCACAACTCAGATTCCCCCCCCACCCCCAGCACAGAACCAGCGTCTGTCTGAACATGGATCCAAGACCTGGTGACAGGCTTTGTGTGCATTCTGTAAGAAGACAAACCCCATGGCTGCCTGAGAATAACTCAGAAGTTAATTAAGTCAAGTCATTTCTGCTTCCACACAAGCACCCTCCGTCCTTACAGCCTTCTCCTCAAAAGGTTGTGTGGTCCAATGTCACAACCACTAGAATGGTGTAGGGCTAGCGGTGCACAAAATGGGGTCAAACCTAGGTCTTTAAACCCCAGCTCTGCTGTTCACTTGGCGGGGACCCGGGACAAGTCAGTTAGCCTCTCTTTACCTCAGTTTCCTCATCTGTGAACCAGACATGGTGATGATGGTGATGATGCCGAGGAAGGTGGTGGTGGTGGTAGTGGTGATGCTAATCATGGTGGTGGCAGTGGCACCAATGATAGTCCCTTTCTCGCCGGGCCTTTGTAAAGGTTAAATGAATTAAGGGGTGCGGGTTGCCAAGAACACAGGGCATGGCACAGACTAAGCGATACGTAAATGTTAGCTCTTAGTGGCTGATCTGGTCACGAAATTCCTCCTTCCAACACGATCAAAATCAAGAAAGCAGGAGGTGGAATCGGTGTTGATAGGAAAGTGGTATTCAACCATGGGGAAGGACGAAAGGAGGTTGAACTGGAAGGTACCTTGAAGATCAACCTGCAAGACCCCCTGTTTCGCATGTGAGGACACAGGTGACAGGGGCAGGGAGTTACTGAGACAGTACCCTACTGGCAGGGCAACATTATACAAATGCAGGGAGCTAAAGATGTGGCTCAGGTCACGATCCCGGAGTCCTAGGATCGAGTCCCGCATCAGGCTCCTGGCAGAGAGCCTGTTTTTCCCTCTTCCTATGTCTCTACCTCTCTCTGTAGGTCTCTCATGAATAAATAAAATCTCTAAAAACTAAATAAATGCTAAGATGCTAACCTAGGGGGTTGTCTCCTTCTTTTTCTGTTTTTTTTCCCCAGGAAATAACCTCCAGCCCATTTGCTTCCACAACCCCTTCCAGGGCTGCAGCTTCACTTTCCCCCCCTTCCCAAGCTCCAGTCCCACATCTCCTGCTGCTTGCTCATCTTTGGTGTGGCTAAACCCAACCACCACTTTCCCCCAGACCAGCGCTTCTTCACATCCCGTCTCCCAGCATTACCCCCACACCTTGGTCCTCTCCTTCCCCACACCCGGGAGTCAGCATTTCCTTGTGCATGTGCTCCACGTTCCACGCCTGGCATCTCGCCCTTCCGGTTCCCACAGCACCCCTGCCCCACTTCTGGTCTCTAACTTCACTCGGGGGCCACCGAGATGCAGCCCAGCTGCTCTGTGGCCACCTCTCCTCGGACATCCAGGACCCACATCCAGGCTGTCATCACACAAGTCTTATTTAAATACTCTTTCCTTGCATAAGTCCTCATTCCTTACCCTCAGAGGGATGACTTCCAAACAGACCGGCCTAGTCTCCTTCCCCTCTTACCCCCCTCTTACCAGGGAATCTGGACTCTGACATCCCGGAGCAGTCCAAAATTTCCACTGCTAGCCCATGAATGCCCCAGCTGGCCGCAGGGAGGTCTGTGAGGGTGCAGAAGGAAGCAGCAGGGCCCAGGAAAGGGGTCTGGGGCTGCTCCCTGCCCCCTGTAGCCCTCCCCTCAACTCTCCTCCTCCCTTTCAAGGCTGCCTGTGGTGTTGTTTTCATCAGGGTTGACCTGATACATGTTGAGCACCTGTTACCCAGTGTGCTCGCCCAGGCCAAACACACTTCCCCGAGTGGGTGAGCCTCCAACCTAACAGGCCCTCACCTGGAGATGACCCCCTCCGTCTTCACAATGGGCGCACCACCACGAAAATACACCAGGTAGCTCTTGGGCACACAGGGCACCAACACAGCCATTGCCGTGAGGGAGGGAGCTGGTCCTCTTTCCTTTGTTTTCCAGTTTCCTCTCATCCACGGGATTAACTACTTTCACCTCAGTAGGCTTTAAAAGAAAAGTCTGGTGCTAATGGGAACCAGCCCAGCTGGGAAGTGTTTAATGGGTGCTGACAGTGGCATCATGTGCAAACAAAATAGGCCGCCCCTGGGAGAGCCAGGACACCACCTGCTCTGCCTCTTCTCTGAAAGGAAAGAAGGACAAAAATATGAAAAATCAAGTCGTGGAATATTCAGTACAACTGGCAGGAAGACATTCCTTCTGAGAGAGCGCAGCACGTTGGAAAGGCGAACACCCCCCTTCCTTCTGATGCCTCGGAAAGCGAAGAGGGCAAGCTTCCCTAAGGGGACCAGGCTTGAACCCAGGACCTCCCCACAAGTTCTGGAAGGGTCCGGAGCTAACTTAAATGGAAGTAGATATAGCTTTGTCCCAAAGCACTTTCAATTATGGGCCTGTGTTAATAAGCAGGGTTGACTAGTTGGGATTTATAAGTCAGCAGAGGAAAGCGGGTCTAAAAACCAAATTATGATCTCTAGAATGTGGGATTACAGTATCCTCTCAATTCCTACTTAATAGATATTCCCATGGTTGGGGAAATTTAGGATTTTGAATGTTACCTTATTGCAATTTGCTGTAAATGCTAAGATGCTAGGGCCACCTGGGTGGCTCAGTAGTTGAGCGTCTGCCTTTGGCTCAGGTCACGATCCCGCAGTCCTAGGATTGAGTCCCACATCAGGCTCCTGGCAGAGAACCTGTTTTTCCCTCTTCCTATGTTTCTACCTCTCTCTGTAGGTCTCTCATGAATAAATAAAATCTCTTTAAAAAAATAAATAAATGCTAAGATGCTAACGTATGAATAATAATTGGTCAAATTTCTAGATTTAGGATTTCAAACATCCTAAATGTCTCTATGGGTCTTGACATGCCCTTAGGCCCCGCTGTCTTTTGCCATTCATTGCCAGGCGTGTCTGGGTAGAACACTTAGTGACAGGATTTGTATTTCTAAAGCCCTCACTGCAAATCTATGACTTGAGCACATCTTAGCCACTTTACACTAATCTACCTTCCCAAGGCTCCTTCCTCATCTACAAAATGGGAGTCATACTTCATTGAAGAGGTACAAAAACTAATTTAGACACTATCAATAGAAAAGGAAATTGCTCTGTCATCAGGCCTAGTACCCACCGTGAAGGTCTTAACATGTGTCCCGCTTCCACCCTCTCCTTTTCTTCTCTCTACTAGTGGGTATCACTCCCCAAAAGCTCTGAGGGGCACACTGGGCAAGAACTAAGGGCAGGAGGGGCACCTGGGTTGCTCAGTAGGTTAAGTGTCTGCCTTCGACTTGGGGTCATGATCCCAGGATACTGGGATCGAGCCCCTCACCAGGTTCCCTATTCAGCCAGGGGTCTGCTTCTCCCTCTCCTCTCAGTCACTCTCTCCGTCTCTTTCTCTCAGATAAGTAAATAAAATCTTAAAAAGGAACTAAAGGCAGGAGAGGGGAGGATAACATATTCAAAGACCTGTTTTTCTACTTAAAAAACATTCGTTTGAAATTCTTATCTAAAAGTTACATGGCTAAAAAATTCATTACCTATGTTTTAATTATACAAGAGCCTTACAAGGAAAAGATCTTCCCAAGCATCTAAGAGACCACCACTTAGCAGTATGTTAGATGCAAAAATTTCAGATTTTCCTCCTGAGGGTAACATTTAAAACATTCAAATTTGCAAAAAGAGAAGCAAATGGGAATAAAGACATTCACAGCAAAGCTATTTCATAACCACTAGTTATCATTTACACATCAAATACATACAGCATTGAGACCAAATGTACAGAATTTCCACATTTATATACAGTAATCAACATAGTGCACAATTCAAATCTATCTTACAATCAAGTGTACAAGTTTAAATATGGCTTTATAAACTACTAACAATAACTGTGCTAAAGTAACTCATAGGTCCAGAAATGAACACTGGAATGCCACCTCCACACGGAGGCCCTTTGTTCAGCAAGACGCTATTCCTTGTGTTTGCAAAACAGATGGTTCAGGTAAATGCTTCCAGGCCGGCTATGTCCACCCATCAGCCCCCAAGCAGTTGAAATGTGGGTTCAAATTATACCAACATCAGTCCTTCCTATCTCAGACATCTGAAAATAAATCTGTGCATCTTCCACACATTTGCAGACATGGGGTTACAAACGAACAGAAGAAAGATATATAATCAGTGAGATGATGGTTACCAGGAATTAGCAAAACATGCTTTTCAGATTGGTACTGGAATTCTCAAGTAATACAGCCCATATTTGCATTGTTTTTTTTCCCCTCCTTTCTTATTTTGCTTAAATCCATGGACTGTGAAATCTTTCAGAAATTTCCAAAACATTCCAGATCAAGTGGTCCCAAAAAACAGGATCAAAAATAGCTCTTGTAAAGGGATATCTATGTATTCACTATTCTCTTCCCCAACTAAAAATGTCCATTTTAAGTAAAAATAAATACACGCAGGCATACATTCCTTGACCTACGATCATGCGCCCATGCCTATTTTACATATCACTTTGCTGCAAATGTTACATACACATTCTTTAATCAATTGTAGCCTTCTAGGTGCTACCCCTAAATACACCTTGCCCCGTTCCCTAAACTCTTATTGAGTGCAGGAGAATATGAAAATTTCTATGTTTGCCATGGTTTTTCATGTACGTATCAGTACAGCAGTGTGAGCAGTGTGTGTGTGTGTTTATAAATAAATATGCTAACGAGCATGCTCAGAAAGTTTTACTGTGGAGTGAATGAGCACAAAGGTTTGGAGACCCCTGCCTAAATACCGATGATTTGGGCTGTCTCCATTTAAAGGA
The DNA here is from genome assembly GCF_048418805.1 of Vulpes vulpes. Lineage (NCBI taxonomy): Eukaryota > Metazoa > Chordata > Mammalia > Carnivora > Canidae > Vulpes > Vulpes vulpes. The sequence goes on from NC_132780.1 coordinate 186,127,011, forward strand.
CATCAACGAAACAAATATACATTACTGTGTACATTTTATACTTATAAAATGGAAACCATATGCCACAAACCCTTTTGAGAAACTAGAAGGAAGTTCCAGAATCAAAGGAACTGGGTGGGGTCCAACACTCTGCTCTTACCTGCTCCCCTACTTCCTTGGCTTTAGGTGGGACAACCCTGGAGCACGAGCATATAAATTAAGACAAAGATCAATGTTCCTCCAAAGCTTCCTTCACTGGTCTTCTGTATATCCACAAACAACCCTTCCCTACAAACTGCATTTGTTTTTGATGTATAAACCTGGATTTTGTATTGTGTTACTAACACCACCACTGAGACAACTTTTGACGTGCCGGACACATCTCTAACACGGCCATACCATGTGGCTGCCTGAAGCCACCACATCCATTGCCCTTTTCTCCTCTCCTCCCACTCCATGAAATCCTCATACCATTAACTGAAGGATTCAGACCCTCATCTTCCCAACCATCACCACCGTCTGAGCTGTCAGACACTCTGCAGGATGCACATCTCTGGGGAAAACACATGTTTACAATAAGCATGATCCCATGAGACTGATTACTTGAGGTAATCATTTTGACAGGAGTAACACAAACATGTCGCCCCTACTGAAGCAGAGATTCCTCAAAAATTTGAGCACTGTGTTTAATCTTATTGCTGCAAAAGAATTCAGATTCAATTTGTTTAAAGTAAAAATACAATCATTTGGACATGGTTTGTGTTTGAATAAGCCAAATGTGATCTCTTACTGGAGAGAAGAAAATATGACACAACACTTCTAATTCTGAACAACTGCTAAAAAAAGTCCACAGATCTGTTTCGTTTTGTGACTTTTAAGAGGAGGGAGGTGGCAAATATCCAAAGCATTGCATTTCTCTTTCCTAGCCCTCCACTTAATTGTATTCCTTCTGCTTTTGAGCCACAGCTAATTAACATGACAATTTAGGAGCTGAATCCTATTATTTTTAAAGACATAAGTAACTTTTAAAAATACTAAAGAAAGGAAAAGTTTTAAATATTATTGATAAATGAGTTGCTCTATTCCAAAGCCACAAAGTAAAAAAAAAAGAAAAGAAAAAGATGTTTGCTGTGGTGGGGGCAGGGTGTAAATTATTCATATTTAATAAAATTAGCCATTATCATAAATACATATTGCTCTACAATTAGTGGATTGCTTCAAAATATTTAAAGCTACTAATAGGGACAACAATTTTCAAAAATCCAAGAAGGCCATCAAGTTCATTGCTGATGTTATTTAATTGTGTACAGAACACTAAAGTCTCTACCAATCTTTTATTCTAGGTAACTTGTTTCTCCTACTAAAATGATCATGAGTGTTGGTGCTGGATAGACCACATTCATAAGTTAGTTTATTATTGCAATGGGCCCCTTTATTTATCTAAAGGTTTTACAACTTGGAGCAATAATCTTGAATTTCGAGCATCCCACTTTGTCATAATCTAGCCAGCAATAAGTTTCAGAGGGCCTTGTTCTGGGGACAAGTCCCCTGCCTTGGCAAGAGCCAGAATGCCCGAGGGGGTCACACTGTCAGCCCCAAGAGAGCTGAGTCACTTTCCTTTAAGCTATTTTTCAGTTTCCTCTGTAACCATCTCTAAAGACCAGGTCAATATGTTACTCATCCCAGTTATCTTATCGTAAAGGTTAAGGAATCTTAAATAATATCTTCCGGATATTCTTTAAAGTCAGGGACTAAAAACTCAAGTTTCTGGTAAGGAATTCAAATGACGAAAACATTCATGATGTGTTTGCATTTACTCTGAGCACTAGCAAGAGTACTCTAGGAAAGAGGGACCTCCTGCCCCATCCACTAAGGGGAACCTTTCAAACTTCACCTAGTTTCATCCAGACCACCGGAAGCAAGTGAAAGAAGGTCAAACACTCCACAATCATATATAATTGATGGCAGGGTCTATTAAAGATGGGTTGCCAGAGTTCAGCATTCAGACTTGGAAGTATTTGTGATCGAATGTACCTTCATCGGTTCTTGTTCAACTTAAACAGCACTGCACATAACGGAAAGCAAAGGATCTTGGATCATAGTCAGGAGCAATAAAAATAACTTCACCCTGTAAAAAAAAAAAAAAAAGAAGACGACAAAGACGACGACAATAAAGAAAAACCTGAGTAGTTACCTATCAACAAAGGCACCATCCTTTTATTGAAAATACACTCAACAATTATCCTATGAATGAATTCATGAATAAATGGATGGATGAGTAAAGGAAAATGTGACTGTGCAGACCTTTTTCCTATAAGGAAAAATCCAGCCTCTTCTCTCCTACCTGAAGCCCCCAGCCAGTCACCCTACCCACGCAGAAGTGGTGGATTCAAGGGCTGAAGTGAAGCTCATCTGGCCCTGAATTGATTTTGATAAACTAACTTTTTGGATAGTTTAAAGACAACCGACGATGACAACAATAAAATCTTGTCAGTTTCAAAAGGTCGAATCTGTCAAGACAAAGACACTTTATCAATTAATGTTAGACTGCTCTTCTTCCTTCCTTCCCTGTCACTCAACACACACTCGACATGGACAATAAGAGATTGCTTTTGCACGCACATCCCAGACCAATTTTTCTCCTCTCTGAATACATCAAAGGCAAGAAAGAATGAACACTAACAACAGTAACTTTTAAAGACTTTCTAGTAGGCTTATTTGGCTAGGGTCTGTGAGACCCCTAAGGAATCCATGGATGATTTCAGGCCTCTAAAACTGAACTTATATGTAAAATTTTGCATATTTGCATATATGTATTTTTCTGGTAATAAGGTACAGGACTTTCATTAGATTGTCAGTGACAGCCCCAACACAAAAAATTCAAAACCACTACTTTTTAATGTATGGCCTGCTTTCTGGGCATACCTTTCCCCTGTAGCCATCATGGAAGGAAATGATGAGTGCTGTGTTTCTAGAGAAAGGAGAGATTATAATGGGCTGGGAAGTCTTGCAGAATGGATGAAGTTGGGCCTCAAGAGCTGGGCATGAGTTGGACCAGCAGACAGGAAGGGCAGGCATTTCAGAAGAGAGGCTAGCATAAGCAGAGACAGAAGAGAGGCTAACATAGGCAGAGGCATAAGCAAAGGCAGAGAGACACGAGGCCTATTTAGGCAGTGGCAAAGAGACCAACCCAGATGCACTGGATGGCTCACAATGGAGGAGCCCTAGGAGACACAACAGGAAATGAGATGAGAGAAGAGGTGAGAATACCATGCCCCAGGGAGTGGCCCTCATCCTGAGGCAATATGGCAGCCCCTCAGGGCCAAGGCTTTTTAAAAAAATTAATGGTGGTGGGTGGAATGGATCAGGGAAGCAACCAAGCATTTAAAAGAAGCTTTCAGAGAAGTCTGGGCAAAAAAGGATGCCCTAAAACAAGGATGTCATGTCTGTTCTGTTCACCTCTTTATCCAGCATGGGTCCTAGGGCCAGGCAGAGGGTAGGTAGATGTTCAGTAAATACATAATAAGTGAACATACAGGTATGGATTCTTTAAAGATAAATAACAAAGGATAAGGAGTCTTGGTGACTTGATGTCTTTCATAGAGTCTAGCAGTGTCTTGCACAGAGTAAATCCTAATGAAAGATCTCTTGAATTGGTCTGGATTGACCTGAATAGACATGGAGAACAAGAGTGGAAGACTCCAAGCACTCTTTAAGAGAGGCTGGGATGTTCTGGTTCCACAGGCATGGAGTGATTTCTCAGGGGACATGAGTTTTAAAAGGAAACCAAGTCAAAGTGGTATAATTGGCAAGAACCATCTAAAGCAAGGTCAAAGACTTCAGTTCAGGTCCTGCCCTCCAAATGAATGTGCATGTGACATAGAGCCAATAACCTCAGAGGCTCTCCTGTAAAGGGATTTCTACAACTAATCCATGGCCCCGCTATACATTGCTATGATTCTATACTTTCTCTCAAATAATCTAGGCAACACCCATGAAGCTAAAATCCCTAGCTCTTCCTTTCCTTGAACTCTTAACTATTTTAGGAAAAGATATCCTAATTTCTAACACCACAGTACACACAGGCAAGGTTCATTGGAGGGCCAGACTGCAATTGTGACTCAAGTCCAAGTTGTTCTAAGTCTATGATCAGTCACCTGGATGGCCTCCGTAGCATCACTGTTCACAATTCATTGTAACAACAAAATGGTAAACTCTGACAATATACTTTACCTCTGCATAAATTTATATTGCCCTTATATCTACTCTGCCATATGTAGATTAAAACACATTGTTGCTGCTCTTCGATCCTGATGAGTGGGGATAAGGGACAATGGGAGAGGGATGGAAGAGCAGAATTTATTTTTACAATGACAGGTAAAAAAGAAACAAACAAAAACAGGTGGCTAGTGGGTCTTCCGATCAACCAAAAAACATCTGTTAACATTAAAGATCACACTTCCTTAAGTTACTTTCCAATAAAAAAAGAAACACAAGTTGAACAAGTAAGCCAGATAACCAAAATATCCCCTAATTTCTTGTTATTTTTTCTTATAAGTAGCACCTGTTCACCATATTGGAGAACATTTCAAATCTGGGGAGCTTAAGAATGAAAGATAAAAATTAAAAAAATAAAAATAAAGCCATCCCATAAAGACTACCCAGGTCATCCACACCACAGCGATTCTCTCTTGGTCCTTTTGTTTCCATAACACACATGGAAGGTAAAACCTGGGTATATTCCAGGGTTCCAAATCAGGTTACACCTACAAAATGTTGTATAGTCAGTCATGAGCCATCAGGCTGGTACCCAAGACTCCAAGTGGTAATGTCCATTCAAGCCCCTGTGAGAGGTATCTAGACAGAATGACTTATTTTACAACTTCACAAAAAAACATTGGCTCTCCATGTACTTGCCCTCCAAGCTATGCACAATAAAAAAATATGTGACTCTACACAGGCATAACTTAATCATTCTTGAAGTGAAGATATAACACACCTGGTGCTATATAGTAAGAATAAATTGTTGGCAAAATTTCAAACACAACTCTTTCCAGCTAAGAGTGGGATCAGGGCAACTCGGTCTTTTTGCGGACAGGTCTATAGTCCATCTGTTTATTTCATTCACATTTTCAAGCCCAAAATTTCCCTAGTCAAAGTATCCCTAGTCACTCAGAACTACCACCAGCTGACCTTGGAACACACGTTAGAGACAGAGATGACCAATCCTCGCACACGACGCTGGAGATAAAACACGCTCATCCATTTGTATCTTCTCCACCACATTTTCATCAGGCACAAACAGTCTCCTCTGGAAGATGAATGGTTTTAATAAGATACTACCAATTGGGTTTCCTGTGCAACAAGAATTTCTAACTCAGGGCATCTCCACATTTCTTCCCAGTTACATATATCCCACACAGTTGCTTCAATGGTAAGCGGCCTCAGCAACTCTCCCCCTTTACCTCTTTGTGAATCCACCGCATTTTAGGGTTGTTTTTGCAAAAGCCATATTCAAAGAGAGTCTTTTTCAACCAAAGTATGTGAACTTCTCAGCACAAGTTGCTATCTTTTAAGCAGTGCGTCTTTGGCCCTACAATGAATAACCATTACCCAGTGAGTCCATTGTGATCGGAAGCAAAGCAGTTCTGTTTGCAGTAGTAAATCTTAACACCGACCCTCCTAGCCCAAATCCACGGCCATCACCCCAGCATCTTCACCCCATATTTCACTGGAAAATGTTTTAAGTCAACAAAAATAATGTCTTCAGAGATGCCTTGGTAAATAGAGTAACCCCAAGGATCCATGTGCTCTATGGGGAAGGAGAGGGAGCACAGGGAGACTATGGGAAATCCTTAAGAAATATTAAGATTTGTCCTCAGCATTGCCTTCCTCTCATGGGGCAATGGCTGAGAACACCAGAAAGGTTGCATTAGTAAAACTGCATAGAGTCTACACTGCACAAAGTGCTTTGATATCAGTAACAGGATCCTCTTCATACTTCATCTTTTCAATACTTCTTGCAAGGTTTGTTTTCAAAAAGACATTACATGTTGGTAAGCGACTGCTTAGAAAAATCAGTCAAATACCTTCCCCTTCACCTTTAAGAAACCTATCATATTCCTGAGCTTTATTCCCTTCAAATAAACCAAACACAGGCAACTTAACACTCGGGAGTCAACAAAGGACGACATTCCAGTGTGCGTTCAGGCAACAAAAGAAAGACTTCTGCAGGTCCACAGAATTGAAGACTGTGTGTAGCTGTTGATGATCTGTAAAAATATTTTTCAAGGCTCTTTCAACAAAAGATTTCGATTCAAGCAAGATCACAGGGAAGAACGATGACAGAGTCCTAGCTGTGCCTTTGCATGTTTCGTCTGCTCGGCTTTTGCGAGTTGACTGTGGCTGCTGTTGGCTGGATATGGAATTCCTCTGCCCTCGAATCTTCATACGTCGGAAGCACAACCAAGAATAAAATGTTGCGTTTATGTCACACCCCTTCCAAGAGGTTTAAAGCGCCGAATGTTACCACGTGAATCCTCACAACACCCCTGTGAGGTAGGTAGGTGGAGAGTATTGGTATCCCCACCTTACAGGTGGGGGAAATGAGGCACACAAGAATTAAGGGACTTGCCCGAAATCACACAGCTAGTCACTGGCAGGACAAAGAAAACTTATACTGGTTAGCACCTAACACAGTGCTTTGCACGTAGTAGGTGTTCACTGAATATCTATGGATTTTATTTGAATTATCTCAACATACAATATACACAAATAAAATACAAGCAGCCACCATAGAACATCTGTCTCCTACATTTCTCCTGGCGACTTGTCTCATGACTCTGAACCCAGGTGGATGCAGGATGTTCAAGACTCCATCTCACAGCTAAGCCCTCGGGTTGAAGAGGATCTACGTAAACACGATCCATAGACAACCTGCTCTGGCACCTGCTCTACCACAAAATGTTAGTTTTCTGATGAAAACAAAAATGGATTTCAGGAACCATGCTGACTTTTTTTTTTTTTTTTTTTTTGCCTGTTTGTTTTAAATGGAGCCATCTGAATGGTTCTGTGTTTTTGTTTTGTACAAAAAGAAATAAGGCTGCTATAGTCCAGTTAGCTTGTGAGAAGTGTGCCGAGCACGAAGATCTCCTCCCAGCTGAGATGGATTTCTACCCAGGATGTCGGGCCAACCCCAGGGAGTGGCAGCTCTAGCAGAAGAGGGTCAGCGAGGCTGAACATCACTTGCACTGTTCATGGTCTGTGTAGTCATCCATGTCCACGTCAGAATCAAAGAGCGAGTGTCCAGTGAAATCCGTATCTGGGGTTCTGGAAAAACTGTTCTCTGCTCCCTCATCTTCAAAGGTCTCTGTCCTTGAGTAAAAGCTGAAATCCAGGAGGGGCGTGTGGGTTTTGCTGCCCTCGCTGCTCTCCTCAGACTCATAGATGGTGTTGTCATCATCGTGGTGCCACTCGGGCCAGAATTTCCTCCTTATCCTCTCACAGTACATGGCAAGGTTGATCAGCTCACCTGCAGGGGAGAGGGGGGTGGCAGTAAGGAAAGCCAGGGTTAATTCTCAAAGGCAGCAGCTTAGCTTTATGGGGGAATTGGGAAGAATGTGGTGGGGGAGACATTAACAATGTTTTTCTCCACGGGGACTATCAAAGATTTAGATGTTCATGCACATAAGAAGAAAGGTGAGTGAGAAAAGTTAAATTTGTAAATGGGCTGAGTGAGATATAGGAGAGAGTCTTATGGTGATGATGGGGGGTGGGGGTAGAGTATCCACAATGGTAGCTAAACTACCATCATTTGGCTTTGTAAAGCATTTTATTAGTTCATGTTTGCTTATCAAGAGAACTGGTGCTCTGACTGGTTCATATTTAAATTAATTTATAGCCCATGAAAATACACCAACTGTTAGTTGGGGTAAGTCAGCCAGAAGTAATCATTCATTCTACAAATATTTGCAGTGTAATTAAGGTCTGGGTACTAAGCCAAGTAGTTGAAAAAAGTTATGTTAAGATGTTAGTTTTGCTCTAAATAATCCTAAATAAAATGGATAACTCAGAATTGTCTATGGATGAGTGTGCCCACAGGCACTTTTAAGTAAAACAGGTATTTTGTAAAAATTTTTTAAATTAAATTGAAACGCTACACCCATAATTAGGTTCCTACCCAGTCACTGGGCTACTTTTCACGTGAATCAAAGGAACACTTTGGTTAAGTCACTAAACTTGTCCAGGTATTGGTCTGAAACATGACACAGAATTTGACATGCAATCCTAACTCCCAGTGAAAAATGAAGAGGGTGAGTTTTTGCCTTTGATCCACCAGATGGCAACATTGCTTACAAATACATAATTTGTCACTATTCCTTACAGGATCTCATTGCCCTAAGAGTATTCTTCGGATGTTTGTTTTTTAAAAGCTCTATAAACATCTACTTGTTATATAGGTAATCCATGTTTTATTGTAGAAAATTAGAAAATGTGGATACGCAAAAAATAAAAGTTACGAATAATCGCACCCACTGTAATAACATTTTTGTTTATGTTCATCCAGAAATGTATATACTTCTATATACATTTATATATATTTACATTTGCTATTTAGCATCTATTATATATTGTTTCCTATGCTACTTTTTTCCACTTAACAGCCTATAATGAGAAAATTTCAATTTCACACTATCATCTTGACAACTGCACAGCAGTTCATTATTCAGATGTACCATAGTTCCATTTTGTTTTTTACCAGGCCCCCTTTGTGGCCCTTTAGGTTGTTTCTATATTAATGAGTCTCTTGATTATAGCCTTTAACTACACTATTTTATTTTCTATCAAAGATAATATACTCTCATTCCGGAAAATTAGAAGTCTGTATATAGAAATGGTATAAATAGATAAGGAAGAAAACAAAAGGCACCTACGCTCTCATCAATCCAAGGTCATCACAATTAACATTTTGGTGCAATTTATTTCTGCATATTTTCTATTTAATTATTGTCATTATTACCACTTCCTGTTACTTTGCATAACACCATTATATGCATTTTCCATGAAAACTTTTCAAAACTTGATTGCTGCTCTGCTTCAATAAGCACATTCCTACAAAACATAATAAAGTTTTGTCCTACTCCATGGAGTTAGTTCTACTCCATGGACTAGTATTGGTTCCAGGTCACCATTTTCAGTTGTCTCAGATCATAACACTCCACTCATATTATGGAAGAGTCCATCCTGATTCCCTACTCAAGGATTTTACATACATGCCCAGAAGCCAGAAGCCAAGGAGCCAACATCAGTGCTCCTTGAAAAGATGCAGGCAAAACCTTCCCTTAGACTCTTCCCCAGGGAACCAGTCATGAAACACCTCACCAGGTATTGCTGCCCTTCACAAGTAACCAACACTTGGACAAAGCTGTGGAGGCAGCACCAAGGTTTGGAGAGTGGGGGCGGAATCAAAGATCATGGTCACTTCACAGTAGGGTCTGGGGACAGCTGTGTTTGCCTCAATCAACACCATTCCCTATGAACATGTTAGTGAGCATCTAGAAAGTCAGAATCTAGCCACAGAATCTACACCATATATGGTTCTATCTGCCTCTTGTGTGGCTGTTTCTCTACTCTCGGTTTATTAGCTTTTCTTCTAGGAGAGCTGCCCTGCCTTCATAGTATGTGACATTAATACCATTTCAGTGTGCAATAATAAAAATTAATAATAACAGTAGCAAACATGCATATAGTCCTTACTGCGTACCAGGCACTGTTTGAAGTGCTTTATTCATGTGTTGAATTAGCCCTTGCAATAATCCTATGAGGCAGGAATTTTTATTATCCCCATCTGTCATGGGAACACTGAAGCAACAGAGAGGTTAATTAACTCGCCTAAGGTCACATAGCTTGAAAGTGGCAGAGCCAGGATTCAAACACCAGCAGTCTCCAGACACCATGCACTTCGCCACGAATCTGTTCTCTCCCTCTCTACTGATGAGCTGACAACCTGGCTTAGGAATTAATAGCTGCACACTCTCTGTCACAGAATTTTTTCCTGTAATTCTTTCTGGGGTCTCAAGAATTATGAGGGGACAGGTGCCGCCCCTCAAAGATAAAGAGCTGTCAAGAAAAAGTGATGATTCCATCATGCAGTCCAGAAAGGGACTGCTTTTGATACACAAAAACTAGGAGCCCACATATCCATTCTCATATCCTGCCACCAATAAAAAGAATGGACACAAGAATGAAATTTTATGGTTGAGTTCTATCCTTGTCTGGCTTGGCCAGTCCCTTCTGTGCCTAGATTTTCCATCAGCTAACCCACTCAACATGCCACCAGCCAAAAGAATAGAAAAAAGTTGGCAATAGAAATAGGTTCTGTGTATACGTGTGTGTGTGTGTCTGAGATATGACTGTGTTAACATAAAAGCCTATGTTGAAGGTGTAAACTTTGTAAAATTATAGGAAAACTGCCATTTTTTTCAAAGTGTACTTAATAATCAGATAACGATTTCGTACATCAAACCAGTAAAAATTAAAGTCTGATAATATCCAATGTGGAGGGTCAGGCATTGTAACTACATGTCTCATGGAATTATAAATTGCTATACACTTTTTTGGAAAATAATCCAAAATCTCCTGTTGAAATATTAAATGTATATATCTGTTGGCCCAGAACTCCACTTTTATTTCTCCAGTCTACTAAAATAAAAGCACCAGTATATAAAGATATACGGGTATGATAGCAACAGTATTGTGTCAGTAAAAAAGAAAGGTGAAAACAGCCTGAATGTCATCAATAGGGATTGACTGAATGAATTATACTGTATCAATTTTATATATTCTGTAGCTGTTAAAAAGACATAATATTCTATTAAGTGGAAAAAAGCAAGTTATAATGTGTGTAATACAGTTCTATTGCTTAGCTTAAAAATAGTAAAAACAAACCAAAACTACTATATATACATATGTAAATTTGCGCATGAAAAAGAAAGGCACAGAAAGATTCATCCAAAATTCTTAATATTGGTTATTCTATGGGAGTGATATTGGACATGGATGAGGACATGCTGTCTATATTGGACAGCATAAATCTTTTAAAATATTCAGGGCTAAAATGAAAAAATCAGGGCTGCTTAGGTGGCTTAGTCCGTTATGCATCTGCCTTGAGCTCAATTCATGATCCCAGGATTCTGGGATAGAGCCCTGCATGGGGCTCCCCACTGCTCCCCCTCTTTCCTGCTCACACTCTCTGTTGCTGTCTCTATGTTTCTCTCAAATAAATAAAATCTTTTTAAAAATTGTTTTAAATAAATGTTTTAAAATTTTCCTATATAATTGAACTTATTATGACAATCACGTATTTTTAAATTTAAATTTCCAATAAAAGGGGCACCTGGGTGGCTCAGTGGTTGAGCATCTGTCTTTGGCTCAAGTCGTGATTTTTTTTTTTAAATAAGAATATACACAGCTTCAGTCTTTCTAACAAGCAATTTAGCCATGTAGACTAAGAGCTTAAACCTTTTTTTTTTTTAATTTTTATTTATTTATGATAGTCACAGAGAGAGAGAGAGAGAGAGAGAGAGAGACACAGGCAAGAGGGAGAAACAGGCTCCATGCACCGGGAGCCTGACGTGGGATTCGATCCTGGGTCTCCAGGATCGCGCCCTGGGTCAAAGGCAGGCGCCACACCGCTGCGCCACCCAGGGATCCCGAGCTTAAACCTTTTAAGGTAGAAATTCCCCAACCAGAAATTTAGCTTAAGGAAATAACCAGAAAAAAGCAAGAATATGTATTTATACAATATTCACTATAGAATACTGGTGAAAAAAAATGTGAAATAACCCACAAGTCCAGAAAAAGAAGATTAATCACATCAATTACAATGTAGCCATGGGATAGAATATTATGTTGTTTTAAGGCATATTTAATGACAAGGGAAATGGTCATAATACATAGTTAATTAAAACTATAGGTTTATAACTGTATCAGCATCAGGATCCTAATTTTTAAAAATATATACATACATGTACTTCTTGAAAGATGAGGACACATGCTACAATATTAACAGTAGTTCTCTGTGTGTGACAGGGGGCACAAGTTATTTTTTTTTAACTTTTCTACTTTTCGAAATTTTCTCCAGCAAGAAAATAATATTTCATATATCTACATCTATATATATATATATATGCAAATACACACTTATGTATATTTTAAGAATTGTTGAATATTCAAAGTCCCTCAACTTACCTAAATCAAGGCAAATTTCTCACTATTTTAGATGGCTCCAGTACACTGTGTGGCTAGATACTGTAACTAATATCTAGGACCAAAAGCTAATATTTACACATATGCACTCACACACTCACACATGCAGTGAGGCCAACAGTGCCCTGGTGGCTCCAAAGTTAAGGCAGAAAATTGCTTCACCCAACCAAGCATTCACACTCCTGGTTTTGAGCCAGTTCTAAATCATACAGGTTCTTAGTTGTTTCTGCTTCTCCTTCCTCTTGTTACTTCTTAGGAAAGTCTCCACCACAGGAAGAGCAAAGACAGAGAAAGAAGTAGAGACGAAAGTAGTAGTTTGCCTTCCTATTAGCAGCTCCAGTCAGAAGGTTTAGAAGAGCATGGAACCAATGACCAAAATGTGATTTGGAGACTCTCTAGGGACTTTAATGATTCATGCAACACCATTCCCCAGGGAGAGCTGGAAGCTGCTAACTTGTTTAAGAATCAAGTACATGCAACCATGTGCCAAAGTCCCTCACAGATGATGGTGTCAGATTCCCTCAAATGTGTGGGCCTTGAGTGGGACTCAAAATCAATCCTCCAAAAAGGCTGACCCATTTCTTTAAAAAGAACAATAAATGTCTCGAGTCCTTCCAGGAAGTGAAAGAGAGAAGGGCCAAGTCATAAATAATTTAATAAAAAGATGCTTCATCCCTGCAAGAAGGGATTCCATAGAATTTGATAGTTCTACTTATAATGGATACCTAAATGTTTCTGAGCAATAAAAGATGATGTCAGTTGTGTGTGCACGTGCACGCACATGCATGAGCAAGCACTTGGGTACAAATATAAGTCTATGTGTACAAGTGAGCGTGTATGGAGTATGTACATATAGAAGTATGTGAGTATAATACCCAGTGCTCATTACAAGTGCCCTCCCTAATGTCCATCACCCAGCTACTCTGTCCCTCCACCCTCTGCCCTTCCAGCGACCTTCAGTTTGTTTCCTATAAGACTGATGAATCACTGACCTCTACCTCTGAAACCAATAATATATTATATGTTAATAATTGAACTTAAATTAAAAAATTTTTAATCAGGGGATCCCTGAGTGGCTCAGTGGTTTAGCGCCTGCCTTTGGCCCAGGGCGTGATCCTGGAGTCCCGGGATCGAGTTCCACATCGGGCTCCTGGCATGGAGCCTGCTTCTCCCTCCTCCTGTGTCTCTGCCTCTCTCTCTCTCTCTCTCTTTCTATGTCTATCATGAATGAATGAATGAATGAATAAATAAATAAATGAATGAATAAATAAATAAATAAATAAATAAATCTTTAAAATACTTTTTTAATCAAAAATTTAAAAAATAAAGAATTATGGGGACAGATGTAACAGTCTGTGTACTCACCAGTGTGTAAAAGTGGTGTGCTGGAGAAATGGAGGGAGGGAGTAGGAAGTAACAGGAACAGAGTGTACATATAAAACATACCTCTAAATGAACTAAAGGGAACCAATATATTTTTAGATAATTAAAATGAAGAGAAACTATGTTAAATGCTACAAATGTCACCATTAGGATAACATTCAATTTAGGTAAGTTTTAACATATTGTAAGATAAAGAACATCTCTATGATGATTATTTAGGAAATTAAGTATCAGTGCATACTATCCCAGGCCTCACTCAGCTGAAGTTCTGGAAGACCTTCAGTCAATGCCTGACCCATTCCAACCAAGTCTGGTAATGTAGCTGAAGCCCCAACCCCTCCAATAGGAGGATCTGGAGAATGACTTCTGTCCTTAGCCTGGTTTGAGCTTCTGGGCATGCACATGAATACACACACACACACACACACACACACACACACACACACACCAGAATGCCATAGCCTTCACCAACCTTCCTATCCACCCACCTGAAACTACCACACATGAATATTCACCTGCCTCATGTTTCTTGTATCATTTTGCCTTGATTGGTTCCCAACCATCATCCATCCAACATTAAAAGCATTCTATATGCTATTCACTGGTAACCTCATCCACACTCCCAGCCTGCTCAGTCAGGGCATAAATACCTTGATCAACTCTGTCACTCCCCTTCTCAAACCCAAATATTGGACTTTGAACCCTCTATCCCCGGCCCCCAGGCACTTGCTTAGGTACTTCTTCAAATTGGAGAGGACTCCAAACAGTTCCCACCCACCAACACAGGGGAAGCCTCTCCCAGGGGCCCAGCTTCCCTGTACATCTCACCCCTTCAGTCTGTGCCCTTCAACATACACACACGCCAAGGTCTGGTCCTTGACATCAACTCACATTGATCTGACTTTCCCTGCCCCCTTGCTAACAGGAATTTTACTCTTGGCTTACCACCCCTACCTCCACCCCCACCCCCACACATATATTCATTCCTCCTCTAGGTCTGGTTCTATTCACCCCTACTTCTACCCCTCCAGTCCATAATGAAACTCTGGCAGGCCTTACAGCCAAGCTCATACTACAAAAATACAAGATTGTGTTTCTTAGGCAACATACACAACTACTACAAGTAATAATATCTTACATTGTATCTAACTTACAAAGCATTTGTTGACACTTGCCCCACTTTTCACAATCTTGAACTTTCTAGCTCTACTACTCTCAATATATGACCTGTAGATACCCACTGGAATAGGAGAAAAGAATATTTTGAACTCCAATGATGTAGAAACATATGTACTTATACCTACATGTGAAATACATAAACCAGCTCAGACTCAAAAACAGCATGGAGATGGGCAGTGAGTCCATCAGCCCCAGCCTACCATGTTTGCAGCAGCATTAGATAAATCAGAAAGTGGTGAGCCACCTGTGTCCCAAGGAAATTAAGAAAGCCAACAAAACCAAAGCACTAAGTGGAATTCAAGCTCCGTATCAACCAGTACGAAGTCCACTACGTAGGGAGTTGAAAGAAAAGTCCTGGTGTGATACACAGTACAATTTGTGTCAACTTTGTTGAGAACATAGTCTAGGCAAGATTGCAGCCTGGTCTCTCCTCAACCCCTAAATATCCTGAGCACAGTAAACTGACTGCGGCCCTAGACACCACAGCCTGGTGTCACCATAAAACTTAGTCAAGTTCACAGGCATTGGCCTAGAATACTTCATTCTGTTACCCCTACACACCCCTTCATCCCAAAGCAACTCCCAAAACCCGAAGAGGTTTGTAGGACTTGCCTTTGATCAGCCGCTCAGGTCTTGTCCCAGGTAAGGTCCACATTGCCTGTGCCAAGTGTCCAAAGACAGTGGCATCGAGAGTAGAAAGCTTGGGCCCCATGATGTACTTCTTATCACCTGCAGCAGACAGAGCAGAGAGGTTATTGGGCTGGCCTGCACTGCCCCACATGGCCACCATCACATACAGCACAAATTACAGGTCCATTTAACTGTGTGTCAAAAGCTTTGCAGTCAAAATGCATGCACCCTCTTTTTCTTAAAAAAAAAAAAAAAATATATATATATATATATATTTGAAACAAAAGTAAAACAGACAATTCTGTGGTGTATCAGCCCACACAGCAGCAAAACAGAGAAGTAACTGGGAATATATCAAGAAAAGCAGGTGAGGGGGAAGGTTCATGGGGTGAAGGGAGATGTGATCACCCACAGACCTCTGGAGGCACCTCCTCGTCTCAAACTCTGGTAACTAAAACTTGAGATGCTTAAGAACACCTGAAAATTTGCTTAAACCATCTCAAAGGTACCCCACACCAAGCACACCAGCCTCAGGCACCTACTTTATTAAATTAATACATTTCCTTGGAAAAATTCAAGAAGCCTAAGCTAGGTGGCAAGGTTTTCCATGCTGCGCCATGGTCTTGGCAATGGTCTCACCACTGAGCACCAGCCTCTGAAGGAAGCGCTACACAGAAACTATGAAATTACAGGCCTAGGGATTGGGCTCGCATACAACAATGTGTTGCACTTCTGCTCCCATCTCTCCTTTTCCATCACTACCGAACTACTGGACATCTGACCTATTAAAATTGCCCCAACTTGTCTCCCGAGCTAGTGTCAGGCGCTGTAGCAAACAGAGGCAACTCAGGTGGAACTGGATCCACCGTATTCAGATCCCAGCAACATCAGTAATCCCTGTGGGGGTGCTTAACCTCCCAGAGCCTCAGTTTGCCCATCTGGAAAATGGGGATGACATTAACAGTGCTCATTTCTTAGGGCTATCATCAGGATGAATGGCATAATGCACATGAAGTACTTAGCACCATATGTTGGTACCTCAAGCCTTCGCTTTCATGATAGCAGCCCCTTTGTTTCTCCAGCACATTCCATATCCCACCTGACTTAAATCACTAAAGTACTCTTTTCACCATGTCACTCCCGGTCACAACTACCATCAATGGGCTATGATATGGATTATGAAATAAAGTCCAAACTCAGAATTCAAGGCTCATTATGCTCTGCCTTCAACCCATGTTCTGGCTTTATCTGATGCTCCTTCCTTACTCTGGCAAGTCTGGGGGAGACTCCCCCCTTCCCAGCACACTTCATGCTTCCCAAGGTCCCATCTTTGCTCATGCTGTGCCTACCCCTTTCCCTGCCCTCCACAGTCTGTATGTGCTCCCCACTTCTCTCCATCTGGTAAATTCTATCCATCCTTCCCGGTCCAGCACAAGCCTCCTTCCAAAGCTTTCTCTGTCTATTCTATCTGGTGGTAACAAGAGTCTTCAGTTCAGACAGCCCTGAGTTCAAACCTTGCTATTAACATATGACCTTGTAGGACTGTAAGGTTTTTTATGCCTACTAACCTCAATTTTTTTGAACCATAAAATGGGAGGAATTGCTGGTAGTTTAGATGAATAAGTGAGGTGACTTGAGAGCACACAGCAGAGGCTCTTCTCATCCAGCCTCTTGGGTGGCATTTCATCCATACTGAGCTATGTGCTGGTTGAGTTTGGTTTTTTGTTTTGTTTTGTTTTTTTTGTTTTTGGTTGTTTGTGCATTTTACCTTTCCAATTAATGATACGGTCTTTGAAAGTAAGAATAATTTCCTATTTTTATTAAACAAACTCTAATGAAATATTTACTACATACCAAGCATGCTTCTAAATGCCGTATGCTACAAATATCTACCCATTTCACTGCTCTTGAGTGGCAGGCTGACAAAATTAAGTATCTGATGACTGCGTATAAACAAGCTAGAAGGAGAAATGGCTTGAGTTGGGAATGCAAATTAACAGACCAACACAGCACAATATGAACATATGGAAATGTATCAAATCAATACTCTGTACACCTTAAAGTACATAATGCTTTATGTTAATTATATCTCAATTTTATAAAAACAACTCCCCCCCCCCCAAAAAAAAAAAACAACAAATGGAGCTGGAGATCATCTTTAAAAAATTCATTTCTACTCTATATTCTACTGGGACCAAGAAATGTCCTATATATGCTGAATCTAACCAAATTGTCTACTTGGTGAGGACAAGCAAGTTAGATGTCCATACCAGAGACCCTAAGGTGTTTCCCACTGTCAACCAATCTCTCCATTATTTGAGCCTTACCCTGGGATCTAAGCCCTCCATCCATATACTGGGAATACACAGGAAAACACTAGACAAAAATAACAGAGCAAACCTGGATAAATCATTTGTTCTCAAGACTGTCAGTTGTTTCCTTGGGGTGCCTCAGTCAGTTAAGCATCTGCCCTCAGCTCAGGTCAAGATCCTGGAGGCCCTGTATTGGGCTCCCTGCTCAGTGGGGAGTCTGCTTCTCCCTCTGTCCCTTCCCTCACTCGTGCATATTCGTTCTCTAATAAATAAAATCTTAAAAAAAAAAAAATTCTCTCTCTCTCCCTCTGCCTCCCCGTCTGCTCCTCCCTACCACTCTCTACTCTCTCACTCTCGATCCAAAATAAATAAACAAAATCTTAAAAAAAAAAAAGTGTCATTTATTTCTTAATGCACCCTGCTGGCTCCATGCCTTGGCCTCATGGAGTGGCTGGCATTAGTGGTGCAGGTTGGTAGAGAGACCCTGACCCAGAGCTCTTGTGCCATCCTATGAGGGCAGGAGGGGTGTGTCAACCAGTGATCCCTATAGGACTATGCCAGGGCTTGGCCCAGTCAAGGCCCAAACATAAGGAAGCCCACAATGCAGAAACCATGAGACAGTTTTAGGGACTACTGTGAGAAGGCCCACACAGTTTCAGGGAGAAGAAAAACAAGACAGGACAGCTGGGGACGCCTGTGTGGCTCAGCGGTTGAGTGTCTTCCTTTGGCTCAGAGCATAATCCTGGAGTCCCGGGATCAAGTCCCACATTGGGCTCCCTGCATGGAGCCTGCTTCTCCCTCTGCCTGTGTCTCTGCTTCTCGCTCTCTCTCAAGAATAAACAAATAAAATATTTTTTAAAAAAAGACAGGACAGCTGTAGTAGCTTCCTGCTTGAAAGAAAAAAAAATGTTGATCTCTTTGATTTAAAAAAGAGAGAAAGAGATTGTCTAAGGGAAATGCCAGAGTAAAGTGTATAAATTGACAGCTGTTGTAGAACCCAAAGACTTTGGAGACAAGAGGAAAAAATACAAAGGGATAAAAATAAAAAAATAAAATAATTAAAAAAAAAAAACAACCTTAGGAACCTAAAAATAAGAGCACATGGGACTTTGATAAAAAAAAAAGAAAAAAATTTAATAAAAAATATAATAAAAAAAAATATATATAATCATTTGAATCCATACATCAACTAGTACATGCAGTTTTCAGCCCAAATTTCCCATTTGGCATGAGAACATTAACACTAAAAATTCACAGAGTTAGTTAGTAATAGAACCAGACTAAGAAGGCTGGCTCCCAGGTCTTCCAACCTCTGGCCTTAGGCTCTCTGCTCTGTGTAATATGCCACATGGATCATCATCCCAGAGATTAACAACCCCTGGAACAGCAGGAGGGTTGAGCTGAGATCGTTTACCAAAAACAATGCTTTAGAGAGGAAGGAATTCTGAATATAGGAAAAAAGAAAGAAAAAAAGCCTAGGGCTTTTTAAAGGTGCTTCCAAAAAAACCAGGATGGAATTTAGCATTCGTGGAAAATGATGAACGGTAGATACAAAATTACAAGTGTATATACAAACACACAACAGTCATAAATTTAAAGAATATCAAAATATACTCTGTTATTGAACAGTCCTCAAGTACCAAATGTCAGGAAGCCTTTACAAAAATTTTATTTTGAAATGATTTTAGACTAACAGAAAAGTTGCAAAAAAGGAGCTCCTCTATACCCCTCAAATATCAGTATCTTATACAATCACAGTACCTGTATCAAAACTAAGAAATTAATATTAATACAGTACTGTTAACTGCACTATAGACTCCATTCAAACTGCATTAGTTTTTCAACTACTGCCCTTTCGTGTCCCAGGATCCGATCCAGGATTCCATCTAGGATCCCACACTGCATGTGGGT